>NW_025335568.1:11855605-11874576 GCF_004798865.1 Varanus komodoensis
TGCTCTTAACCACTACACCACACCGGCTATACAGTTGATTTTTTTCCACTGGCCTTTCCCCAGTTGTGCAAAAGCTTTTTAAAGGGAATTCTTCATTTCCCCATGAAAGAGAGAAAACTAATCTCATAAATATATCCTATTTATGAGGATGATGACCTACCATTGCAGTGCAACTACAGAAAATGGAAATTATCAATAAGCAAATCTCCAGATCTCTTGTACTCTTAGACAGGCCTAAGAAAATCAGCCCAGGAGTAGAACTGCAATATTCCCAGGACTGTCAGTTAAAATGTCCCAGAGTAAGGCAATACTGCTTAAAACTGATCCTTTAAAACGTTTCATTAGATGTACTGCCAATGGAGCTTAATCAGGTTCACTCCCAGGTAAGTCTACAAAAAAGGTGCATCACAGTACTTAAGTTTAGGATAGGGCTGTAAGGATTCTCATGCTAATCAGTTGTCCTTTACCTTTTTACCAGGAGTATCTATGTCCTATTTTCCCCAGTTTCTTCACAGAGAGCACTCAGAAAAGTCTCAAATATCACCAAGTGAACTTACAACCTTATAAGAAGCACTGACATTTAATCCCTCCGTCGAGTTTTCTTAAAGCCAGTGATGGTGACATCATTTTTGGGCTGTCTTGATCAAAGCCTTTTTGTGAGCATCCTTTTTGAGAGATGCCTACACTGCAGGTGGGAGCAGACTCCCTTTCTCTTCCCGCCTCCTCAGAAAAGCTTCATTGAAGGGCATTCAAGCAACGTGAGGCCAACACCCTAGACAAAATCAAGGGTGCCTTTTTGGAACACCCTGGCAAATCAAGCTGACCGAGCAATCAGAACTGGACTCCTCCTCTCTCCCCAGCTGATCTCTCTACTTTTAGACAGCCAACTCCGGCTTGTGGGCAGCTGAATCTCCGAGCAGAAGTTAATTAACTGGAAAGCCAGAAGTTGGGTTTTGCCATTAACGGGAAATGAAGACGCTACCCAGTGGCAGGGGCTGCTCTAGGTGAGCCAAGACAGCGATCTCCTCCAGCCCAGTACCTCAGTGAGGTTGTGGGTGGAGATCTTCAACTGATCCAGGCAGGGTGGTCACTGGTCAGAAATGCTAACAGTCAAACAATATTCTGGGGAAACAGTCAAACAACATGCCAGTGATCTTCATGGCTTAATGGGGACCCGAATTCAGATTTCCCAAGTCGCAGACCAAGTTTCAAATAGCTATGCTACAGTGAGTATCCAACCATTCCAAGTTTTCATGATGAAAATTGATGTCTGGGTGTGCCAGGCATGCCTGTGTAAAGACAATATTACACAGTGGCTGCATTGGTCAGCATGCTGGCCTGGGGACTCGGGAGAAACAGATTCTGGTTCCCACTTGGTCATGAAGCTCACTGGGTAACTTTGAGCCTAATCTACCTCACAGGGTTGTTGTGAAATAAAATGGAAAGGAGGCAGAGATTATATAAGCCACTGGCAAAAAGTTTTTAAAAGCGGTGTATGTAAAGATGTAAGTGGTGTAATAAAAAGATGAGCAAGAAAATCAAACTGAGAGGAAAAAACCATACCACCAGCTGAAAATAATTTAAGATGTATAGGCAAATAGAATGGGTTTAAAGTGTTGCCCAAAGAATAAAGCAGGGCTGGGTGACCTGTGGCCTTCCAGAAGTTTGTTCTGCAATGCTCATTTCCCCTCACCAGGTGGCCATTGAGATGGGCATTGTAGTCAAACGACTGGAGAGGCACAAGTGCCCCAGAACGGTGCTGTTTTAGGGAGGAAGCATTTAAACTTGTATTAATTGGATTTGGGTAAAGTGACTTCCAAGGAAAACATGCATAGGATCAAGCTATCTGATACCTGCCAGAATTGCTCACAGTTCAATCCAGCACACATCCATCCCTCATTTAACCTACGCACAGGATTGCTCCCTGTCAATTATTTCTGCATTTAGCAATCAGACAGAAACCACTCTTTATATCATCGTTAGTTGGTTCCTTCCAGATGTGGCACTGCAACTCCAAGCATTCCACAGCAGCTGTACTTCGACACAACTGGAGGAAAGCACCAGAGTGCAAAAGGGTGCTTAAATTGATAGTGTTATTGTTTGGCTGCTATTCTATTCTCTCCTACTAGACAGTAAACCCCGTTGGCTCCAATTAGATTTTCTTGTGAGTAAATGTGTACTTTGAATTACGCTGTTTTCACGAGAAAGGAAAATGGTGAGGGTGGGGTTGCATATTTTAATGAAAGGATTCCCAGGTTTTGATGTCCTGTGCTTGATATTATAAATTTTTCTTCTGTGTTTGTGCAACATTTTTTTGACAAAGCAAAATATTTAACTGAAGTCTGATCTGATTTCCAGCATTCTTAAAAAAAACAAAACACACATTGTATGAGGTGAGAAGGGAAGAGAAGAGCCACTTAATCTCTGTTCAGAGCAGACTTCTTCAACCTGGGGCTCCTGCCCCACAGGTCTTTGGGACTGCATATCCCATCAGTCCTAAGCATAGTGTGCCCAAGGGTCGAGGGTGATAGGGGTTGTAGTTCAAAGCATTTAGAGGGCTGCCAAACGAGCTCAGAAAAGATACAACCCCCCTCATATACAAACCATGCACCTGTGTTATCCACTGGCTACTTTTATCAGAGAGAAAAATCCACCTTTTGCTCATCTCAGTTGCCACACACACACACACACACACACACACAAACACAGCCCTTGCTTTCTTGTTCCAACCATCAGTGCTTAACCCCAAAGGGCCCTGCTCTGGAATCAGCCAGGAATGGTCCAGGACATTTTGGAGCCTGGGGCAAGGATCAGGAGGGGACCCCCTTCCAGTCCCTGCACCAAAGCCAACTGGAATGCACAGGAGTGATGCCAGGTAGCAAAGAGTCTGGGCCAGTCCCACAGTAGACAAAAAATGTGCTAATGTGCACATACACTAAAGTCTGTGTGCGCACGCATGGGTGTGCGCATGCCTTTGAAGGATCCTGTCTCCCAAGGACACTGCTATTTGTCGGAAGGGTTGTATGGACAGTGGGGAAGAGGGCATGTGACTTCGGGAGGAAGCCTCAGAAGGAAAGATTCCAGTGGGCAGATGTGGGCAAAGGAAGGGGATCCCACCCAGTGCTTCCGCACCCCTGCACCTTTCCTCCAGAAAGTACCCCTGGACAGCTGGGTGGCTCCCAGAAATCTGAGTCTCTGAAGGACAGATTAGAAGTTCCAGCCTGGGTGGGCCACCTCCTGACACCACCTTTGCAGAACCGAGCTGTGCAAAATTCAACCCGGACAGTGCCCACCTCACACCTGAAGGCCCCAGGCTAGCTCAGGCACGTGGGGCAGGCCGTGTGCTCCATGGCACCCCCTTCTGACACTTTGCTGCCACCGCCTCACCTCTGGTGCATGGAGCACCTGCCTCACTCCACCGAATGGTGAAGCCGGCCCTGATTCAGTCCTGATGCAGCATTTTGATTCACACAGTGGAGGGTCGGATCACCTGGCCCCAGGCAACCCCAGAGCAGGCCATGAAGGTGTCTGCATTCTTATACTCTTGGAAGAAAGACAGCTCCTGATAATGGGCGCTCCAATTTGCTGTCAGGGAGAGCAAACCTTTTCTCCATCTAATATCTAAATGCAACCTTCCCCAAAAGCTAGCACCTTCCAGGTGCTTTGGACTACAATTCCCAACATGCCCTAGGCAGCCATGCTGGCTGGGGCATGCTGGGAATTCTAGCCCAACACATTCGTTGGGCACAGGTTAGGGAAAGACTCAAAACCATCTAAGGTTGCAGTCATCCTTATACTTCATGGGTGGGGGGTGGGGGGCTCCTGCTGCTGACACAAAGGGAGACATGCTCCTCCAAGGATCCCAGCCTCCTTTTCTCCATTTTCCACATTGCTGCCATTGATCAGAAAGAAATGTATGTACTTTCTTGGCTTTTATCTTTGTATTCATATAGTTTCTGAAAAGCCAAGTTGTGCTTTCTGCAGGGGGAGGGAGAAGGTGTACTCAGTGGGCCCTTATTCATATATATTACTAGGCTTCGGTTTGAAGTTGCTGCTGCTTTCAATGAAGGCCTTGCTTACACTCGCCTAATTCCCAGACCTTCTCTGCCTCTTCTTATAGCTCTCCTTCCCTTTCTTTTAGGACAAGAAAATAAAAAGTTTGATCCTTGATTGGTATCAGAATGTGACCAATTCCATCCATTTCCATGGAAATTCTGTCTTCAACTTTCTCTGTTTCCTATCCTTGTTTCCTTCTCCTTTCTTTCCCAGCTTTTTCTTTTCTTTTTTCTTTCCAGCAGTTTCTCTTCCCTTCCCTTTCCTGCTTCTCTGGCCTTAACTTTCTTTACTCTTTCTTGTTTCTATTACTCCCTCCTGTCCCCTCTCATCATAACACTTATTTTCTCCTGTTCCACCATCTGAAGCTGAATCATGTCCGAGGATAAACTTGCCTGAAATGACCTCAAAGCAAATACATGTGGAAACCACAAAGTCTTCTGTTTCCCAGAGACTGACTCCAAAGGGGAGGGGGGGAGAGGAGGGTGAATGGGGGAAAAGGGTCTCCAGAAAAACAAAGAAAAAAACCACTTATTTTCATATACAGTTCATTTTTCGAATTCTCTCTATCGAGGGCTGCTGGACTTCTAATTTCTTTTAAATATGTTTAGAAAGTGTAGAAATTAACAAAAATAATTGATCAATTTCTGCATGACCAATTTTATTACTTAACCTCGGATGAGATCACATTATCTGTATCCCGCTCTTCTTCGTTTCTTCCAGGCAAGAGACAATCTTGTAACTAATTTTAATTGATTTATCTTTTCAAAACAAAGTGCATTGCATTGAACTGGTCTTGCAAAGGGTCTTTTGTTCTCTTTACAAACCGAAATGTCTTCATATAAATTAATAAAAGGTGAGTAAGATGCTAATACAATGTTATTATTAGCTTTTTTAAAAAGAAAGGAAAAAGAAATTTACATATTCGTTATTATACACAAAAACAAAATCCCAACACTGCACATTTTCAAATTCAATGACAGTCAGCAACTAAACGAACTGGGGATTTTTGAGCAGAAATAAATCAGAGCAACTCACCATAGCAAATTTAACACAACAATTTTTCTGGAAAGGGTAAGGTCAACCATTCTTCTTCTAATTATTATTAATTCTTCTCCTTCAGGCTTTACCCCTCCTTCAACAAACACACATTCATACACACACCTAAAATAAAATAGACTAATAATTACATCATCTCACTGATGTAAAAAAAAAACCCAAAACCATACATTTTTATGCTTGGCTCATAGCAAAACTAAAAACAAAAAATGTTAGCTTCATTTTCTAGAGTTCTGTTAAAACTGAAAAGGAACAAAAAGGAACCTTTGGACTAGAATCTGTCATTCACTTAGTCGATTTCAGAGGAACTTGCTTCCAAGTAAGAGATACTGCAGACCAGGACCATATGAAATTGATCCAATTGTGCAAATGACCATGTAACACAGAACTCTGCCTGAGGAAGGTTCCTGTGTAGCCCAAACCTTACCTGCTCTTGCACCGACAGAAAGGACTTGCTGAAAGAGACAGTGGATATTTGAACTCATGTTTTTTGTGATTTTCTTTCCACTTTCCGGTATCAAATACGGGCACCAGTAACCAGCGAAAGGGGTTTTTTTTGGGGGGGGGGGCAGGACGGGACACCAGAAAAAAAATCAATCCCCGCGTTCACACGCCACAAATATCCCACTACTGAACCCAAACGAGAAGAATTTCGGGAGCGAGCTTTCCAAAGCCGCACACGCGCGCCCGCCCGCCCGCACAAGCAAGGGCCAAAGTACTGTACATGTTAAATACTCGCAGTCACGGAAGCCGCTCGGGGCTCGCTCTATTTACACGGAGGCGCCAGCGGGGTTACTTCGGAGTCTGGCCAGCCGGGAGCAGGACTGGGGGCGGCGGCGGCGGCGGCGGCGGCGGGGGGCGCGCTCCCTCGAGAGGCCCCGATCCCCTGCCTGCCACCTGCGGGGAGGAGCGCGGGCGGGCAGCCCCCCGCCGAGCGCCTCCCAGCGGCGGCGGCGAGCGGGCGGGCGGCGGCGCGCCCCCTCCGGCGCGGTAGAAAAATAGCTCTGTGCGTCGGTCCGCGGAGCGCCGCCCGGGGCTGGGGCTCGGGCGCGGGCGCGGGCGCGGGCTGGGCCGCAGGGCCGGCGCGCCCGCCTAGGAGGAGGCCTCGTTCTCCGACGCGTGCAGCAGGAGGCTGGCGCTGGCGCCGGCGCCGCCCGGCTTGTGCTTCTTGAGCAGCTGCGTGATCTTCTCGTCGTCCGAGTTGGGGTCCAGCGGCTTGTTGTAGTCGTCGTCCTCGTCCTCGTTCTCCGAGGCGCCCTTCAGCCGCTCCGTCTCCGAGTCCTGCTTCTTCTTGGCCGTCGCCATCTCGGCCGCGTGCTTCTTCCGCCACTTGGTCCGCCGGTTCTGGAACCAGACCTGCGGGGAAGAGACGGGGCGGGGGCGCAGTGGGGCGGCGTGAGGCCCGTCGCAGGCAGGCCGCCGCCTGTCGCCAGGCGCCGGCTGGCCCTGAGCCCCGCACGGAGCGACCCGGAGCCGCGGATCCGGATGGATCGGCCGCCTGTCCCTTGCAAGGGCTCCCCTCGCAGCCGAGCCAAAGGGAACACGTGCGTTGCAGCACACCTCCGGGCTCTTAAGCGCAACTTGGCGGAAAGGAGCGAAGCAGGTCGCCGAAGAAGCCCGCCCCTGCACGTTGCCTGACACGTTGACCCGCAGCACTTCTCAAGCTGCTAGTCAACCCGAAGGTTCAAGCAGCAGCGGGGAGCTTCAAAAAGCAGGGCACAAACGATCCGGTTTGCAAGCCTTTTCAAGACAAATTTGTAAACTGTTTTCACTTACTTGTCCATAAGAAAAAATAAGGTGGCAAAGGGTTCTGTGCCCAGGAGTTACTCCAGCAGATTTAGGCTGCAATCCCCACCCCACCCCACATACTGGCTCAGTGGGTCTTGCATCTGAGCAGGTTGTTTGGAGCTGGGTTCAAAGTCCCCAGAGCCGTGGCCTGACTCAGAGCTAACAACCCCGTGTAAGATTAAGGGTGCATTGATCTAAAAGTTAGCCTCCCCTCCATCCAAAGCCACACAACACTTAATTTTAGAATCACAAACAGGAAAGCTATAGCTATACCCTCCAAAAACTGAGCAACCTCGGCCCTTCTTAGCTACACCTTCAGCACAGGGCCTAGGGCGGTCTTTCCCAACCAGGTGTCCCCCAGAGAGTTTGCACTACAGTTCCCATCACCCCCAGCCAGCATGGTTCATTAATAATGGGTAGATCGTGGGAACCGCACTGCAAGCCCTTTGGAGGGTGACAGGGTGGGGCAGCAGTTGAATCAAATATTACCTCCAGACCAGAATCATTTTAGCCCACTGACTACCTGCTCAAGATCAGAGCTCTGAATCCCCCCAGGCTAAGAAGAACCACTAGTCCTTGGGCACCAGGGTTGTGGGGCCCACATATGTCCTGTTACCCATATGGTGCTCTCATGCACAGGACAATTCCCATTGTATCAATGAGCATCTGTGGAAAATATGCACCACTCCTGTCCTGATTCAAGGGTCTTGAGCATTTATCTGTGAAGCCACATGGTATGTTCTCCTCTGCTTTTGTACTTAATAGATGCTTATATTAGAATCCCATTTCATCCATAAGGATGCACTGGAAATGTCTCCTTGCTGACTTGTTGCCAGCCAGTCTACCAGCATTTGACCAAGTGGAAAAGGATTGGAAATGGAGATATGTGGGAAACAGTCCCGCCAGGTGTGGTCTCTAATACCTCCAGGTAGGGCAGGAAGAACTGCTGCCTGAAACCCCAGAGACCTGCTGTCCATCCACACTGAGTCAGATGTTTATATGCTACCTCTTAATTTTGACAGGGTTTCTTTTTCCAACTTACCTTGATTTTTATTATCATTCTAACAACAGCACACAAAGATGAAGATACCAAGACCTTGCCAAGGACTTGTGCATAGCCACCCTGCCCACAGTATATTACTAATGGTTTGGGTGGTGAGGAGAGAGAAATGAAGCAAACGGTATAATCCAAGCCCCAAATTAAAGACCTTTGAGACTGCAGTTCTAGGCACATTTCCCTGGGAGTAAGTCCCGTTGATCAAAGTCAGATTTGCTTCTAAGTAAACATGACTAGGCTCAAATGACAAGTTGCACTGCTGTGAAAGACAGCCTCCTCAACCACTGAACTCGATGGGCACCAAGAAAGGGTGGGAGGTGGCTCAACTTTTGTCAGAGTATGTCCCATACATACCTTCTAAAGGAACTTTCCCTGCCTGGAAACAATACTCATTTGTGTAAACAAAGCTATCTGGTTTTAAAGGGTGACTGTTTAAAATTGAACACTCCTGATCCCAAATTACAAGTGTGTGGCTTCTTCTGTTAAGAATTCAGCATTTCTGGTGCCACGATTTTGAGTATAGGCTCACCATAGACGTCCCCTTTCCTATTCTCAGGCCAACCCCAGGTATACCACCCTACCTAGATTATTTTACATGGATTAGCTCCCCCTCAGCACACCAGAGTTACCTTGCTAAAATCATGAATGTGTGATCCCACATTTGCTATTACAAAACTGGAATGGAGAAGGGAAGGGTTAATAATAATTAATCGATTAATCCAGTTGAGCTGGATTAATAAATCTGAAGGAAGAGCAAAACTTCATGCAGAGGTATGCATGGCTCCAACATTACACACTTTCAAGCAGGTTTTAAAAACTTAGTTCAGAGGTATTCCTGTGCTGACGCTTTGAAATAACAGAGCTGTTCTTAAACTGTCTTAGCTTTATTATTTGGGGATCTATTGGAATTTATGTGGCAATTTTATAATGTTTGAATTAACTGGCTTAATCTGTTTTTCCAGCTATCTAGGTGTTCTTGTTTTCTGTGTATGTTATGCTTTTGATCATATAGATCTTCATTCTAAGGGCTATGCCATAAAAGCCTTCCTCTGTATGTGTGCATATGCGCATGTATTATATATATATGGTGTTGTGGATAATTATTATATGGCATATTGGAACCACCTATTTCTACTAATCTGGTTCTGATCTGCATCGCACTTAACATCAGTACTTGGATTTTAAGTCTATTTGGTTTATCATAAACATGCACATGCAAACACAGAGGACCAACAGCCAATCTAGTTAAACAGAGACATTTGGAAATAATCAGTTTTATACAATAATCAGATTCAATCCTAAATCCTGTTATGTGAAAATCAGATCCAGTGAAAGGGATAGAATTTACTCATAAGTAAAAACCTTGTGATGCAGCATGGAAATTCATGTTTTGTTTATTGAAATAAGGTGTAATTGTGAACAGTGGTGTCCTTGCATAGTTCTCAATAATTTCCATGAAGACTGTGCAGGAAAACTTCTAGGAGAATCACTCCCTGGGTGCAAAACAGTTAAAACTAGGGAAGGGCTGTAATCCAGTGGAAGACCTCCTTACTTTGCATATAGATGGTTCCAGGTTCAACGCTCTAACATCTCCAGGTAGCTCTGGGAAAGAGTCCTTTCTGAAACTCTGGAGATCTGCCGTCAGTCTATGTGGAAACTTAAGTTCCCAATCTAATATAATGCATTTTGAATGTTATTTTCATCAATATAGACATCTTTGTGTGCACTTCCCCCTAATATGAGCTTTTGTCTGCATTTTTGATTGGAAAGCTCCACTGCAACTTTTGGAGAAATGTAAATGCTAGAGGATAATGGATTTTAATCAATACATTGCTTTGAAAGAGCAAAATTAGGTAAGTCCACATTAAAATGCCAACCAAGCCTATTTTCCCCCCAGACTAAATTTCTTCCCTCCTAAACCAAAGTTAGCTTGTTTATTTGGATAACTATTTATGCTGGTGTTATACTAATTAAAAGTCAGCCCTTCTGCCCATGGCTACTTAAAATACAGGCAGAACCCTTGTGCTGTTGATAGGCTATTGTTCCACTGCTTTTCTGGCTTCTTACAGTAGACTCATTGAAATCAATAGGCCAAGTTAGTCCCAACTCAGGATGCATTGATTTCAAGGAGTCTTCAGGCAAAACTAAGTCTGTATGCAGCCCATTAATTAAGATGTCTTGCTTCGTTTCTATTTGCTTGCATTCTACTGTGTCACAAATACTGCAAATTAGTACGGATACAACGTAACCGAATCTTTGGATAGCAGGTATTCCTTAGAAGAAGCATCCTCACCCATCTCCACCACAACACATCCACACAGGTTGTGTATCACTGACGCACAAATGCAGCTAGTCCTTACGGAAATAAAGTGAGTGTGTGGCTAGCACCACTGGGCCAGCTATCCTGCGTCTCAGCTGCCCTCCGAAACAGACAAGGGAGAGTCTTCTGCCTCCAACCTGAACATTTGCATGGCTAGCCCCATAGATCTCAGATTGGAGCCCCATTTAAGTTGGGGGGGGGGGGCGCCTGGGCATGCATGTGGATGCCCATCTGAAGTTACTCATATGAAAAACCGAGAAATAAGTCCCACTGAAATCAAGGGAATATACTTCCAAGAAAATGAAGTTATCACTGTGCTTTCCATTTTGATTACTGCCTTGAGTGGAGCTGACAGGCCATCCATCATATAGACAATCATTGACATCCATAACAATTACTTTTATGCAGTCCGTAATCAACTGATTTGATGATTCGTATTTGTGCAGTGCAATCCTGACCATGTCTCCTCAGAATTAAGTCCCATTATGTCCAATGGGTCTTACTCCCAGGTAACGGGGCATTAGATTGCAACCTCAGCACATCATAGATTAATATCTAAGCATTGTTTATGCTACTATGAACTAAATCACTTATCAGAACTGCAAATGAGTTATTAATAGCAATTAGTAGTCACAGCACAGTTATTAGCATCAAGAATAATTGGAAACCATCACTGTATGATTGCTATTCATGTTAACATTCACACCAATAGATACAGTGTAACAATCACTTATTTAATTTGTTTAGCAATCAGGACAAGAGCATTCATTGTTTGATTGGTCTTTCTTCAAACAGTACAGCTCTTTTGTAACGTAGTTATTACTAAGAAGACAAATATTAGTCTGATACTACCTTTGGTACCAGTATACCACATACATGAAGTTAGTTTAGAAAAATGACCAGTAAGGGGAAGCACAAGAAAGGTGTGCAGAATTAGGCATGGTGTGGAGAAAGCAGAGAGAAATACATTTTTCTCAAGGTAAGCATGAATAGGACTGCAGCTCTGGGCAATGAAAATAATCCTGCAGCTGTTTACTGGAGAGTAAGCAGCATTCAACTGAATGGGGTTTACTTCTGAGTAGACATTCTAAACTCTCGGCCAACCACAGCTCAGTTTAAGGATGGGATCCTAAGTAAACTTGTGTAATGCTACGCTCCACTCAGCTCAGTAGGACTTACTTCTGAGTAAATACGCACATGAAAACATGTTGCAATGATTTACATGTTGTTTGTCAAGATCTAAATCTGGCCAAGGTAACTTTCAAGTGGCATAAAATAATAAAATGATAAGAAACAATATTAACTCAGTGTTAGTGGGGAGCTGCATATGGATGCCAATGCTTTTGTTCAGTGGAATCCTTGCTACTTTTCCTTTCCCAGCTGTAAAAGCCTTTGGACTAAGAACTGTCCCTTTCGCCTCCTGCATAAAAGTGGTGTACACTTGTAGCACTGGGACACCATCACATGACAAACTGCTCTCCTTCTGCATACTTTGAAGGATCGCCAATTTAAAAATAAGCATTTGCTTGAATCTCTCCTATTGGTATTCTGCAGTGCTTAACTTTGGCTGGATGGTACCCAGAAGTGACAGCAAGTTCATAGCTTTAGCAGCTAAGGGGATCTTCCCCTCCCAAACTAACATCTTAATTAAAAGGGTGGAGGATGACTGGCCTTATCTTTGTTTCACCCTTTGGCATGTTATTTTCCATTCAAACCACCACTTTGTGCAAAACGCCTGTTTAAGGCTACAGTCCCATCGAAATGAATGGGCCTTACTCTGCTCAGTTGTGGTTTTCTAACCAAGGAGTTATACGTTAAATGCGATCAACTTTAATGGGTCTACTCTAAGTAGGACAACCACTGGACGCAATCCACATTTAGGATTGTCCTTCTAAGGAGCCCAACTATGTACAGGATTACAATCACACACAGAAACGTTTTCCCACAAAATGCTTTACCATACCAACTTGGAGACTGCATCATTTCCTAGCTCCTTCTTTCCCTTTGGAGATTAAGTTTTATGTTATTTCCTTCATTCTCCCTCAGTATTTACTTTCCCGTTCTCTCCCATCTGTCTCATTTGATTTGTTTTTCTCCAGACGCAAACAGAGAGTATCAAGGCTGAATACATTCCCATCTCTATCATGAAAATATGTACCGTCTTGTTTATTATTGCTATTCTCATGTGTAATTCAAAGGGAAAGCACACGTGCTTCTTAGATCTGTAAATCCAAAGGCCTGGATAGATGGAAAATTACACAAGCAGATTATCTGGGCTGGGGGGGAAAATAAGCAAGTTGCATCTTTTTATCCTCCTTGTTATCGCTTTAAGATGCTGCTGCTATCATCATCATCATCATCATCATTTTTATCATCATTTTATTGATCATTTTATCAAGCTGCATCTCTGTAACAACTAAACCATGTCCACTGAAGCTGAAGTAGCTTGCTTCTGAAATCAGTGGTCCCCCTCCAAGAAAATCAGCTGCGCTTAAGGTTACTTTCTTGCCCAGGCTTGCTTGGTACTTTCAGACAAGACAATGTATGTTAGTTCAGAAGAAAGTCTAGTTGGTTACAGTGCAATTTACTCCCAAGTAAAAGCGCTTCGGATACGTGGTTGCAGTCAGTCTCATCTGACACAGTGGGATTTTAACTAAAAGATGAATAGCATGGCAATTGTTTTAATGCTATATTTTTATTTTATATTTGTGCCGATGGTGTACAGTGTTTTAAAATTATTATGATTCAGCTGTGCGGACTTTTCTCGTGAAAAATAAATGAACTATTTGAAAGGAAAGGAAAGGCAACGAAAGCGAGCGAGCAAGCGTCTCCTCCTGGAATTAATGGAGCACGTTCAGTCCAGAAGGTTATAAACGCGCTCAGCCCGTCTGGAAGGCGCGCGGGTCAAACGCGCCCCGGTGCCAGCCCTCACCGCGCAACCCTGGGCGCTTCGGCCGCAACGCGGCTTCTCGCGGCAGGGTCAGGCCTGGATCCAGGCCCGGAAGGGTTGCAGCGCCATCCTATGGCGCGCAAGGCCCCCGGATCCAGCGCCCGGCCGTGCAAGGGCGCGCCTGGCCCGACCCACTGAGAAAGAAGCGGGGAAAGCAGAGCAAACGAACTCCCGCTCCGACACAGAACTAACCACGCGCAAGAGCCAGCGTAGTCGTCACACTGCCCGGCCTGCCTGGACAGCCCTGTTCAGATGTGGGGCAGGCGGGGGTGGGACCCCCCGATCCACACTGCCCCTCCGCCCCCCCCCTCGCGCCGAGGTCCAATAAGTGGCTGATTGCCTGCCGCTATTCTACAAGGCCCCGCTAATTTATTCATCGCCTTTCCCACATGTTTACAGTGACAAATGACGACCGCCAGGTAGCTTCGGGAAGAAGAGGCCATGCGGAAAAGAGGACCCTCCCCCTTTGAACAGCCACCCACCCACCCACGCGAGCCTGCGCCCCGTTGGAAGGCGCACTCGCCCCGAAGGACGCGCCGCGCGGTTCCGCTTTGGAAAGCTAAGCGAGGAAGCTGAGAGACAGAGCAGAGGCGAAGACAGATATCCCGACACGTCCCCCGACGGCTTCCTGCCGCAAAGGCTGGTTTTCCCCGCGATCAGCGAGGGAGGAAAGCGGCGCTTCGCAGCGAGGCCGAAGCTCGGTTCTCGCTTGCGCCCCCTCGGCTCTGACGCCCCAGGAAAAGCGCCTTTGCGCCGAAGGGCAGGAAAGTCCTCCGGCCTCGGCGCGCCAAAGCGCAGCAGACAAACCGGGAGGCGCGATCCAGGCAGCCAAAGTTTGGCAAGCGCATCGTGGCATCCTAGCCCTCTCTACTCAGACGTAAGCCCCGCTGAGTTCAGTGGGGCTTACTCTCAGGTAAGTGAGTATATCGGTGTAGCGATTCACCTCGTGACGGGGGAATGCCCTACATTTTAAGTTTTCTGCCCTGCAGGTTTAGGTCAGTCTATGCTATTTTATGGCACGCTCCCTTACATCGTGTTCTTCTGCGAACGTTTTGTTTCGTGCTGGTCTGACGGAAGATGCCACGGCTCCCATCTGCTGGTCTTAGGAGTAAAGACCGCCCTCTTAAATACGACTTCCTCCCAGGTAAAAATGCACAGCCGTCAGAACCAATTGAAAAACAAATAAACAAAGCACGTGCTCCGTTTGTTTTGCTGTCGAACGAACCTGCTGCATAAACCTAAACATGTTTACTCCAAAGAAAATCCACCTGAGTCGGCTTGACTCCCAAGTAAGAGTGTTAGGACTGCAGTCTTGAAAGGGCTCAGGGCACTACAGTAACCTCCCTACCTTTACCTGCAAGTAAGCCCCATTGAACACAGTGGAAAAATCTTCTGAGCTGACATTCATAGCATTGCCTTGTAAATGGCAGAAGGAGAGAGAGAGAGAAGGGGTTTGAGGAGGAGAATTTTTGAAGCATCAAATTTCAGATATATTTGCTCTGGATCCCAGAATGATAAAGTTAACCACTTTGCGTGTGAGTCTCTCTCTCCCTCAAAAGAGAGAAATCTGATCCCCAGAATTATCTCTTTGGTTGTTGTCATTAAATCCCAGCATGATGAACTGCAACTAAAACACTTAAATCCATTGACATACAAGCTGTCCTCGCTATAATAAGATCGCCAAAGAAGAGCCTTGTGCTGCTTTACAGACTAACAAATTGATTATGACTTACACTTCCGAGGACAGAGAATGCAAGGCCTCTGCCACAATAACAGGCTCCTCTTTAAGGCACAGCAAGCTCTTCATTTCCCTTTTGTTTTGTTCTTTGCTGTTGTTTTTCGGTCAACCTGCTAACATCCCTCCCTCTCTCTAAACATGCAGGCTGAAGAGCAGAGCTGCCCCTCACTGATGGCCAGGCTTACATTATTATTACTATATCATCATCATCATCATCATCATCATCATCATCATCATCATCATCATCATCTTATCCCACCTTTCTTTCTCTGGAAAGGAACCCAAGGCAGTTTATAAGGTTCCCCTTCTCTCTATTTGTCTTTACAGCAACAACCCTGTGAGGGGGGCTTGGCAGAGAGTAACTGGCCCAAAGCCAACCAGTAAGGTTGGTGACTGAGTGGGAACCAGAACCCTGAACTCAGAATCCTCCAAACAACCAATATGTGGTTTCCCCCATTAATGTTGTGTGAACAGCAGTACCGCACCTGCTACCACGGGATCTGCGAACCTTCTGCGCTCTGGAGTAGCCTCGCCTTCCAAAGCGACAGTCTGAACTCTGCGCTTGCTTAGGCAACCTCCTTCACTCTCACTCTCTCCAAAGGGCTCAGTTCCAGATAAGTATACAAAGCATTGCAGCCAATAAGTCATGCCTTATGGCACTGATTTGTTTTAACCAGTGCCACAACATTGCTGCTTTTTCATGCCATTTTTAAGACTTTACACCTTCTTGCCTCATTTTAGCTCCTCACAGACCCAATCCAATTACTTGGAAACAAGTGGAACTTACTCACAAGTAAACACGTTCACAATTCAATATGAATACCTGATGCAGCTCTACGCACCAGGATTTTAAAGCATTAAGCATTAACCCACTCCCTCTTTTGCTTCGCCTCAAGCCATATATTCACAGAAAAACATTTATTCGGGCTTACTTTCCAACAACACTGAACACCATCTCTGCGAAGGATTAAAATTGTTCAGTCTCAGTAGAATATATTTTGAAACAAAGAGTGAACAAGGCTGTTCGGGAGGGGGGATAATTAGAAATTGAAATGATAAGTCTAAATATTCATTGAATTAGTGAGGTGGTCATCCAAAACTTCGGAGAGATGAAATATAAGCTCTAGGCAAGTTTATACATAGAATATTGGTATAATTAAAATTAAGAAATTAAGCAACTCGTAATCATAAAAAACTTGTGCCAGATATGCGTATAATAATTATCTACATCCGGAAATGAGTAAAGAGTGGGGACGCTTTTCCCTTGCAAAATCTGTGCAAAGTGCCCATGTCTTATGCTGGCCATATGGAGGCGCCTAGAGCCAACCTGTTCATTTCAGGATGAGGCCGATTTCGATGGCCCCAGCCCCAATTCCTTTGTCCATCCACACCTCCTCTCGGCCAATTGTCTTCCGACACTCACACCCCCCGGCTGAGCAGTGGGTGGCATTCTCCTGTCTGACCTGAGGCTCACCTTGACTTGGCTTTCCGTCATCCCCAGCGAGTAGGCGAGCCTCGCTCTCTCGGGCCCAGCTAAGTATTTCGTTTGCTCAAAAGTCTTTTCCAAAGCAAAGATCTGCTGGCCCGAAAACGTCGGCCTGGTATGTTTCCTTTTGCCGTCCTTGTCCAGCAAAATTGACCCTTGATCTAGAGAAAGGACCAGGGAAAGGGAGGGGGAGAAGAGAGAGACGGGCATATTTTAGCGGACAGAATAACAGCACACTCCTATCTATTCAGAAAGAAGCCCGGCTGAGTCCCATGGAAATTACTCATAGGAGAGTAAAAAATAAATAAAATAAATGTAGATATTAAAATTAAAAAAACATGTTTTGCTGGGGAAAGGATATTTTTGGCAACTGGAGATTATTGCAAACTCCGTTTGGTGATTGAGAATCTGGATTTTACAGAGGTTCGGATCATTCACCTAGGAATGATTACACTTCTAATCTCTTTTTGTTTTCCTTGGTTTTATTGAAGAAAGTATACAGATTGAAACGAACGAATAAAGGAACAAAGGAAAGAATATGCATTTAACTCGTTGCCAGCTTTATAAGAGTCCTGTATGTTTCATACCAAAGGAATGTTATTTTAGGTTAAAAAATCCTTAAAGGGAAAAATGAATAAAGGATCAATAAAATTACTTAGAATTATGAAAGTAGTCACAAAATAATTTTTAAGTACTATGAAACCCTATTTCACCCAAGAGAGAGAGAGAGGAAGGCCCGTTCCATCGAAAATGCATGCCTTAAAGAAAAATCAACCTTTTCTCTTTCCCTTCGTCAATGGCACAACCGTTTTTGTCTTTCTTCCTTTCTTTCTTTTTAAAGAAAGCCCCGCTAGCAGGATGGCTGTGGCCATGTCTACTCAAGAGTAAATCCAACTGCTCTCAGCTGGATCTGCTGTTTCCCAGGAGTTCCCCGTACAATAGCAGCTCGACTCGTGGCAAAATGGCCAGATAGGAACGGAGCGCACCGGTGTAAGCGAAATTCTTGCAGACTGTGTAATACAAGTACCTGGAGACTAGTGAACCTGAGTGCTCGGTTGGAGTTCATTTGCTTCGTGTTTTTTAAGGGTGGGGCGCCGGTCCAGCAGAGATCTGTGGAATCGGCTGGCCCCTCGCCTTGGGCTGGAAGGTCGGAGGGAGCGAGCGGCTGGGCCGCCAGGAGAGGAGGCGTCTTTTGCCAGGAATCCAGCAAGGAGGACGGCCAGAGGCAGAGGGCCGGCTTCTCGAAGGGGAGCACGGCGCCCCGGGAGCCGCCAGGATGCCGCGGATGAGCCGGCCCGCCCGGTGCTGCCCCCGGCGCCGGCAGAGCGAGCGAGCGAGCGAGCGACCCCCGCGAGAGCGCGCCGCCCCAGCGCCCGCCGCCCGAGCGCCCGAGGTCTCCCTGCGGCGGCCGCCTGGCCTGGGCGCGCTCCCTCGCAAGCGAAGCCGCTGCTCCCGCGGGCCGGCGCTGCAGGGGAAGGGCTGTCCGCGGCTCGCTAACCCGAAAGCGCCTGGCAGCAACCTGCGCGGAGCTCGCCGCGCGGCACCTGCCCGGAGGCCTCCCTGCCGTCCGCGCGAACGGAGGGGGGCCCTCGCCCGGGCGCGCGTCTGCGAGCCGGCCTTGGGCAGCGCCGGGGCCTTGGGCGCGGGCGACGCCACCAAGCCAGGGCTACGGGTGCCGGGGCGCAGCGCGGGCAGCGCTCCCCCTTCGGGGCCGGGAGCTCCGGCGCAGCGGGCTGGGCCAGAGGCGAGGGGCCAAGGCAGGGCGCTCACGCGGAGGCTGTTCCTTCCCCTCCCTCCCTCCCTCCGTCCAAAGCGAGGTGCAGCCTGGGAGAAGGACGGGGAGGCCGTGCGCCGGCTGAGTGGAGACGGGCAGGCTGCGGGTTCGAGGCCCGGGCGATGAGGGTGTCCTCCCCGGGGGAGGCACGTGGGAAGGGCCAGGGAAGAGGGAGGGGTGGGGTCAGGGCGCGCGGGAGCTTCCCACCCCTGCGGGAGCCGGGATAACGGGGGAGCTGCGTCGGCGGGGGGGGCACCCTGGGGATCGGGGGTGCCCCTTGGGCATCCCTGGAGGCCCCAGAATCCACGGGCCCGGCTGGGAAGGAAGAGCAGGGCCGGCAGGGCCCGGGGGGGGGGGGCGCTTCTGCGGGGCGGTTGCCGGAGCGGGCGGGTCTGGCGGGCCCCGGGCGCAGCGCGGCGCGGCGCAGCGCGGCCGGGCCGGGTACTCACGCGGCGTGCAGGCGAGGCGCGCGTCCCTCCAGGGCGGGCTCTGCATGACCCCCGGCCAGAAGATGGGCGTCCGGCCCGGCAGCTCGGCCAGCGGCTTAGGGTAGCGGCCCACGGCGGCCACGGCGGCGGCGGCGCTGGGGCTGAAGTAGAGGCCGGGCGGCGGCGGCGGCGGGCTGAGGCTGCTGAAGCGCGGCAGCCCGGCCAGCAGCCCGGCGGCCGGCGCGGCGGACGTCGAGGCCGAGGCCGAGGCGGAGGCGGCGGCCAGCGCCGGCATGGACGGCCGGCCCAGGATGTCGT
>NW_025335568.1:11874676-12162143 GCF_004798865.1 Varanus komodoensis
GCGCCCCGCCGCGGGGGCCCGGCTGCGGCTGCGGCGCGAGTCGGCCGGCCGCCCGCGCGGACCTGAGCCCGGCGGGAGCGCGCAGGCTCGGGCGCCGGGCCGGGAGACTCCGCGGCCGCTTCCGCGCAGCAGGGGCAGCTCCGGGGCGGGAGCAGAAGCGCGTTTACTGGCTCGAAGGACGCCCGTTCAGCGCAGGGCGAAGGCGTTACGCGCAGGAAAGGGGCGCTAGGATCACGACCCCTGCGCGCGCGCGCGCGTCCACACACACACACACACACACGAGGCTGACGGCCCACTGCCTGCGAAGGCTGGTGCCCCCCCCCCCCGCCTGTCCTTGCGCTTCAGCCCTAAGATTATTTTATCCAAACTTTTCCTGGGCCCACCCGTCCCGGGGGACAAGGGCTACTCCGACAGCGGGCGCCATTATTGTTATTGCTACTGCTATTCCGCCGTCGGTGGGAACGATGCCCTCTCCACTGATGGACTCTTCCGATTCCATCGCCCTGGGAGGCTTCTCGGGAGGCGAGCGCGTCGGAGAGGCCGCATTTGGGCAGAGCTGGCACGTCGGGGCGGCTGCGGGGTGGGGAGAAAGCGGGGCGCGGCTCCCGCGAAAGGAACGGCCAGGGGCTCCGCGCAAACTCCGAACCGGGCCTCTGGGGAGCGGTTCCGTTCTCCCGCTCCTGCGGGGCGAAGCCCAGCTTTTTAACCGTCATTAATACAGTTAATGATTCGAACCGCAAGAGACGAGGCGAGGAGTTCCTGAGGTGGGTGCTGCGGGGCCCCAGTCCATCAGCAACCCTTTGGCACAAAGGTGGCGCGGGCTGTCCGCCGGATCGTGTCCCCCGAGCGAGATGCCCGGCGCCTTGGCTGCGCCCCGGGGCAACCGCATTCTCCGCTGGGCCGACCGGCTTCGCATACCGCGCGGGGAGGGAAAAGCCGCCCCCTTCCCGTCCCCAGACCGCCCTGCAACCGGAGGCGCAGCCCGCCCCCCGCTCTTCCCGCACCAGCGTCTCGCCCGGATCCTTTCCTTGCCAATTTCAGCGGCCCGCCGCCTAAGACTCGGCGGGCGACCGAGAGGGAGAAGGGTCGCGGGCGGGAAGTTTCCGCGGGCGAGTCCTGCCTTTGCGACGACGGATTTTCGAAGGGGCGGGAGGCAGTTTGCATGTTAAAGTGACTAATTTGCATTTTAATTAGAGAAGAAAATGACGGTTTGAGAGGGGGTGGGGTGGAAACCGGGGCCATTAAACCTGCGGATCTGTCCGATCCTCTCGTCTCTTTCCAGTGCAGCAAAACGAAGCGCGCGATCCTATGGACGTGCAGACAGAAGTCCTACGACGCCCAGCATTCCCCAGCCAGCAAGGGCCTTTTTTCTGTCTAAGCATGCATAGGATTGCACCCCAAATCACACGTGCTCTCTTGCGATGCGCAGCCAAATCCCCAGCGTGTGAATGTGCCACTATATGCACTCGTGGGCAGCGGGGTCGGCCGCCAGCACCTCCCCGACAGGCGTTCACACCACAACGTGTGAAGAGCGTCTAGGGATTTCGAACACGTGGCGAGGCCGCGGAACCCGACCGTGGGAAACGGGAGCAGAAGCGCGCTGCACGTGACCAGAGGGGCCGCCTGGCGGGCTGCACCGCTTGGACGGTTTCGAAGCAACTTGGCCCGGATCAGACGTTGCGATGCGAGCCAGGGGAGCTGCAGTTGAAAAAGTGGGATACGCGCATCCTCCTACAGAGGGCGCCCTCGCACTCCCCACCCATAGGGTCCAGCACGCCCCCGCTGCTCCCTTTTCTGCCTGCTATTCGAGCATCTCGGAGATTTCCTGGGGACCAAGCACCCCCAAGTAACGAATTCCCTTATCTGCCCACTTCTCTTCCAGAGAAGTCAAACATGAGTCCCACCCTCGAAGCCTAAACAGGCTCCCTTGAAGACCCTTGGATGTGCGAGGGAGGGAGGGAGCGAGCGAGAAAACTTTAATCGATTTACTTGGGGGTTACGGATTAGAGATCCGCAGAAATCTCCAGCGAGGAGAGCAGTCCCTCCTGGCCTCCTTTTCGAATTACAGATAGAGAAGCGGATACATTCACTTTGCGCATGAAGGAGAGGCATTTTATAAAGAAGTCTGAGGACTGAGCACAGCTGGAGCGTTTCCGCCTCACCTGATTCCATTGCGGGGTGTCCAGTGCACCCAGGTGACTTGCATTTGGTTTACCCAGGTTGCATCTTCGGACATTCCCCCCTCCACCCGCCATGGAAAGGACAGAGTCTAAAGGGGAAAGCCTGAGTTCCATGGACAGCCTGGACCCAGTGAAACCAGTTTACCTGCAACAGGAGATCAGGTGAGATGGGTTGGACACCACAGACTTGTGTACACTTGTGTGGAAAATGGAAGGCACGTGTACTTGTGCACGTATCGTTCACAGGGTCTGCTGTACCTGTTCAAACCATGCCAGAATTGGGTCTCGACTGGGTCTCAGCCCGGCAGTCCTGAGACTTCCCTTCTGCTGATGTAAACGAGATCGCAGCCAACATCCATCCCTCCTCTTCTCCCAGGGCAGGGCTGGCCACATTTTCAGGGGAACAGCAGCCTGGTGAGTCACTTGCACCCTCTTCAAGGTGCCATGGAACATTCTGGCATAGCCCGGAACTCATGGCACAAAGACCACGAAACAGCTGCATCTCGGTAGGGAAGAGGGACATTTGCAACGCAATTGGTCCAATATGCTTTCTTTTGCTCTCCTTTGCGAGGAAGCTGGTGTGGTGCACACAGTCCTTCATTTTACAGCTCTGCAAGGTAGGTTGGAATGAGCATCAGTGCCTGGCCCAAAAGTCACCCAATTAGTTTCATGGCTGATCTGGGGACTAGAAGTCAGATTTCTTAGGTCTCCAGTCCAGCAGTCCAACCACTGCCCTGGGTGAGCTGCAAGGCCAAGGAGCAGAAAAGCAGGCATAAAATCGTATAAAGAAACAGACACAAAATCACATAAAATCATATGCTACATCACAGTCTG
The DNA here is from genome assembly GCF_004798865.1 of Varanus komodoensis. Taxonomy (NCBI): domain Eukaryota; kingdom Metazoa; phylum Chordata; class Lepidosauria; order Squamata; family Varanidae; genus Varanus; species Varanus komodoensis. The sequence continues at coordinate 11,877,691 of NW_025335568.1, forward strand.
TAACAGCTTTACACATATGCGTAATAAATCCTGGAATCGGTGTATGTCCAAAGGCATGAGCAAGACTTAGAGCACAATCCGAGATATCACAACTCCAAAATAAGTCCCACTGAGTTCATCTGGCCAGTGGTGCATAGGAAGATATGCAAAGGTTTGCGATGCTATTCTCCTTGTTCGTACTGGGTACCCTACGACCCAAGTCGAGCACGGATTATTTATCTAATTTATTTCAAGGCTAACAATGTTTGCCCATGCTACAGTGTCTCCCACTGAAAAACCATTAAAATTGGATTAATTTGGATGATGATAATTATATTTCTCTTCTGCATTTCTTTCTGCAAAGAAAAACATAATCCTCACGTATTTCCATTTTATCCTGACCACAACAATCCTGTGAGGCAGGTTAGACCGAGAGTCTGTGACTGACACAAAGGTCCCCCTGAGCTTCATTGCCATTGACTCAAGCCCACCATTCCCAGTCCAGGAAGATCCTTTATAAACTTAGCTTTAACCAAGCTCCTTTATAAACTTAGGAAATACTTAGTTTAATAAACAGTGGAAGTTAGAAGTCTGTAAACAGGAATTCACGCCCACAGATTCACGCCAGTCCAAATGTTATCAAAAGGAGTTCACCACTACATTGCGTAGATGTGGCCATCACACAATTGATTGCATTTGTGAAACAGACATCGGTGATACGAAAAACTGAGTCAGTGGTAACACTGGCCAAAAACAACACTTTTCAGGGGGGTGGTTCTCACGTGCAGCGGGAAGAGCCATGTGGTGGAAGGAGGCGAAGAAGGATGGAGTGATGAAGACACGTGCTGGAATCCACCTTCAAAGGCAGCCTAAGAAGTCAGCAAATACCAAGTCAGAGAACTCCAGAGGGATGCGGTTCCTGGATGGATTGGGCGTATATTCTCTGGACTTTTCGGGGTAGCTTCAGAGGATTGCTCTGCACTCGAGTCTGGCATCTCAGCCTTTGGCTGTCGGGAGGATTCCTGTGCTGTTCTTGCGTAGTTTAAAGCTTTTTCCCAACTCGCTGCCCTCCAGGCATATTTGGAAGGTAACCCCATCATCCCCAGTCAGCTGGGGATGGTGGAGTGTGTAGTCCCAAGACCACTGAAGGGCAGTGGTTCTGAGAGGTTGAAATCCGTTATGCGTCAAGTATGGTTACCAAATCAATGGAGGGGGGAAAGAAGAAATAAAAGAAATCCTTCCATCGATATATATTCCTACAACAAAATATCTTCCCAGTATTGATTGATGATGCATTCGTAACTATGAATAATCATCTCACGGAAAAGTCTAACGACCAGTTTTATGGCGTATGGTTCTTGCATCTCCCCCGTCCATTGCTTTTCTGCTGGAGAAAATACATACACCTCGGGAAGCCCGTGGGCTTTTGCTGCTGTTCGCGCGCGTATGGTTCTTTTTCCGTGACCGGTGGCCCCGCATTTTTACAGGTCCGCTCTGGCGGGACCGGGAAACCTTTGTGCTAGGGCGCCCCCCTGTGGTGGCAGGGAGAAAAGGCGCTGTTTACAGCCGCCGACGCGTGACCTTCACATCAGAAGTCGCTTGGATTTCATTTTTAAGCGGCACTTTAGCTCTTAAGTAGCTCTGTTTAGCTGGGCGGGCAAGTGGCCAAAAAGCGTTTTTTCCAAGCACGAATGAATGAAATGTTAGTGGAACCCACCGCAGACATATCCAATTATTTTTTTCGGGGACTTTTACTTTCTAAAAAGAAAGATGGGATAGGAGGGGATGCAATCTTGAAATCGAGGAAATATATTTTCCCAATTTGGGAATATAAATATCTTCTCAAATGGACACAATCCAGCCAATGTAAACAGATGTTTAACTCGCCCTTCAAAATTAATGAGATGTGGTTGGACCAAGATTAATCATTTCTAGATTGTGGTTCTGTGCCCAGTTATGCTGAACTAGGTACAGGGTTACAGTCCTAGTGGCAGATAGATGAGAAAGAAGTTGGGATTCAGAAGAAAAATAAACACAATGCAACAGAAGTTTGGAAAGGTATGCAGGCAAATATGCATTTTTCCAGGGCAGAGGAAAACACACTACAGTTCCCATGGGGCCATGCAACAATCCGTGCCCATGGGGCAGTAAGGGGGGCTGGTGGAGGCAGTGTCAATAGCAGTCCATTAGTGCTGGAGCCCCAAATTTTTCATTTGAAGCCCTGAATCTCTGGATGTCACCTGTCCCATCGTGCTGCAGTCCATGGCATCTGCTGAAATCCAGGTCTGGAAGGTCTGATGGACTCCGTAGTGTCAGATCCCTGTGGATGGGGGGGCTTGTGGCCCAGATGCGTTCCACCGCCTGCTGCCCATGCCTCGAACCCTTCCCCCATGGCTGGTTGCTTCTCCATGCAGCCCCTTTCACAAATAGAAGTGCCCTTAGGTGACAAGGTACACACAGAGAGAAACTTGGGAACATATGTAAGTGATTTGCCCAAATTTGTGGGTGTCTTTTTTAATTGGTTTATTTTGTCCATTGTGTCTGAGCCCTAGATCTCTTCTGCCATTCAAGGAGACAACTCTTGGAATTCAAATGCAAATTGTCTGACAAGTATATATTTGTTTATTATATTTATATCCCACCGTTTTTCCTTTCAAGGAACGCAAGGCGGTGCACACGCTTCTCCTCCTCTCCATTTTATCCCCACAACAACGGCCCTGTGAGGTAGGCTGGGCTGAGAGTCTGACTGGCCCAAGGTCACCCAGTGAGCTCTATGGCTGAGTAGGGACCAGAATCCACATCTCCCAAGTCCCAGCCCCATGCTCTTCACCACCACCCCACACTTCAATTCTGAACCAACCAACCAACCAACCAACCGGAATTCACTTGGCACTGTTGGACATCTCCTTATTCTGAACAAACAACTGGTACAAATGAATGGCAAATTGAGAAGAACTGGCTCAGCAGGAAGTGGAGGAACACTGTCCCATCTTCCATGTACATAGGAGGACGCAAGCGGAGCGCCATTCTCTTCTCCAGCTATATTGGCATTATCAGGTACCTTCTGAGGCAGCAGTTATGGCATGGGGCTGCCTTCTCGTCCCCACAAATTGCCAGGATCAAGTAGAGCAGAATTTTGGTTCCTGCTCTCAATTTCTTCCCCAAACATTACAATGCTGCATATTCACCAGTAGTTCTCTGAACACTTTGACGTTTACCAGAATTCATTTTATTCCATTTCAAAGTAGATATTCTTATTTTCCATTAGACAGTGGATATTAAACTGCCTTCCTAGTCAATGCAGGGGTAAAGTAGCAGGGTCACAAGTTCGGTATAAGAGAACCAAGTCCAACAAGTTGACGAATGATTAATATTGGTGGATTTTCGTTTTCATTCTCCACTCAGACTTCTAAACCAGCCTTTGCCAGGCTTGAACCCTCCAGCTGCATCGGACGCAGCTCACATTATTCCCAGCCAACACGGCCAGTTCATCATATTTCCGGAAGAGTGAGAATTTATACTCATTAAACAGTGACTCTTTGTATGTGGTCAAGGGACTTCTTATTACAAGAAGAAATATTACTGTGCATTCCGCAGTTATATCAAGGTCTAAACAGGCCCGAAGATGAACCTCTTTTGAGTCAAAGCTCAGATTGAACCCAACGGTGCTAGCTCAAGACATGTCTAGACGTACACACCTGCACAAGTGTGCACTTTGCAGTGCGAACTTTCCCTTGTAGGTCCAAGTCTTGCCGCTCCATTAGGGTGCTACACAACGCCTTCACCTATCCACTCTCCCGCTGATACTGCCTGCTCAAGGGGGGAGAATTTATTTTCAGTTTCAGTCTGAGGGCTGCATTTAAATACTGAGAAGCTCTCGGGGGTCACACAGTCCGTGAGTGGACAGGCTGCACAGAAAACATCCAGGCCAAACGCAAAGAGGTGGAGGCAAAACACAAAAATGGCTGGCTCACGTACTGGTACACCAGCCTAAGTTCCTACTGCCAGCAACGGAGCTTTAGAAGAGTGGTGGCGAACCGATGGCACACGTGCCGGACTGGGCACGCAGAGCCCTGTCTGTCGGCACGCGAGCCGGGCCGCCCCAGCATCACCCCAGCAGCCGAGCATCAGATGACAGCGCACATAGGGGCCATGCGCATGCTCGGAAAGGAGTAGCGGCGCCAGGTGATGACATCATGAGCCGCGACTCATTAGCCGTGACTCGTCCGAGCTTCCGCATGGCCGGTTAGTGCGCTGCCAAGGATATATATATATATTGGCTTGGACTGACAGTCAGGAGTTTTTCCAGAACTAAAACCTCAGTATTCACGGTTTATTGCAGTGTCGGCACATTGTGATGAATAAGTGGGTTTTGGGTTGCAGTTTAGGCACTCGGTCTATAAAAGGATCACCACCACTGGGTTAGGGTTAGAAAAATGAGTTGTCCTGGCATGATTCTGATGGTTGGAATGTGTTTAGCATGGGCAGAGATGATGAGCTGTAAAAAAAAAAAAAAAAAATCTACTCAAGGAAGGCTATATATTTGTTTAGACTGGTTGTGAGGTATTTTTTCCAAATTAAACCTCAGTTTTCATGTTTTATTGTAGTGTTGGCACTTTGTGATAAATAAGTGGGTTTTGGGTTACAGTTTGGGCACTTGGTCTCTAAAAGTTTCACCATCGCTGCTTTAGAAGGATGAAGCTTAAATACTTCGGCCACCTAATAAGAAGGAAGGACTCACTGGAGAAGAGCCTAATGCTGGGAACAAATGATGGCAAAAGAAGAAGGGGACGGCAGAGGATGAGGTGGCTGGATGGAGTCACTGGGGCAGTGGGTGTGGGCTTGGGTGGACTCCAGGAGATGGTGGAGGGCAGGAGAGACTGGAGGAATGTTGTCCATGGGGTCGCGGTAGGTCGGACACAACTCCACGACTAGCAATAACAACAACAAATCTTTAGATGAGGCTATTCAACCTATTAGAAGGGTGGGGAGAGGAGTGTGCAAAAATCAGGAAGCAACCAAATTATCACTGAGGGCATGGCCATCTAGGGAATTCAGGAGGTTTCTCGTCTTTCCCCTACTGCATAGAAGGGCTGACTCTAAAACTCAGGACCGCCTTCTCTATGGGCGATGCACAGAGTTTGATAAATCCAGTCCATCTTTATTTCATATATTTCAAGGCTCTACTCAAAAACAGAATGGGATTTGAGAAAACTCACAGTGATGTTGGAAAGTGTGCACTTGCACCCTTCCAGAATGCACATTTGCACAAATGTACCAATCCCGCTCCCACATGTTCATGCTTTAGTCTAATGAGGGAAATGCATGTTCTTTTTTCCATGTTTGTGTGACTAAATTTGCATGCAGTTCCAGAAAGTAGGCAAACAAATAATAACTGGAGCCCAGTCAGGAGTATTGGCAGCTCCCTTGGTCTATATCATCTAGTACCCCAGCTCTACCTGGAGATGCTGTGGATTGAATGTAGAACCTTCAGCATGCAAAAGAGGCGTTCTGCCACTGAGCCACAGTTCCTTTCCTTTGAAATCTGTACAGCTTGGAAAAAACCAGGCTATAGCAGCTTCTGTGGGGCAGATCACACAAATGCCAGCTTGTTTAATTCCACTGTGGAATCTTCCAGCACACCTGCCCTCCATTGCCACTTATTACACACCTGGGGTGGAGTTTACATCGAGCGCAAGAAGCAGTGCATTTAGCATGGTGGACACTGAGCTCATTCATCACTTTTCCTCGCTGCCTCGCTCATAAACACCCAAACCCAAAAGAGAAGACCGATTTATCAGCAGGTGTTCCTCCAAGTTGTGTTTTCTTATTGCCAAAGCAGTGAGACTTATACTTGATCAATTGACATTTAGACATCTTTTTTCCCTTGTAACATGCTCTATTGCCATGAATCATGGACTGTCTGACCTACCCAAAGAACAGAATCGTACAAGAGGAGCCAAGGCCGGAAATCCTGATGCTCTCCTGGGTGCTACTTCCAACATTTAATCAAGATCTGATTACCAAGAAGAAAGAAGGGACATAAAAATTCCATAAAGGTTTTAAAAATTTCACACTTATCCATAATTCACATGCCAGTGATGCCCATTATGGTGTTCAGCATGGAATGAAAACCAGGATGTTTTTGGGAGAATTGCAACAGCAGGGCCTCCTGCCAATTCTCATGATCAATCTAAGGCCATATGCTGGTGTTCTAAAGCTTTCACATATCCAGCAACATTAATGCCTTCACTGCCACTGCCTATTCTGAAAAGAATCAAAGAGAGGGGGACACCTGCTTTAAATAGCTGAATAACTGCAAAAGGGAAAAACAGTTCTCATAGGAAGCTGCTATGCCTGCAAGTATAGCTCAGCTCCTTGCAAGGGAAAGAAGGGTGGGGCATAGATGTTATAATAACAATAACAGAAAGTATCAACTCTAGATTAGTATAGGAAGGAAAGGAGAGAGTCCAAAATTCCAGGCAGCTGCATTGTTCCACATCAGCAAACCAGTGTGGACACTTTTCATCTCTACCAGGAGCTGGCCTTTAATAAAGCTAAGGGGTCTCAATGGTTCGTTCAGGTTCAAGCTACCTCAAAAGACTTGGTCTAAGGTCAGAGGACATGGGGAATCCTGATGGGGCGGCAGATGATGCCAGTGATCCTGCTAATTAAGGAAGTCCTGGCATGGCATCCCTGCAAGCCCTGCTTCCGCTACACCACTGCCATCATTCGCAGCAGCCATGACCAGTGGGAATGACAGGAGCTGCAGGCCAACGGGTTGCAGGAGGCATTGCTTTCAGTCTCTCCCGGCACCCCCGGAGGACCAGAACTGGAATCTTTTGCATGCACGGCATGGGCTCTGTTACTTAGCGACAGTCCTTACCATGAATGCCACTCCTCAGAGCTCGGCCCAGCCCACCTTGCCATGAGAGGGATGCTGCTGCAGTTCCACTTTTTTTTTATTTATTTCATTTTTATACCATCCAATACTCAAGGCCCTCTGGGCAGTCAACAATAGGCGGTTATTGCACTGTCTTCAATACACAACCAACTCTACGCACTGTAGCTGCAAGCAGAGAAGCTTTCCCACATCTCAGAAGGCTTTGACAATGCCTTGCAGGACTTTGCCAAGACTGTTGCAAAGCTTGCAAGGAGTTGCTAAGTCTTTGGGAGAGGTCCCGTCTGGCTTTTCCAAATGTGTCCCAGCCTCAGTCTGTGGGTGGCCACTGTCTGGCGATGTCCATCGCTTCCTTGCCGGGCATGGCCATAGTCATGACAGGTGCTTCACTTCAAAAAAGGGGAAGAGATTTCAGAATGCTGGATCTATTGTGATCCAGTGGCTGGTAATGGGGTGAGTGGTATCCTGTGGCACCTCCAGTGGTGCATTAGTAAATTTTAGCTGTGTAAAGGAGAGGGCCCAAAGCCATTTCAATAAACCAGTTCTAGCAGATTTCACATGTAGGTTCTTTGTAAAGCTTAGTGGATCTTGAGTGCCCATTGTATTGGCTGGGCTATACCAGAAGACGGGCAAACAACTTAAGGTTTAACAGCGATGTAGTGAATTTCCACAGTGTTCAGAAGCCACGACAGTTTCTTGGAGGAATGCCAAGTTCTTACACATAGTCTCAGCTTGTGCTTGTCAGGAAGAGTTCCAATGATAATTGCTTTGCAGTTGTTTTTCCAAATTATAGTCCTTAGAGAAGAGCTGTTTTTTCTATAAGAAACAAAACTGTTTTTCTAAATACATTTGTCTCCTCCTCCGTCTCCCAGGAAAGAATAGTGGTTTAGCTTATACTTTGACTTGGGACAAGGGGTGCCCATGTGTCCAAACAGTGCCCCAAAGTGACACCCATCATATTGGGAAGCCCCACGAACTGAGCATTTATTATCTACATTCAGTTTTCATCATTGTATGTTATCTTTCACCCAAGTGTTTTCTTTCCCCCGATTATCATTGAATCTAAATTGAGTTGGCCTTGGCTAGATCAAGCCCTGAGTCAATATACCCAATCAAGACCAAACCATCCCAAAATGCTTTGTCTTACTGCAGGCATCACTGCTCAAAATATACTGCTGCTGGGAGACCCAACCCCAGGTCCTGTGAAGATTGTGGCAGCTACCACAGGAAGTCTGAGAGGACTGGAGGAGGATGTTGGCTTTCCCGACACCTAAAAGTGTCAGAGCTGTGTCCCTGGAAGCTCCAGCTCCACTACACCACTACCAGCCCCTCTGTGGAGGGCTCCCTCACCAGTCACCAGCAGCGCTCCATCACTATGGCTCTCCAGAGGCACAACAGGGAGCTGGCCTGCTCATGAAGCGCTGGGCTGGTGGTGGGTCTCCAAGCATGGTTCTTAGCTGGCCCTAGAGTGTCTGGTCACTGGTCACTGGTCACAAAGGCTGTATTGCTCATGGCTGAGAAGGGTTCCCCTGTTCTCATGCATCTACCATGAAGAGGCAGGAGCTTAGATAGGCAGGGCGTGTGCATCCTTGTTTCACCGCTGGTCCCTGATCGACCCACTATCTGCCTAGTGCTTTCAAGCATTCAGAGTGCTTCTTGTGCTCTATGGTTTTATCCCTTACAACATCCCCGAAAGACGAGTCAGGATTATTCCCCTGCCAGCACCGCACTGAAGGATATCAAAAGTGTGAGGTAGGACTGGCTGCAGCACACCCTTTTTCTAGATTCTGTAACCACAACCCTTGGTTTTCTTTTGGCTTTGTTTGTTTGGTAAATATTCCTTAGGTCAGAGCCCAATCACAATGCCCCTCAGTCCTGAATTCAGGGGCTTCTGGGCATACTGTGCAGAGCAGGAGTGGTGGAAGCAATCTTCACATAACTGGGCTTTTGACAGCTGGGCAACTCAAATCTTCCATATTTGCCCTCCCGCCCCTTGAGATCGGCAGCAGAGGGTCTCCTCCGACAACCCTCCATGAAAGATATTAGGAGGCAAAGTACCCGGAGGAGGGCCTTCTCTGCGGTGGTGACCCATCTATGGAATGGGCTCCCCAGAGAGGTCCGCCTGGTGCCGTTGTTATTTGTTTTTTGGCACCAGGTTAAGACCTTTTTATTACAGTGATATTTTAATAAGTTTTAATATTGTCTTTTCTATGTTTTTAACTGCAGCCAGTGTGGGTCGGGAATTTATTTATGTTATATTTTATACTGTAAGCCGTCCTGAGGCTTTTTGCGAATAGGATGGTATATAAATATTTTAAATAAATAAATAAATAAATAAAATAATAAGGTGGGGAGGCAGTCATTGGGCAACTTCATAATACCTCATATCTTGGCCTCTCTAGACACCTCCACCTCCACCCCATCTTCTAACATCCACGAAGAAAGGAAGGTTCCTTCACAGATGCAGGTCCTCCTGTGGGAGGTTGGGCAGCTTCCGGAGAGGACGTTCAAGCTGGAGAGAACCCAGTGATCCACCTCCAGGTCGCAACTATCCCTTCTCCACTCTGCCTGTTTCCCAACAGAAACAGCAGAGATTTCAAATGCACATTTGAGAGGTGAGTTGCTACTTTATAGGAAAGTTTACTTTGTGAGAGAGTCCATGCTCTAGGCTTCTAAGAACCCAAGTAGTCCCCATTTAGTAGGACTATCTTGGAACATGCAGAGATGTAATTTTGGGGGTCTATCACACAGGGCCAGCCCAAGACATGTTGCTGTCCTCCAACACATAGAAAAATGGACTAGACTGACAGCTGAATCTTACCTTGACATTGGTCATGGGATAGTGTTCACCACCATCCTGAAAGAGGAGGCCAGTATAGGGGCTCAGGACATACGGAGCGCTGTACACATCTCTGTCTTGAAGGAGACAGGACAACTGCGGATTCCAGGAAGTACTATCAGGCAGTTGCCACTGTTCCCACAAGAATCTGCTGCCCAAAATGGGCACCTCACTCTGCCTGACCACGTTGCCACAGCCTGGCCATGAATTTGTCCAGAGTCCTTTCCAGAAATGGTGGGGTCAGGAGAGTTCGGTTAAGAAGTGTGGCACTACAAACCTCATCATCCCTAGCCATGCAGGCTAGAATGTTCGGTGTTGTGCCTAAAACATCTGGAGGGCACCAGTTTGGGAAAGTCTGATCTATGTGTGGGAAGTGCACAGCTGTTTGTAGGTGGGTGATCACTCGGGTTGGGCTGAGAGATTTGGACGCTATGAAACGTCCCTTGATTGGCTTTCAGTTCATTTCTGATTATGGTAACAACTAAGACCCCAGGCATAGATACGGTAAAATTACAGAATAGGGAAGAGCCCTCAAGAGAGGTCTAGTCCACCCGGAACTGTCTGCAGGGTTTTGCAAGCCCTTGCATGGGGCACCGCCAACAGGCCCCCTGCCACTTCCCCTCTTTCCCACCACTGTGGCCACTCACTTCCCGGACGGGCGGAGAGCCAGAGAGCCAACAGACAGCAGCTTCCATCACGCTTTGCATCGCCGCTGTTGCCTGGGCCAGAGCAAGGAGCAGGTGGACATGTGGTTTGCTAGGGTGACAAGGAGAAGCAAGTCCGGGGGGGGGGGGGGCGGTTGGTCTTCTGGGTGCCAAACCTTGACATCATTTCCTGGCCAATGCAGGAAATTCAGGGCTTCTACATCCGGGAGAGGCCTCTGGTTTCAAACCGTCTACCGAAAGGCTAGATGGGCTCTTCCAAGACAGTTCATGGATTTTTTCCTTCAATGCAAGCTGCTTCGTAGTTTGCACCCAGCCCCACGGAGCAACAGAAAATGTATTTGCTTCAACCTTTATGTGGTAAGCTTTGAACAAACCGAAGATGCAGATTATATTGCCTTTAATTGCCTCTTCTCTGGGATAAATATGCCTAACGCCTTCAAACCTTTTCTCCTTGACCTTGGTCTCTATAAAAGAAGAAAGGAAGGTGCTGTCCTTTTATCCCATGCAACTGCGTATACGTCTCTGAACTCCGTGCATCCTGTACCTGGAACAAGGCACTCTGCAGTCCACACTTTGCACGGGGCATTTTCTCTGGAGGCTGTTCTTAGCTCTCTAGGTCGTCAGGGGTCCTCAAACTACGGCCCAGGGGCCGGATCTGGCCCGCCATGCCCACTCGGACCCACTGCGCACCCACCCATGCCCACACGCGCACCTGCCTGCCACCGCCCACCCCGCTCCATGCAGGGGACGGCAGCAGCTTGCTCACCCGGAGAAAACGGTCTCCAGGCATCCAAGCCGCTGCCTCGTGTGCCCGCCTCGCTGCGTGTGCCCGCCCCCACCCACGCCTCACCTCCCCTCACCCCGTGCCCCACCCCACCACCCTTGCCCCCACCACCTTCCCGGCCCTGGCGGCGTTCAGCCGGCCCCCTGGCAAAAAAGTCTGAGGTCCCCTTCTCTAGGTTTATTCCCAGGCAGAGAGAGGGAACGAGGCTGGGCGTGGATGGCAGATGCTGCAGCTTAGTGACCTCAGCCTCCTTCCTTGCCCACCCCCAGCGAGCCCCATCTTTCCCCGCCAAGGCCCCGTCGCAACCTCCGGGCAGGGCAGCCAGTAGCGCAGGACAGGGGTTTGGCCCCGCAGCATCGCAGGGCTGAGCTTGCAGGGCCTTGGAGCTGGGATGCCAAGCAATCCTAAAACTTCGCAGGTGATGTCAGGAGGCTGCGGGATTATGCCCTGAATCTGTGGGTTTAAATTTAAAAGAAAACATACTGGAAGTCGACTAGCCTAACTGGAAAATTATATACGTTCTCCGGCTATTTGATGAAAACATAACAAGACCATCAAACCATCAATCTTTTAAGCTGCCGTCACCTTGAAATCAATGCCGACTCCTTTTGCTTAGATACTGCTCGGATGCCAAGCGGTGTCAAGCAACTGGAAATCATTAAATTGATGCTCTAAGTGGTAGGCAGGAAAAATGTGATTATTATGTGTACATTTTTATGATTTTTAAAAACCCGTATTTCAGCATTTTCCTTCCCATCAAAATTTCTGAGGGGGGCAGGAGGGGTGGGCATTGATTAGCACTTTCAGTCTCAAGCGTAAAGTACAGCACATTCTGCTTGTTACAGATTTTTTTTAAGCGAAGAGCTCAGGGCGTTGGTTTCGCATTAGGAGCAATAAATTAAGGAATGTCAGGTGGGTCATCTTTTATTTTATGTTTCTCAGGGCGTGTGGGGGACAGATGGAGCCCCTCTAAGCAAAAGCTAGAATGCTGTGTTTGTGTACACCGAACTAAATCTCACCTGAATACTCGTAAATGAGATGTTCTTCCATGTAAATGGGTAAGTGGAACCATTTCAGAATTTTCAGGGGGTTCTGCTGCTTGATGCACTCAAGCGTAGATACTTTTGTTCGTTTAAGCTGAAGTCTCCCCCACCCACCCTGCAAATTGTTGTTGTTAGTCGCGTAGTCGTGTCCGACCCATCGCAACCCCACGGACAACATTCCTCCAGGCCTTCCTGTCCTCCACCACCCCCCGGAGTCCGCCTAAGCTCACACCAACCCCTGCAAATTAGGTTTGCAAAAACCCGGTGCCAGGAAGGAGGCATGGTGAAGGCATTCCCCTGCCCCCTCTGGCTCACCCCATATTTTTTTCTAGAGGGCCATTTTTGGGTTTCGCAATGGGGAAGGTCTGGGTGTGCAGAGCACGTGCTGGATGCACGTATATGTAGCTTGCATGTGTCGGAACCGGCCCCAGCCTGCCATCCTTCCTGCCGTCAGTACCTCCCTTGTCTCCAGAGCCCCAGTTTGCAACCTGAGGGACACCTGAATGCTCGCCGTAAGCATGCAGAATGGAGCTCGGCCTTTCGGTCTCAGGACCTTGGAGCTGGGGTTCCATAACATCTTAGGGCTTCCCAGTTAATGTGAGGAGGAGAGAGGATCGTACCCTTCCGATATTCGCATACCACTCCATATGGAGGCAGATCTTGGAGCAGTGAACTGTAAGAAGCTAAAAATTCATGCAAATTAAGATTGTGTGATGTTTTTTATTTGCATCCTTCATAAGAATCAGAGCAATATGATTAGCACGGTTCATACAGCCCCTTTTAAAGTAGGCAGAAGCTCATCCAGATCTCCACTTAAATACTAGTATGTGTCATTCAGCATTTAGGAGTTAAGAGATTCAAGCGCTTCTTGGGAATAACCATGTGCAGCATCCAACTCTGTTCTAGCTGCAGGGTTTCACTGTAGTCTAAAGCAGACATGCAGTGGTACGTAATATTTGATAGAAAACATGCAATGGTACCTGAGAGCTGATAGTACATCAGAGTCTACATGGAAGCCTACTAAAATCAAAGGAATTGAAAAGTCTGCCAAGACTCAGACTTGTGCATTGAGCCATTTGAGATTAAACTTCACATTCAATATGCAAGTTCAAATTTTGCATTCACACTGAATTCAAAATTTGGATGAGGTGAGGGGTAAAGTATGCCTTTCTGACTTGCCTTATCACTATGTTTCCATGCACCTATGGCTGGAGCTGGAGAACAGCTTGTCTAATTCCAGACTGTGGACATTTGGGTTATAAAAGTTTGCAGAATCTGTAAGAGATGATAATTATTAGCAGGGATGGACATAATTCAAGTTTATCGAGCACTGATAGAACTTATCTGTTCTAAACTGAGGGGAAAGTATGACATAAGTCTAATGTCTGCATTAGTTAGATCTTTATTGATAAACTAATAAACATTTAATAGCACCCCACATCCCCAAAGAAAAGCCCTGTGGCTTTCACCCTTGATGAGTCAAATATATTTGCAATTTATAGAATGCCTTGCAAATGGCATTAAGTTTCATTTAAATAAAATTGAGATGTTGAGTGTATAAGTATTAAATATTATTATTTTTAACATATGTTTATTTCATGCACTTAAAATGCCTTTCTAAAAATATTCGATTTTGCACTCAAGCAAAATTTAATTGCAGCAAATAATATATTAAAAATGCAATTAGAATTACACAGAAAGCATCACTGGGAAAGAATTTATTTGTACTTTCCTGATTAACAGATATATAATATGCTGCAATGGAGACATCTAGTGGTAATTTTTCTCATTACTCTTTCACATACTTGTTTCAGATGCTTGTCGGTATCCTTGAAAGGTTAGAGTCTGCTTTCAAGGAATATTTTCTATATTATCTTGTCTGCAAGGCTACTGAGAATCCTCTGTGTGTTGTAGAAATGCGGTGGGATTCTTTTTAGGATGTAGGGCACAAACTCAGGGAACTAGGTGCCCCCCTGAACCTCATAATTGAACCTAGGATACCTCCAACTCGTCTTGCAGCCGCATGTCTCAGGAAGATGTTGGAAAGCTTTGTAAATAAATGAAATAAAAGGTACACAGAAAGCTAGAGCATCAGGCAGTACAAATGCTTGCCTGGTCTCCTTGACATGCTAGTTTTCAGACATGCAGGGATTTCATTTCCTCACCAAGGAAGGTTCACCTGCAATATGCATCAGTTCAGACTGCTGTCTGAATCGTTGGTGATCTGAAGAAGTACAGTTTTATATCTGTTGGATGTAAGAACCAGGCCTCAGTTTATGCAGGTAACTGATCAGACCTGTTAATACTTACTGTTAGTTGGCTCATGGACAGTAATACCTAACATTCACAGCAGCCTCATCTTGCAGAGGAATAGCCATTGTGATTGAGTGGTCTTTCTAGTTGACTGATCTATTCACTGATAAATGCCTGGATAGACGTCTCCCAGATCAATATTCCTAGAACCCGAAGGTTCCACACTGGAATGCAGTTTGAAAACCACTGCTTGAAAAAAAAATCCAGTTTAATCAGCCGCGCTTACCACTATTGTTTTGAGGCTAGATGTAAAACTTCTTGCCACTGGCAACAGTTCCATTGTATAGAGCGGGGTGGGGAGAGCTTTTGAGCTCGAGGGCCACAATGGGAAAGGTCTTGGGGGCCACATTCCATCTGGAGGCACGAGCAGTTAGAACCAAACATGGGTTTGACCATTTTAAGCCTACTCAGAACCAAGCAGGATAAGGCTCCTGTGTGAGTACTTAGAAAGGAGCAGGACTAAATCCTTCAGTAGCATTTGCTCCCCCCTGCAGAGGAGGGCAGGACGCGCTCAAAGCTCAGGGAACCAAGGTTCAATTTGGACGCCAGGAAGTACTTCCTGACAATTAGGACCCCGAGGGTATGGGACGGGCTTCCACAGAGGTGGTTGAAGCCCCGTCGGTGAGGGTGCTCAAGGGTAGGCTGGACATGCACGTGGTAGGCATTTCATTAGCGGAGCTGGCTGGAGCTGGGGGTCAGACTAGATGGCCCGGGAGACCCCTTTGCTCTGTTTCTATGTTTCTATTTTCAAATAGCTTCCCAAGAATCAAGTCTCTGCATGTCCACTCACAAGGAAACACATCACCGCTCAGAATCCTTGCAACTTCTTCATTCTTGGCAGGGTGTTTCAAGATTAATTCCCTTTAATTACTTTCATGCAAGAAGCAAATGAAGCTTGCCACCCCAGGGGCTACATCTAGTACCAAAGATTCCCCAACCTTGACATGGACCCGGTTCACACATTATGACAGCCCATGGATTAAACAACTTGCCTTCACCCATTGTTAACCATGGTTTGTTGTTAGATGAGCCCTGGGTTGTTATTTAATCCAATCATCGAACTAGAAAGTTTGAGTAAAAATCTGCACACTACAGAAACCATCCAGGATTGTTTGCCATGCTGACTTGAACCCAGTCACTGATCCAGACTTTCTTGTGGGGTCAATTCTATACAGTAACCATGGGTGACTCTTCACTGAACCCCTGGCAATTGAGCTATGGGGTTCCACAGGGCACCATCCTGTCCCCAGTGTTACTTTACATCTACTTGAAACCACTGGGAGCAGTCAATAGGGCATTCAGTGCCAAGCGGCTCCAGTACTAGCTGCTATGCGCTAGGTGTTCCCTCCCCAGCAAGACAGACTCTCCAGCACTTCTTCTACACAGACGTCTCGAAGAATACAGAAGTCCCTAAGCATACGCAAAGTGAGATGTTGAGCCCCCTTCACCCAAGCTTTGTTTTTGAGCCCGTCTGGGCCTATCTTGTGAAGGAGGGACGCTGTGGAAGTGGGAGCGCCCTGCACTCCGAGCCCCTAATTGGGTGCTTGATTGCGCTGTATCCAGGGCTTTGGCTTTCCAGTGCTGCGGGGCCGGAGGTGGGCGGGGGTGATTTCTAGAACGGTCCTCCTCCATTCCTTGGATTTAACCTGGGAGTCTGCATGGAATGAGCACAGGGTGGGGGTGGGGTTGGATGCAGCGCGGATGCCTTTGCCCACGTCCAACAGCTCTGCTCCTCCAGCAGAGCAGTTCTACCCACAGGGGTCTGGGTCAATGGGCGATCAGCTGGGGCAGCTTGCTTGCTTGCTTGCTTATTTATTAGATTTATAATGGGCCCCTTTAGCCAATCGGCTCTGTGAGCTTCGCAGGAGAAGCCATCTCATCCTTAACTCACCTATGCGGTAGATCTTTGAATTAAACTGGCCCCGTTGATCCTGGCTTTTTTAATGTTAACTGTATGCCACCTTAGAAAAAACAGAACAATCCCCCCTCCCCAAATACATTGGCCAAGTTCCTTTCAATTTTATTTTCTCTGCAACTTGGCCTAATGTTTCTAGAATAGGTTCAAAAATATGCTGCTGTGCATCTCTTGCATTAATGAGGCTGAAAAGCAGTGAACACGGACATGGCCTACGCAGGAAAGCGAACAAGGCAATAAACGCCTTCCTATTGAAAGAGGGTTATTAAAGGCAAGCAGCACATTCATGAAGAGAAGGGCTGCAGCTCGGGGGCAGAGTGTGGTTTGTGTGGGGCACCCATGTCCAGCCGACAGTGCTCCCCCCAACCTGCCCCAACAGACTGTCCAGCCAAGCATTTGGTGTCCTCTTGGTGCAAGCCACAAGCAGTAGCTGAAACCACCCTCTAATTCAGCTAGCTGCAGGTCAGCTGCTAAGTATGAACAATATGAGAGCAAAGCATGTGGAATCCTGCATGCTGGGCGCGTTCTGAATTTGTGGCATGTCTCATCAACTAACCAACCCTGGCACTCACTGAGTATCCTTCATGAGGAAGTGTTAGTGAAGGACAAAATACCAGCCACCTAAAAATACAGGACGTACAGGACAGCAAATAAGCCATGCTCTTGAGCGGATTAAAGTGCCAGAAAAGAAGATGGGAGACACATTTTGTTTACTGACAGGAGTCATTTGGAGGCCTCTGAAAAGCTTATAGGACAGATAAAAAGGTGCAGTGCTCTGCTGTTGCTTTGTCTCAAAGGTATACTGCTTCTGGATTTGGAGGCTCTTGTTATCTGATAAGTAATTTTATTTAAAATTGTTATTTATAAAATTCATTTATATATTTTATTTATTTGAGGTCTAGCCTGCTGAATATATTTTACAGTTACTTGAAATGGTTAACAGCTACAGCTTCTCACTGTGAATTTATCCAATGCTTTAAAAAAGCAATTAAAGCTTTCTCATAGGGATGGTGCTCCGGACCTTTGGTTATTTTGCTTAACATGGGGATTGAGAACCTTTTTTTTTTTTTAAGATGGGGAGATTAGAACTATATTCCAAATGTGCCCACCCCTCATATATAAAAAACCCCACAGTTATATATAGAGAACCATAAATTGGAAGGTACCTCAAAGATCATCTAGTGCAACCAGCACTTCAATGCAGGCTTTTTATTAAATAAAAGCATCAGGGTGGTGACCTGTCTGTTTTCAATCCCTTTTGAACTGGTTTGCCTTCTTTTAAGACAGCTTTCCATACTAACATGAAACACGTTCCATGAGCTATCCACCATTGCCTGCTCCAAGCAATTCTGGCAGATTCTTCAGAAAAGACCCTAGGGAAGGATCTCTGACTCCCTGCCTCTGAGCAATCACAGCAAAACAATTCCCATCCTAAAATATACTGCAGAAATACAGAGCACTCAGGGTAGCCAGGGATTCTGTGTCAAGGTCTCTGTGTCGACACCATCCCTTTCTGGTGCACAAAACACATTTGAGATTTGACATAGATCCACCTCTGTCATGCCTTGTCTGTGTCTCTCTAGCAGAGCAGATTTTTGGCTGACAAATCTCATCATTGTTGCATTGCATTTCCATCCTGTCTTTTTAGTTCTTCCAAGGAACTCAAGGCAGCTTGCATCGCCCAGTGTTATCCTCACAACAACCCGGTGAGGTAGGTTTGGCTGAGAATTCATGACTGGCCCAAAGTCACCCAGAGAAGTTCATGTCTGAGTGGGGACTAGAACCTGGATCTTTGAGGTTCCGGTCCAATTCTCTCACCATTATGCCACAATGGCTTTGCCGTGCTGGCTATGGCTAATGGGAGTTGTAGAACACAAGGTCTGGAGGCCCACAATTTGCCCCTTGCTGGCCACAGATGCCTGTTGAAGTTCTCTCTGTGTGATAATAATGCAGATGAATTCTGAATCAACACTAGAGGTTTATTTTTTGTCTAGATAAAACAGCAATTGGATGCATTCAGAGTTGACCTGATAGGATGTAGTATGACAAAAACTGTGAAGAAGGAATGAGGCCAAGGGGGAGACCTTTTGGCACAAGAAGAGTTGTGAGAAGGCAGGGCTGGACCTGCAATTACATCTGCAGTTGCCTCAGGTGAAAGGTACTTCTGGGCAGTGCTTTTTTTGTAAGAAAAAAGGTGCCGGAACTCACATCTTGTTAACCCTTTATTTAAAAATTATATATTCAGTTCTTAACATAAATTTTATTTATTGCATTTAAGGCTAATGTTCATAGTAAATTCCAAGGTTTTGTCCAATTCTCGTCCAACAAATCTTCTCGACTCCTTTCCCTGCTGTTTGTATCTATGTGTTCTGTCGTTGTGTCTGTTAATATTCTGGCCTTTTTATTAGCAGGACCGGTGGTTGAGAAGTAATTAGTAATTTTTTTCATTTTTAAATTTGGGGTCACACTTCTACACTGAAAATTAAAAAAAGATGTTTAATTCACCAACTTTTTTTTAAAATAAAGAAATTATTTACCTTTCGCACATAGTCAATCACTGTACACACACCCACACACATCAGTTGTGTAATGAAACATAACGGTCGCCTCCCAAAGTAAACACTCAGCATGCGACCACACAACCAATCACAAGCCGAACAGCACCACAAGCTGAGCAGCACCATCACAACCAGTGCAGACGAAGTATGCATGCATTGGACTCGACACACAAGCAGCCCGCATGCACCGTTTTAATAATTTTGCCGCCGACCTGCTACGCTCGACAGGGCGATTCAAATCCACGTGGACCAAACATCAAATTTTCAAAAGTTACTTTTAAAACTTGGAAAATCCATCGAAAAAAGGTGCCGGAACTCTGTTCCGGTGCGTTCTATGACAAAAAAAAAAGCACAGCTTCTGGGCCAAAAACATTGCTCCCACCCTGCTTCACTCAGGTACAGTGGACAATGGTGCCTTGTGGCTGGTGAAGAAAAGAATCAACTGCTAGTCCAGCTGACTTTCCTGTAGGTGGAAGGGGGTGCACAACACTGTCCTTCACTTCAGGCAGCAAAATGTCTTGGATCAGCCTTGCAGGGAGGGGCTGGAGGAAATGAGAGAGACAGTGTGGTGTAGTGGTTAAGAGCGTGGGACTGGGACTCGGGCGATCTGGGGTCTAGTCCCCGCTCGGCCATGGAGCCAGCTGGGTGACTTGGGGCCAGGCACAGATGCTCAGCCCAGCCTACCTCACAGGGTTGCTGTTGTGGGAAGAATGAAAGCAGGAGGAGGAGAATGATGTATGCCACCCTGAGTTCCTTGGAAGAAAAAAAATGAGGGATATAAATATAATAAGTAAAAATTAATAAAAGAGAATGACAGAAAGTGAGGAAGAATCAGAAAAAATGGATGATGGGAAGGTCTAGAGCTTGCCCCCGTCTGAGGCACAGTAAACCTGACAGTTTGCTATTACTGTGGAGCTTTCTATCCTCACTCATCAGCAGCTTGCAGGACTGGTCAAACCGGCATCCTGAAAGAGCCACCTTCTGTTATGCAAGGCCTGTAGAAAGTATACACTGCACTTTAGAAGCTCAGAAAGCTGGCCGAATGAGTCACAGCATGCAAAGATTTCACTCCCCTTGCAGGCACACTCAGGAACTGCTGAAAGGCTTCACCAGGCCCTTGAAAGAAATGGGCTTTGGAGTGACAGCCATTTATCGGAGAGGGGACACTGCAGGAAAGGACAATGAGGAAAGGATTGTCAGCATGGCTGAGCTGAAATGGTGTGTGTATGGGTCAGTCGGGAGAGACTACCGGTGGGGAAGGGGCCCGCTACATGTCTGTGCATCGGCGGGATCTAATACCACCCATTCAAAGGTTGTAAGACTCGATAGATTGTGTTATCAGGACTGGCCATTCATCCTTCCAGGGCTGTCATATCTGCCATTTAGCTGTCACATGGATGCAGAAAATCCATTTGTACTGAACTTGAGTTAGAACCTAAGAAGATGGTTCAGTAGAACATGGAGATGCACAAATATTGAAGAGTGTTCCGATACAATTTTTACCATTACAACCTTTTCCAAAAAGAGGCAGCAGTTGGAACTGCCAAAACAAATGGATACAGGAAGCATAAGCCAACAGCTAGCTAATTAACTGAATATTTATTGAGAATACTTTGTAGCATTCAATATCCACAGAACCAAAGCTATTGCTGGACAAAGCCTAGCCTAATACCCAGTGACATTTCTAAAGGGATGCTAACTCAGTATTCCATTGGTTAGCTGAAACAGGGCAATCTAATTCATTATTCAATCCAATGAATTCTTGTTCTCTGACAATAAGCATTTCAACATCTATATAAGTATTTATACCATAGCAAAGGCTGATGTCTGATCAGCCTTGACAAGCAGTTCAAGCAGAGGAAACTCTTTAGCAGTGAAAGCTGCAGGGCCAAGTGTGTGTGTGTGTGTAAAGAACCAAGTGGAACCCAGCTGGAGAGTGAGTCTGGCCAGGAGGATTCCAAAACTGCCTAGAGGGGAAATCTAATCTGGGTGGAAAAGACCAAAATTACATGCAAATCAGAAGACAAATCAGGCAACCCAGATCTACCATCTTTAATTGAAAAAAGCATTCTTTCCAAAGACATGTATGGCAGAATAGAACCCCATACAGATTAGCAGAACAAAACTTTACGTTTTTGAAGATATTGGCCAGTATAAAGAAATCAATTCCACTGTGTGCAAAAATAAGCATATTAATCTTCTTAGGGTACATTTGAAACTTGTCTTATATGAAGTTGCAGCATTCGTCCATGTGACTGAAAGTAGAGAAAGGTGAGGATTTTTTTTGGTTAATTTTTGAAAAAAAATTACCAACATTCACAAATTGCTTCCACTTTGGGAGGAATGATCTTGAGACTTAAAAGAGTCCAGGCCCAGGACTTTGCTCTTAAAAGTCTGAGCTTGAATTCCTCTGTGTTTAGTCATGTTTATTTTTCTAAATTACGGATGCCAGTTTTTTAAAAAATCTGCTCCCCGTTGTTAATAAGTATATGGCAGACAAGTATGACGTGGTACTTTCCATGTACCTAATGAAATTGGTCAGTGCAGATTAGTAAGAATTTCAGTTCAGTTTGCTTGTTTAACAAGAATTTGCCAAAGTTCACAAATTCACTCATATTTGAGATGGAAAGAACTTACATTAAAACAACATTACAGAACTTACATCAAAAGGACTGTCCATCCTCAACTAGCTGCTCTTCAGAATCTCAGACAAAAGTTCTTTGCTATCATTTGCTACGTACTGCTTTAAGTGGAGATGCCAGGGTTGGATCCTGCAACCTATAACTTTCTGCTACTAGGATCTGCTCCTTCCACCTTCTACAGTCCTTTGTTCTCCCCTCATGACAAGGCTAGAACCAGCACCGTTCTGCTCCCCAGCAAGAAACCACTCAGCCACCTGGACATACCAGGCCTGTGCAGAAGATGAGCAGAGCAGAATGCAGCTCTGTTTCACAAACCATGCTCCGTAGCAGTCCCAGAGACCAAAAACAAGATGAATACAAGCAATGTTAAAATAGGCTGCATGCTTAAATTCTATTAGCATTAAATTAATTGACAAGTGAACATAGAATTTTTGGATAGAAGCCATGCTGGGGAAAAATATTTGAAGGGCAAGATATGCATTTTTACTCGCATTTCCTGATTCGTCAGCCAGCTGACAGTTCTTACTGCAAGAAATAATTGTAGAACATAAGAGCAGGGCCTTTATCATAGTGGCCCCTAAATATTAGAATGGAATATGTGTGGAATTGGGAAAATCTAAATCCTTGCTGAGAATTAGTAGCAGATGCAAAGTTTTGCTAGTTTTCAAATGATTATGTGGCAACTGTTTTATTAATAATTATACAATAAAATCTTTAGCTATACCCTCACAGTAAACTCAGTGCAGACTTCTTCATACAGTAGATAGTTAAACTATGGAATTTAATTCTTATTTCTTAGATTTATATCCTGCTTTTTTCTTATGAACCCAAGAGGTTTACATCATTCTCTTCCTCCTGCCCTCCACCTTACCCCACCACAACAACCCTGCAATGTAGATTGGGCTGCGAGTCTGTGACTAGCTGAAAGTCTCCCAGTTGGCTCCATGGCTGAAGGGGACTAGAACCCAGATTGCCTGTGCCCCAGTCCCACACTCTTAACCACTATACCACACTATACCAAGATGGCCACTCATTTGATGGCTGTACAAGAAGATGAGCCACATTTATAAAGAACATGGTACTATTCCTGATGGCTCTATCTATTATGACCTCCACTACTGAGAGCAGTCGCTCTTGGGGAATATGACCAGGATGCTCCTGCTGCTTATGGACTTCCTATTGGGCATCTGCCTGGCCCCTGTGTGAACAGAATGCTGTTTGGCTTGGTGCAACACACCTCTTCTCCTGCTTCTATTTGCATTGTATGTTGCCTTTTTCATTTAATGCCAAATTAAAGAAACATGCTTCCTCTGCTGTGGGACGCTAAGCCATATTTCCACTCTAGAATTCCGCTGGGCTTCCTTCAGGATCTTGGCAAAACTTCCAGGAACTCAAAGGGATGATGAACTATTTTGTAAGCCAAGAATATCTATTTGCTTGAGGAAAGAGATGCTGGCATCATTCTGATCCTTCTCTTGTATTCCCATCTTCCTTCCCATTACACATTCACAAAATGGTAGATTGGATCTAGAACTGCCATATGCAGAAAAGACGTATTGAATTCTGTGGAACTTACATTAGCTTTGACTAACTTTTGTTCACTGCTCCGAAAGCCTTGGTTATTAGATGACATAAAAATGAAATAAACAAACGTAAGTCCTGTTGATTTAAGTGGGTTTACTCTAGGCCTGATTAACCTCACTGCCCTATAGTCTTCTGACCACATTACCCCAGTCTTCTGCTCTTTGAACTGAATTGTTCTAATTCTTCCTTTTTTCTCTTTATGCCAAGAAATTTCTCCTACAGCAACTATGTAGCAGTGCTTTCCCTCTCTCTCCTCTTTAATCCAGTATTTTTAATCACCACCCCACACCACACTGAAACAAACGCCATGTATCTATTCCGATATATTTGTGCATCTTTTCTTTTTCCTCTCTTACTGCCAAAATTTAGACCTTTGGGGTAGGGGTTTTTTTTTTTTTTTTTTTTTTTTTTTTTAGTTAAATTTTCTTTTTTTTTTTTCTTTTTTTCTTTTTCCCTTTTTTTTTCCAAATTTTTTTTCTTTTGGGTTGGGTTTTTTTTTTTTTTTTTTTGCTCTTTCTCTAGATAAAGTACCATTCTCATTGTTGCTATTATACGTTCTCCATCATTTATTTAAAATATTTCTTAACCACCTTTTAAGGCAGAAGACCTCCCAAGACAACACACAATACATTTCACATAAAAATAGCCTAATAACAATAAAAACAGTAAAATAAAACTTGCATAATAAAAACTGCAATAAAAACACCAAACTTCTTGGTTATGCACTGGACACAGTGATGCAACACATGTTTTTGTGACTCTTCCATGGAAATAGAATTTCAAACTTATTTAAAAGTTTTAAATAAATAAATAAATAAATAAATACATAGCATTTTATAGGACTCTTCTGCACATAAGTATCAAAGCCCAGCACAGACCTGCATTAGCCACACTTAAGAAAGAGTGATCTTTTCTGGCAAACTGGGGAGATCATTCCTTGTATTAATGATGCTTATGCCAATCCACAAGAATGAGTTGCTTACAATATATGACAGTATGTGACAAATACGACAATTCCATCCTATTTAGCCAGAAAAACTCCTACAACTTCCAGTAATTCTGCTCAGGACATGCTTGGAGTTGCAGGACTTTTTTCTGTCTAAACAAACATAGGACTGCACCCTTAGTTGCCTTCCTCTTCCAGTAGGAAAATAATGAGACTTGGCTCATCTACAGGCATTAATTTGCTTAAATGTATGCAAGTTTTAAAACTGCATTGCCCATAGAAGCCACAAAGGCAGTATGGTGCTGCGGCCACCGAAGAAAAGCTCCTGCTTATCAAAGGCAATTAAGTGATACGTGTGCAGGCTTACGGATAAATTGTTTGGGTGTGAGTGGGTGGATAGTGCACATCAATGATGGAATTACCCTTCCAAAGTCAAAGATCATTTATTGTCTGGAACAGTTATTCAAGCGGGGTCAAAAGTACGTTTTGCATGCAATGCTGAACCTTTCTATTTAGAAAAGGAGGGTGCAGCTTTGGGCCCTACAGATGCTCCCTACAACTCTCAGCAGCTGTAGCTGATGGGGACAGCTGATGGCATTTGTGGCCCGTGCAACTGGAGAGCCACGGGTGGTCCAGCCCTGGATTAAAAGGATATCAGAGACTGGGTGCAGACAACATGATAATTGAGACTCATGGGTTGAATATGGGCCGTTGCTGAAATGCAGGTTATGTCGATCGAACGAAGCTGCACTAACAATTCATGGCTTGCTAACCACTAACTTTTGAGAAGAACCCATGGTTTGTTGTTGGGTTGTGAACTGTAGATTGCTCACCATGGTTTATTATCTTATCTGAGTTCAAATAACCCAGGAACCCGTTTCAACAACAACTCTGCAATTCAATGATCATGTGTTGTCCAAACCCAGGGGCTAGGAGAGATACCTGGCTGAGATCCAAGAAAGACTCTGCCTGCCAAAGTTGACAGCATTAGATTACATGGGTGAGAAGCCTAACTTAGCATAAGCATGTTCTTTAACCTTATCAAACCCACATTCCAACCTTCAATAGGGGATCAGTTTAAATTAAGCCCTGCAATATCCATTTGTGCCCTTTTCTCTGTAGGACAGCTTTCCCCAAACCTGATGGTTGAGACTACAATTCCCATCAGCACCAGGAGGAACAAATCCAACAGAGAGCAGCAGGCCTCTTCCAACAGTTGCATAGAAACAGGAATGCCTATGGGCTCAGTTTACAAGAACAAGAAAAGGCTTGTCTTTTAAAGTTATCTCAGCTGCTCAGCTACGAAGAGACTAGAAGCTCTGGCAATTGTCTTCTTTTTCTTGTTGCATTTAAAACCCCAATAATTTAAAGACAATGGTGCTGCTGCCACTGAGGAAAAGTTTGTCTGAACCTCATTTCTGGGTCCTTTACATCCTTGAGTTAATGTTATACTGATGCTTTCACTTATGGAAGTTATTTTATTATGATGTGCACCACTTTAAGATTCCCTCGGGCAGTATATTAAATCTATTAATTACAGCAATCAAATAGGAGCAAGGCATGTCTCTCTTTCACTCAAAGAAATTTACAGCACACACCTATGCAGGTTTACTCAAAAATAAGTCTCAATGAATGGCAGCAACCCCACCCTTGCCTGGGTGAAAGTTCCCCTGAAAATGCTGTGGTTAAGTCCTC
Source organism: Varanus komodoensis (assembly GCF_004798865.1). Lineage (NCBI taxonomy): Eukaryota > Metazoa > Chordata > Lepidosauria > Squamata > Varanidae > Varanus > Varanus komodoensis. The sequence goes on from NW_025335568.1 coordinate 11,903,555, forward strand.
AAGAACAGCAGGTCTAAGGCATGTAAATACTAGGCATTATCCAAAACTTTCCACAAGGAGAAGAGGAACAAAAGCACAGGATAACAGGAGCTTTCAATGGGGCATCATTAATGCCAGCTTTTAGAGCACTGGGTACAAATTAAGGGCTACTTAATTTGGTCTGCCGCAGGAATGGTACTAAGCACTGAAAAGGTCCTGGACTGAGGCCCACAATTTTGCATATGCTAATTTTCCATACTCCAAAGGATGTGGACATTTGAAGTTCCTTGTCTGCTAAGGTCACCCCCATTTGTCAAGAGGGATGCCTGGACAGGGAAGAGGATACGATCTGAATTCACAGAGGAACCTCAGATAGAAAAAAGCGAGCAGGGGGTGAAGCACATGCAGGCACGTCGCCCCCTCTGCTAATCCTGGGGGATCAGATGCGACGGAAACCATCAGGGCCTCTGCGCCCGTCTTTCAGCCAGCGCCCAAGACCAGCAGCAGGGCGGTGGAGATTCGCAGCTCCAGCGGGCCATCTTCTCACATCCCCTCTAGTTGAACGGAGTGCAGGACAAACGAAACCACCACCACTAAAATAAAAACTAAAAAAAAAAAAAAAACCGCGAAAAAGCAACGAAGCGTGCAAAATTCGAATCATGCTCCCACTTCGCAATTCCCGCTCCGGAACGGGAAGATGCAACTCCGGCAACAACTCCGCTCCGCTCACGCCCTCCTCCACTCGGCTTCGCCCGCGGAGCGAGGGGCAGGGCTAAACGCATCACACGAGGGGGCGTGGCTCGAGCGCCGCGCGGCGAACCGGACGGTTGAGCGCGAGCAGAGGGAGGGTTGCTGCGCGGAAAAGAGCTTGAGCGAGCGGGTGCGCGCGCGCCTCGCTCGTCCCCGCCGCCCGGCCGTCTCTCTCTCTCTCTCTCTCTCTCTCTCTCTTCCCCCCCGCCCCACAGCACACCGCCTGTGGCAGAATCGCGCCCTCTCTCCTTCCCCTTGGCCGCGGCGGCTCGTCTCACGCGGCGGCGCTGATCGGGGTGGGGTAGGCGCGCGCTGCTCACCTGGGGGCGTCGCCAGACCTCCGCCCTGAGGCGAGGCGGGCCGGGCCGGGGAGGGGGGAGGCAGGACGGGGGCGCCCCTCCCACGAGGGAGCCTCTGGGGGGCTTCCGAGCGCTGCCGGGGATCTTCGCCTTTCGGACGTGCCCGTGCGATGGTCTGCTCGCCTCCAGCCGGGCTGGGGCGACTAGGACAGTGTGTGGGGGGCAGTGATCCGTGGGGCGCTTATTGGGGGGAGGGGCGTCTTCTGAAAGGACAGCGGGGTAGTGTTAGAGACCCCATTCGGGAAAGGGCAGGAAGGGTCTCCCCGGGGCCTCAACCGGGGCTGAAGTGAGCCTGTGTGAGGCGGGGGTCATTGGGGGGGGGCTTTTCATTTTCCCCCTAGGGTCCCTTTCTTGCTATTTTGGGAGTGTATGGTGCTGTCTCATGTGGGTAGGTCTCCAGGGTAGAGAGCTGCTGTATTTAGAGACTCGGTTTTTGCAGGAGGTTATTGAACCCTTTCCCCTCCCCCCCTCAGAGGGAAAAAGCAACCCTGTCCTGGGGCTCTCATGTTTGGGGAGGGGGCCCTTGGCAAAGGAAGGCTTCTTGCCGGAGTGTTGCCCATTTTCGGGTCCTTGCTAGTGGGGTTGTGGAAAACCCCCTGAGGATTTCTCTGAAAGGCTTGCCCCTTTAAGCTACCTTGGCAGTGCTTTTAAAAGAGACACTTGCACAGTAGCTCTGTTTATTTTGCAGGAAGGAGCTGTTCCTGGGGGCACGCTTTTGTGGAGGGGGTAGGCTTTTCAGAGCTTCCAGGTTTCGAGGTGACCAGTGGGATGTAGAAAGGTGTGCGAGGCCTAATCTTGGGGATTCAGGTCCCTGTGTGCATACATACTACTTTCTTCCTGCTTCTGCTGCTGTTTTATTGACCTCGCACCAGGGAAATGTCGGAGCTGAGGCAGCGAGGAGCTGGGGGGGATAATGAAGCCGAAAAAATCATTGAAAAGGTAAGTCTGAATGGGCCTCCATTGCCGGGGAACTCAGAAAAGCAGGGTGTTTACTCGCCTTTTTCCCAAGCAGATCCACCACCCTTTCTGCTTGGTTCATGATGTGCTCCTTCTAAGCAGATCTTGCCTCTCATTCCTGAAGGAGGATTAAAATTCAGAAGAGAGACTGAGTCACTCTTCACCGTCGTCTCTTTCACTCAGTTATAATTTCACCTCTCCAGATATGCTTTGGTAGTGAAATTGGGGCAGGTGTTTGGTTGTCTTTTCTTGTTGCTAGGAAGTCATTGCTCATTATTACTTGCACTTAAGCTTGACTGTTCATTCTTATCCAGAAATGAATATGTGGTAGAATGAAAGACACCCCCTTTTAGTTTTTCTTTCTTACAAGGTGAGGGTATAAAATATGAAGACATAAGCTTGAAGAAATGTTGCATTTGTGCCTATCTTCAGATCTGCAGTAAGAGACCATTCCTTCTGCACCTGCAGTCTGCACTCTTAAGTGAAGGCTGTACTCCTTCCTTCTTCAAGGTATTAACTAACCATGGATGTAAACGGCCAATTCATTAATACATAGACCTTGTGTATGAGGAACAAGTGAAGGAAACCACTGAATTTATTCCAGTTAGCTTGTGTCCATGACAGCTTGTATATGTTTATGGTTTTCCAACTGACATTTAGCCATGGGAATAGCATGACTTGAAATAGAATCTTTTATGAGAAATGAGCAAAAAGGGTGAAAATCTTTGCAGTGATTTTTGTGACTGTGCCTTAAAGCAAATAGGATGGAATGGTGTGTTATTTAGGCTTCTGCCTTATGTAATGGAGTACATGTCATTTTAAAAGAGAACTAGGCTTGCAAGAGTACAGGTTAATTTCCATGCCTAAGATACAATAGATGCATCTTCATGAAATTTATAATTGGATTTAAAAAAGATGTATTATGATCACACAGCTTCACAATAATGTGGTAATGCTAAGATTTTAAATATGTTTAAGTTTTGTATACATGCTCTATCATAAATTCCAGCATTCCTCTAGTTGTCAGGGGCCTAGAAATGAAATTGATCATTTCATTATTCTTTATCATTCTAATTGCTTCCATTAATAAGATGAAATGGAAGATGGAAAAATCTATTTCAATTCTTCAATATGAGCTAACATCCAAAGAATGGTTTATTGGGGCACTATTTTCTTATACAACTTGATTTACCTTTATTGTTGTTATTCTTTATATTTCTCTACTGCCCTTAGCCCAAAGCTATCTGGATGGTTCACAACATTGTTACCCATCCAGATTTCAGTCAGGCCTGAGCCTGCTTCGTTTCCCAGATTAGGCAAGGTCAGGCACTTGGAAGCTACTTTTTAGTGGTATTGTCAGTGTCTTCAACTGTTTGTCTGCTGAATGGATCTTGGAAAGTAGCCATCTGTTTGTTTTTAAACTTATGTATTCCAGGAAATATTTCTTCATTCAAAGAGCTGCAGGTACTAGGGCCTAAACTCAGGGCTAGTTCTTCTAACCATTAGATGAAGTAAACTCGTGTCCTGTGGTAAGGGGTGGAAAATGTGCCATTTCATAAGTTAATTGGTCAAAAAATCAGTGTGTACCAATGGAAAATACATATTAGGCAAACTTGGCAACTTGAAAGTTTCAATGTGATTTGTTATTTATTTATTTATTTGCAAAATTTGTAAAGGTAAATAGATTCTGGAATGGTAAACAATAAAAGATGAATAAATTAGGATTAAAGGGTTTTAAAAAGAAACAACCCCTCTTATCAGAATACTGAAACAAGCCATGGTTGGTAAATCAGATAACTTTTTGTTAAAATGAGAATGTCTTCAGCCAAGGTGGGGAATTCCACAGAGACTGTGGAACAGAGTGTGGATTATGGACCTGCTGTTACCTCTAAAAAACATGTAAGAGAATGCATATTTGTAATCAAAATACATATATGTCTCAAAGTTAAATGAAGGACATAAATAGTGACAATGAAACTGAAGGTGCCTCAGTAATGTTATTGGAAGAAATTGAACTCTATTGAAAGAGGTGAGTTATTGTCAGCATATTGTATCCAGTTCTTAATAAAATCTATTAAGATGCAGTTTAGTGGGGTGCTTAGCTTTCAGACATGGAAGATTATGAACATCCTATTCAGGTGATCGCTGCCTCCTTATTCCTCTCACCTTGTAAGTGAGGTGCCTGGTTTTGGCCATCTGCTTGTAGTGCTTTGGATGGGAAGAGAAGAGGCTGACATGCCACCAGGACATGTTGTTTCCTGGTAGACCCAGTCTCAACCTATGTTCCACTTTACTTTTCTCTGGTGTTGCTCTTATGACTTTGGAAAAGCAGCTGATGTGCTTCTTTCTAGGCCAGCTGCAAGCTGAGAGTTGCTTCCCTAAGTGGGATCCTGAATTCAGTCATATTTTGAACACTCCCTAAGTGTATGTGTACTGTACTGTTCACTTACGAACTTACATTGCTCACTGAAATAAGAACGTATCTGTAAGTTATTGATTGGTTTATAAGATAGTTCTTAGTCTGTGAAAGAAGAGACTCCTGAAATGTATGCAGGGAGTAATTGTATGCCTCCCAAAAGAGTAGGGTCTAAGCATAGATCCCTGGTTCTGAAGTATACTTTCATACCATGTAATAGAAGTACAAGCTGCAGCCTTAACTTTTTTATATTATACATACTTGCAGTATATTGGGACAAAATATAACTTGGGATACTCTTTAAATATATTTTAACCAAATTCAAGTAAAACAAACATGCTGAATTAGATACCTCTAGGACAGGAGTGAGTGACTTGTCCTCACGATATCATGACCTATGGCTCATTAGCTGCAACCTGCTTAAGCAATGGTGAGCGATTGTAAGCCAAAACATTTGCATGGTCACAAGATACCCACTCTTTAAGACATCAGAATATTTTCCAGTCAAACTGAACATTTTTCTATGTGAATTGGCTCTATACAAATTAACCTAATGAAAATATTCCAAAAAAATATACATTGCTGCCTGTGTAGGGATTGCTTCTGGTGGCTTTTTCTTCCTAGTCAGGAGATAAGCCTTATGGCTATGGAGTGTGCATGTTTAACTCATCCCTGCCTGCTCCTTTCTCTTTCAGCCTCCACTGTTCTTAAAAAAAATCTTGCATTAACTGGGCATGTCAGTTCTGTTTTATCATAAGCTGCCTTGATGACCTGTTGTTTGACTCAAAGCCAGAATGTAAATGTTTTAAGCTAAACATTATATAGCTCTGCACCTTGAAAACTGGCAGCCCTGAATGCTTCTGTCTAGACTTCTCCCTGATGTGCTAGGTTTCTGTGTGCTCAGATTTATTGTTTAAATAAAGGGATGTGAATCCTGACCTACATTATGAAGAGGTACAGCACAGTTGAAGTTACGTTCACATTTCATTGGGATAACTAGGTCTCAGTTTATGCAGCTCCAATGGCCAGCCTGTTGGACCTCAACACAGACTCATTCAGGATGTGATCTAAAATGTATTTTACTGTGGAAGTTCAGAGGGCATCTGTCAGGCTGCAATGTTGGGAAACTCTTCTTTCATTACTCATCTTTCCACTGAAGAGCTACTAATGTGTGTCTAGGGAACTCCATAATTGGTTAGAACATAGATTGAAAGTCACTTAAGTAGGTTTGTGGCTGCCAAAATATGACAACTTTCCTTGCAGAAGAGTCCTAAACATGTTTCAGGCACTACATTTGTGACTTTGGTCTTCAATGCTTCAGGACATACATGATCTGAAAGTTAACACCACAGTAAAAAAAACCCCCAACCTGCTCTCCTAGGTTCTATTGAACATTTACTGTCTTCCATGAACCTCAGGCTGGGATTTAGAGAGCCCTTTGCATACACAGGGGTTACTCGTTTCTCCTTTCAGTTAGAGCCTTTAAATTTCAGGAATTACTTCTTAGAGTAGGCTTTGGGAAGCTAGGGGAGGTCTGGGCTGCTGAAAAGCTCTAGTGCACTTTTGGCTCTAAGCCAGAGGTAAGCAACATGTAGACCAAAACATCTGAAGGCTGCAATTCTATCAATCCTAGCCATAACTAATGATGAGATATGATGAGAGCAGTAGGCCAGAGGATCTCAAGATGTATACCCTTGACTTAGAAACTGGAGTATAAAGTTTATACATACATGGAACTTCAGTCTTCGGGTAGTTTTGCATGATATAATGTAGCTTTACAGTTTTGGGGGACTTGTCAAAAGTACTAGTTCTATAATATTTTGTTTTTGCGTTGACTTAGGACTCTGAATTTGTACAGTGCTTTGAACAAAATGAATGTTTACAAACTACATTTGCTTTATTTTGTAGAACATAATATTAAATTTTAGTGCTTCCAACTTTAGCTAGTATCTGCAAATCTACATCTCTTTGAGTGTCTAAAGATAATAGATGTTAAACTAATCCCACCTGCCTAAAAGTCCAACCCGCTGTGTTTGAGTAGTTCAGAAGTTTCTTCTCAGATGGGCTTGATGCTTTAATCTAGGAAACTTTAAAACAGCATGACTCATACGTTTTGTGCACAATTGTATGTGTCACCTATCACTTATCACCAAAGTTTCTGTTAAAACTGCATACCACCTTTGTGACAATTAGTAGTAACTGATTTTAAAAAAATGAGATTAACGTAACATAGAGCAAGTTGTTTCAGAGAAGAGGGCCAAGATCTCTTCTGCATCATCCCAGACTGCAGAACATGAAACAATGGGCACAACTTACAGGAAGTCAGATTCTGGTTGAACATTAGGAAAAACCTCCTGACTGTTAGAACAATATGACAATAAAACCAATTACCTAAGCAGATAGTGAGCTCTCACACACTGGAGGCATTCAAGATGTATCTTGACAGCCATCTGTTAGGGATACTTTAACTTGGACACTTGCACTGAGCAGAGGGTTGGACTGAATGTCCTTATTGGCCCTTTCCAACTCTACTCTTCTGTGATTCTGTGATATGGAGGTGAGTGTGTTTGAGTTAGATCTTTATTTGGAATATTGAGGCTTGTAGTAGGGTTGCACATTAGAGCAGGCAGCGAATATTTGGTCAGATGTTGTAAAAGCACAATCCTCTATGCGTATAACTTTTGAAGTTGGAGGTTTATGAGTAATCAGTGCAGAGTAAGAGGAGCAGAGAAGTGATGTTCGCTACCTCATACCACCACCTCTGCAAATCAGCTAGATGTTGCCCTCATTAATCCCCTCCCCCTTTTGTGGCTCTTTCTGATAGCCAGTAGCAGAGGCAGTTTGCTTATGTATACCACTCGCTGTGGAACATGGGCAGGAAGGTTGCACTCATGGCCTGATTGTGGCTTCCGATACAGTGAACAAGAATGCTGGACTAGCTGGACTCTTGGTCTGATCCAGCACTACTCTTCTTCTGTTCTTAAACATTTCTTATCTAGAAAGCAATTTCTAAAGCATGAATGGTAAACAGTCTTGCATGGTTTCTGTAGACCATCTTCTGAGAACAAGCCTAGCACCTTAATTTATTTATTTATTTATTTAATTTATTAAAACATTTCTATGCCACCCCTTGCCGAAGCCGCGGGGCGGCTCACAACACAAAATAAAATACAATAAAATACAAAAATAACAATATAAAATTAACAATATAAATAATTATATTGTTAATAAAATAATTAACAATATAAAATAAATAACAATATAAAATTGTTATATATAAATAACAATATAAAATTAATTCTGATTTGTTCTGAAGCAGGTTGCAACGAATGGTGGAACCATCTCTTTCAGAGATGCCACAAAGGTTTTGTATCTGAAAAGCAATGTTGTCAGTCACTTTCAAAAGCCTGGTGCTGTGGTTGTCCTGTCCTGAATAAATACAACACATGATCTGAATCTTTCAGTAACATCTCATAGAGATGCACTGGAGCATAAAATAAGGCAATTCTCCATAAGCAGTTATTTGCATTTTTAAATGTTCTATCCTGACTTTCCTTGTGAAAAGAGAAACTAAAATAGCTAAACTAAAAAATATTGACCTACTAGCTTTTTTTGTTATAATTGGGATCAAAAATGTGGATAGTCATAGAATTGTATGGCTTGGAGTTCATAGATTTTTCAGAGCTAGTATATCACTAAGTTGCAACTTCTAGCTTCTGCTGATTATGAGGCTGCAACTGAAGTGGGGAAAAAGATGATGAGGCAGAAAATGGCAGAGGTGGAACAAATGATGACATGGGCAAAGGCAAGGCCCTTCAAACTTAAATGCTCTTACCTTGTTAAAGTTGCAGTTCTGTGCAAGTTTAGTCAGAAGAAAATTAGTCCCTCAATTCCCAGCATATCCCAACCAGCTGTGCATAAATCCTTAATATTGTGAAGTGTCACAGCACTGGGTACAAATGAACAAAATAAGCAAAAAATATGTTAGTGTGTGTCCTCTACAGGATGACAAGTATATCCAGATCATTCATGCAAATTGTGCCACATGGGAGAACATAGATAAATCAGTTTAAAAGATAAGCATGGCAGTGTTAGGGAACAGTCCAGTAAAGATGGGCATCATATGCAGGGCAGAAGGCACACGAGGCAAACATCACCTCTGCACTCCTTTTGCCCCGTAAAACAACTAGATGGCTCATTCTAGCAATCTAAATGGGGCACCATGGAGCAGGAGGAAGGAGGCTGAAGTGTCATCAGGATATGTTGTACCTTGGCAGTATTTGTCTCCTTCCCTCCACCCTCCAGAATGCCCCCTAAAGCCCATCTTCAAGGTTGCTCAGGAGAAGCAGCTGACATGTTTTTTTTTCCTCCATGTTGGCTGTACCAGTGTTCCATTAAAACATTCCTCTAAGATAGGCAGGCTGTTACTAGTTTTAAATTGTAGTTAGAGGGTTGAGGTTATAAAGCATAATGATTTGCCTGAGTCCACCTTGCTCAGCTCCACATGTTGAGTTTGTAGGTGAGGTGAGACCTGTACCAGGGACTTTGTGGTTCATGCTTTTGTGGTTCATGCTGGTCTGTTTCACTGGCTTAAAAAAAACCAAATCATCCACCTCTCAGGAACATCACAATTGAGTAGTTTCTGTAATTTGAAGATTGGCTAGATCACAAGCATAAAAATATGTTTATTGAAGCTTTATATTTTCTTATACTTCATTTCTTTGTAAATAAAATTATATTTTATGAGTCTGAGATGCTTGGATACATAATATTGTTCATAATGTAGCTAATTATTTGTTGTGATTTATGTTAAATATTACTTGAAAATGAGAGCAGCAAGTGAAGTGGAATGAAGAGGGTTTTTTGTACTTATGTGGCTGAATTGCTTTGGCAAACATCTAAACCACTTAAATTCTACTTGTTTCATATTCAAGTAGTCTAAAAAATTTAACTTCCCGCTCCTAGTTTCTTGGTTTGAATAGCTTTTGTGTGCTTTATAATAGTTTAATGCCTATTGAAGAAGCATATTGTGTTCTTAAACTTTCTAGGTTTTTGGAATTACTGAGGTTGCAGAATAGTTAAGGCATACTTTCCTGATAGATTCTCTGCTGCTTTCTTTGATTAGCCATGCATAGTATTCTACTATACTTTGGTAGAGCATATGTGGTATTTTCAAATTATTGAGATGTTACTTAGAGATGTGATACGTTTATGTGTTCCACATACGATACACATTACATAGAATGTTGAAGCAGCATTATGAAGTCCACAAGAGTTTCTACTACAATAAATGTATTAGTTTGAAGGAGCTACTGAAGTTTGTTCCAACAAACTAACACATCTACTCCTCTAGAATAAGCAATTAGTTTAAACTAGGGCAGTTGCATTCACAATGCAAGCTTCCATTCTCCAACCATGTAATACATGAGCAGGTTAAAGGTATGCTGGAAAAAATAAAAGCACAAAGAAATAAATGCCCACTACACATAGGCTGCTCAGAATAAACAGCCACATCGGTTTTGGAAAGTCATCTTATTTTGTAGCATATTTATGGACTTAGTTGAGATCATGACTGTAGATCTCTTACTGGGAAATATCGGTGCTGACTGGATACAGAGGTTATTGAGCAATGTGTATTTGGCCAGTAACTTGGAAATTGCCTTTAGGAAAGTGTTTATACACCAATATTGTTTACAGAACATAAGAGTATAGCATTGCAGCCTGTATTTCAGTTTCAAGAGTCTACTTCAGCTGCTGCTCAATTTGGGAACTAGAGAAGAGGTGTGAAATGATGAAAAACTTGCCAAAAACGATTTTTTAAAGTTACACAATGAAATACATTTGGGCTGTTTTCACAGCCATTAGAATGGTGAAACTTAATCCCCTGACTTGTACCAACTTCTACAGTGCTTAACAAAGTAGTGGAGAGTATACACAAATGCTGAGTGTGTTAGTCTTATGTATTGTGCAAAGTCCATTGAGTAAAGCAGGTTCTAGAATCAATGTGCAGGTAAGAAAAACATTTGATAGCCTGAACGTAATTTGCTATAGCTTGGAAAACAGCATTGACATACTGATTTGCCCAAGGGCAATTTTAGCTTTTTATAAATGGTCTCATACTTAATAAGCTGCTTGCCGTGTCCCTACTATACTCTGTATCTCATAATGGCCAAATGTCTGTCATGCATTAATGCCTATGATTTTATTTTCTGCTTTGAAATAATTTTCAGGTGTCCCCATGCTTAGATTTCTAAATGTTATATTTCTGCTTTTTGTTTTAGGATGTGGATGGAGATGAAAGATTTGGAGAACTAGACCTCAGAAATGATTCAGAAGTTCCTGAAGTTGTTCCATCAACAGACAGCACCCCAGAAATTTTAAAGAAGGCCCTTTCTGGCTTATCTTCCAGGTATTGAGGGAAAACTAGTTCATCTGGGCAGATGTTAGTGTAAAATTAGTTTATCAAAATTAGGCTATATGCAAGCTAAAATGTGTTGTTTATGCATTTTGAGTTGCTCTGTAGCCATTACTTCATTATACATAGGCAGTACTGCTACACGCCCAGACAATGCATAAATGATCTGCAGTAGGATTGCTCTCCCTGCTCCTCTCAGTCATTACAGAAAAAAATCACAGTGGCTGCTTTTTCAAGGTTGTAAGAGCAACCTCAGTGAAGTGGTTCTTGGTGGAAAAGGACTGGTGTTTCCAGGATGGCATGTATCTTACCAACACTTAAGCCTCTTTCCCTTCCCCATCAGAGTACTACAGTTACGTGGATGAAAATCAGCCATCTAGCTATTTTGCAGAGTGGGTAGAACACAAAGGTACCTTCATCTCTGCTTCTTCTGCTCTGCGAATGTCCATAATCCTTTGACGCTGGCAGTCCGTTTGCCATCAGGCAGTCATCTGAATGCTGTGGTCAGACATCAACCCAATTCTAGTTTCTGGAGTTTGAGCAAACCTCAGTGTGATTGCTATTTAAAAACATTTCTATGATAAGCTTCAAAATAGAGTAGTTCTGTATATGCCACTAGACCAGTGATGGTGAAGCTATGGCTCTGTGTGCCCAATGCAGAGCCCTCTTTGTCGGCACGTGATTGCCCCAGCAGCCTTGTCCATATTCGGAAAGATTAAGGACACCAGGCAGTGAGGTCACACATTAGCCACAACTCCTCGAGCTTTCGCGTGGCCGGTAGGAAATACACTCAGATAGGAAATACACTCAGATGCCTTTTTTAGGACCGGCCAGAAACTGGAGGTCAGTGGAACATTGCTCCCTTGTGCTGGTGGTCAGCAAATTCGAGTTTTATTGCAGTGTTGGCACTTTGTGATAAATAAGTGGGTTCTGATTTGCAGTTTGGGCACTCAGTCTCTAAAAGGTTCACCATCACTGCACTAGACTGTTGTAAAGTGATTAACACGTATAACGTACTAAATCTTTTTGAGTATGCATAAATAGGATTGGATTGACATTGTTGTACTCTAATCTAAAAACAGAATTTGTTTTAAAATTAATACAAAAATGTTCAGCTTTTCCTACGAGTTCAGTATTCCTGTGCTTTGAAAGTAATTTCCACAATTGGGTATAAAGCAGGTTCAGAAATCAGAAGTTTAATTTGATTTTTTGTGTACATTTCCCTTTGTAGATGGAAGAATTGGTGGATTCGTGGAATTTTAACTTTAGCTATGATTTCAGTTTTCTTCTTGATCATATACATGGGATCATTTATGCTCATGTTGCTTGTAAGTTTACTAAACTGTAAGATTTATTCACTTGATTCACCTAGCTGTGAAAACAATCAATTTATCAATTAGTTCAGTTTTGTATCCTGAATTTGCCTTTCCTGTTTCCATTTTGAAACTCAGGCTACATGATCAGCAATATCATATGAGCACCTATTAGGCCTGAATGTCTCTTTTACTTTTCTTAACCAGCTTTATGTGGGGTTCTTGTTGGAAATGTAGACTCCACAGCCAGCTACAACCTGAAAAATCTATAGCCCTGTTAGGCCCGCTAAACAGATGTTCATGTAGAATGTGATGGCCCTCTATTGTGCTGAATGGGGAAGCCCACACACAGAAGTTTAAGTGTTGTTGTGATTCTCTTGGGTTGAACACATCCATCAGTATGACAAGATTATGTTAAAAACTGTGATTTAGATAAATTTAGTTTTCATATCCAAACTCTAGGAATGGTGATAATATGAATAAGATGCATTTTTACAGCAGAGGACAATGCATATATAGAATTTATTGATCCTTTTATTCTAGGTCTTGAGCATACAAGTAAAATGTTTCCATGAAATCATCACTATAGGTTACAGAGTCTATCGTTCTTATGACTTGCCTTGGTTTAGAACACTAAGCTGGTAAGTAACAAGTAATGCTTGAACGTTTGTTTTTGCAAACGAACTTTTCCTTTTATATTTCATAAGGTTAATTTTCTAGTGAAAGCAAACACCTAAGAGTTAATGATTCTGCTTTGAACCACTGACTTCTGTGGGGCTTCAGTTCAAAATATGTTTCTTCTATAGTTAAATATTAACAAGACATTTGAGAATCTGTCCAACTGAATTAATCAAATATTAGTATGATGGACACTGTTAACAGAATTATATTATTCTGTATTTTCACCCCAGCTTTAAAAATCTTTTAATCTGCCTTGAAGCATGATGCATAGTTTGCATCATGTTCTGAATAGACAGAATGTTGGGGTGTTGCTTGTCTAAACTGAGTAAATTTCTGATCATTATCTTTTCATTTTTTAAGATCCAACAATACGAAAAGAAAAAAACAAATGTTTGTCTTTCTTCTCACAGAGTAACTGTTCTTTATATTGCAGGTATTTCTTATTATGTGTGAACTATTTCTTTTATGGAGAGACTGTGGCAGATTACTTTGCCACATTTGTTCAGCGACGAGAGCAACTTCAGTTCCTAATTCGATATCACCGATTTATATCCTTTGCACTTTATCTGGCAGGTAACTTAGTACATGTTGCCAGTGCCCCTTGTATTTTCTTTTAGTACTATGTAATATGCCTTTACATTCAGTTTCTTGGGTTCTAGTCTTCTGTGCTTGGTTAAGGCATGATCACCTTAAAATGTTGGATGGAAAAGTTGCACAAACATTCTAATAATTTTCAGGATAGGTGCTAACTCCCACTTGCACAGTTAAAGTGAGAACATAACTTGCAGAACTAATATCTCTTCTACTTGGGCTCTGAAAGAATTAAGCTTCTGAATTTAGATAGCATATTAAGACATAGTCAGACTAAGTGCTAAAATCCCACAGTAACATGGTAGACCAGAAGCAGAGTCATGGTGGACTGCAGTCCATCAGTAGACCACTTCAAGGTCCAGTGGATTTCCTTGTGCTCGCTGGTTGCAGGAACTCTTGAAAAGAGTAGTGGATGAAGTTGACCTTGGCCTGGACCTGCAAAGCATTTACATTCTACAACAAGTTTGGGTTAATTATGCTGTAACTCTTAAGCAGTTTGGAGTTTTGTAAATAAAATGTACAGTAGTGGATCATGGAGATTTTATTTGCTTTTTTAAAAGTAGTAAAAGTGGGCAAGACAGGCTGCTGGAATATCCCTAGTTTAGATCAATTAAGGTTTTAAAATGCTTCCAGAAAATCCTCTGGCTTTGGCAATCGGGGGGAGGTATTTCTACCACTTTGAAACTATTGCTGACATCTCCTTTTAATGTGCTTTTGCATTCCAAAACTGCAACTAGGTCAGATAGTCAAGAGGTGGTGTTGGCCTATTTGAGAAATTTCATTAAGATGTAAGGTGTAATGAAGACCTCATTTGGCTTGTATGTTAATAAGGGTGCCACCAGCTTGAGTATATAAGACTTGTGCCATTTCTGGGTTTTATCAAAAACTGCTCATACAGAAACATAATATGAAGGCATTGTGCCTTAAACCAATTGCAGAAAAATGCAGTGCTAGATGCAGACATTATTATATTCAGGAAGAACACTTGCATTCGCTGAGAAGTGCATTTTTTGTCCATTGTGTGTGAGGGGTAGGATTAGCAGAATGCATTCCCTTGCTCAGGTATACCTGCCAATCTTGGAACATACAAGAGGGGCCTGCCTGGATGAAAGTACTTCTATTTCAGCACAGCTTTGACTGCTTCTAGTGCAGTGCATGAAGCTGAGGCAACATCACCCGAAGTTTCCCGTTAGTACTAAGAGAGATGGAAGATAAGGGAGCTGTTTGACCTGCTAGTGCAGCTGTTTTCTTAAAAAACAGCCTGGGTCTTCCCTTGCTTGTGTAGTGCTCACAAGGGAAACCCTTCCCTTATTTCTAACCCCTCTTCAGAGGTCAGAGATAAAAAGTCCCCATTCTTAGCATTAGCAAGGGGAAGCCCTATCTGGGAGGTGGCAAGTAAAAAAAAATCAGAGTTTCCGCTTAGAGTTGGTGAGGATAAGGCTGACAGTTGAAAAAAGTGGTGAGGACACCTAATAATGGAACTCTTTTACTGCTAGTCTAGGTTGTGTTTCTTAACTGTAATTAGAATAAAGTTGCAAAGAATGCACCTGTCTTCTGTTTCTTGCACAGGTTTCTGTTTGTTTGTACTGAGTTTGGTGAAGAGGCATTATCGTCTGCAGTTTTACATGGTGTGTATCGATCCTATAGCTGCTCAGAGTAATAAGCATTAATCCATTTTTGTCACTCTTGTAGGATAATGTTGAAAATATAGTTTCGGACCTTGTGAACAAAATTCATAGTATTCATCCCATACTGTTGATACTCATTTGAAATTGAGCTGTGATAGAAATGCCTTTTGGCACTGTGTGATCATAGTATTTTGCTTCTGTAAGACTATCTGCCAATTTAGTCAGCAACACTTTGGAGACCCTGAAATTCTTACACTCTGTGGACAGGTAGGAAAACAATGTATCAGAATGTTCATACAGTACAATTAGAAAAGGATTGCTTGGCATTTAATGGTGAGGTTGCCAATATTTTGCATCTTCCTTCAGATGCACCTTAATGCAATAGCTGTTTTGGGATGCTTTCATACTGCACTGCTTCATGGGGTGGTTTCAGAATTGGTTTGTATTTTTCCCAGGTGATAAAAACATGGAAAACTACAAAAGGTGCACCAATACTATAACATTTTCAAATAAAGGCTGTCTACAAGTTACTCCTCAAAAATCACCATCCTATATATCGGGTGGTCAATGTTGAAAACTCCAGCCCTAATTTCTATGTCCTTGTAACCCTCCCCTCCATTGGTTGCATTTGTGGGCTTTCCCCCCTGAACAAAAAAGTGCTCCAGTCAGCATTGATTTGGTTGATCTTAAAAAGAAAATCCCCTGGGGTAGCGGGGGGTAGCAGAGGCTCTTCTGGAGGATGGTGGGTCACCTGTGACTTGGGCTCCCCTAATAAATATGCCAATATAATCATGGAGATTGAAACTGTATATCCACTTATCATGAGATGATACATCATAGTGACTAACATGATTGCATGATTGTGATCACATTTGGGAATAACAACGTGGGGAAATGTGGCCAGGGGGATGCATGTGTGAACAAACCCTGAGCATTTAATGCTTCATAGCCTATTATGATAATGGATATATCAGGAATTGTTATTTAATTGTACAAGCAACACTAGAGATGGCAAATTAGTTTCTTGACAAAGGACTCTTGTTTCTTCTTTAATGCTTATGCAATTTAGATCCTATGTGCTAGTCAGTAACTTGTAAGAACTAACTTCTGTGTTGATAAATTTTCATAATTATGTAGCATGATTTCACCATAACCTTGTCACAAACATCTTATTGTTCTAATTCTAAATTGTGTGTCTCATGTATACACAGAATATCTTGCAGCTTGCCATCTTCAATTTCATTCACGTTAAGATACATTTTTAAAGATCTTCTAGTTCTCAGATGGAAAATTTGTATACATTTTAACTAGAAGTCTCTCTTCATAACTGTCTTGTGTTAGATCAGGGCTCTCAAACTCAACTTACCTGGTGGCTGCTGGAAGTAGAGTCTGGGTGAGGCTGGGCTGCATCAAGTATTCCACCACCATGGTGGTGGTTGGCCGCTCATCCAGAGGCCGGCCCGGGCGCCACCGGCGCTTTGAAGGCCGCAGGGCCCCTCCCCCGTGCCCCACCCATCCCGGCAATTGGCCTGCGGGCCGCGAGTTTGAGACCCCTGTGTTAGATATTAATGCTGTTAGATTGTGATGATGTTTGTGCACACCTCATCAGAATGCCTCTGTAGCCCTTTCAGCCAAACTACCATTTTTATTTAGGTGTATTGATCTGTGCGTTGTCACTAACTGTTGTGTTATTGCACTGTTAACAGTTCGCATGGACTCATGTCACTTTGCTGATCACTGTAACTCAATCCCATCTTGTCATCCAAAATCTGTTTGAAGGCATGATCTGGTAAGGGGACAGTAATTCTTGCAAATCTATGCATATACCTCACTCATCTAAATAATGTGTTTCTAGGTCCAATGATTGTGCTTCAATTCTTTTTAAACATTCTGTTTGCATATATTTGTGAAGTCTCATCCAGGCCGTAAAATATTTGGAAAATAAGTCTAGTAACAAAATAGTCAGATTCAAAATCTTGTTCTAATTGGCATGCTATATGCAATTGGCCTTAGGTTGGCAGTATTATATACTAACCTATTTTAAATCAGTATTAAGAGATGCTGAACCATCACAGAGAAAATAAAGTACCATATCGGCTGTAAATGCATTTTCTTGGATAGATAGCAGAGACATTGGCCCCAAAAACTGCTAGGATTAGGGTTCAAGACCAGAATTATTAGATGAGCCGTAGGTAGGTTTACCTCAACAAGTTACACATATTGTAGAACAACCCAATTCCCCTCAAAACCATTTTGTGTTGTCTGTCCCAATAAACTTAATTAGGTTTATGGTTAAATCCTGAGTAATTTGCGTTGTTGGGAGTGTATAATTGCCCTTTGCTTGGAAAAAGCTGCTAGTTTTATTTTTTAACATGTTGGTTTTTATTATAATTCAGAGAACTGTAATAATTCTGTGTGCTAAACAGGACATTAGACATGCTTTTATTTAACAGGCTCTCCCCCATCCCAAACTGCTTGGCAGACCTCTTTTGAAATGAAGAAATGTTTCAAAGGCAATTTGTCATATAGCATAATATCTTGGCAGGCTCTGATCCATCATTCTTTGTTTTTGTTCCATGAATGAAATTTGACACATGCACTGGGTTAGCACAGGAGGGGCTCTTTGATTCCTGTCTCCTGTTTTCCTGTTGTCCCACTGTTGTCTGTGCTTTAAAATGGAAATCAGGTCTCTTTTGCAAAGAAGAGATCCACATTTTTGTTTGATCAGTTGGCAGGAAGAATAGGGTGGAAGAATCATTGCTGATGACTAGTCAAATCTCATTTATTTGACTTTCAGATATATGAAGTACTTTATATGTCCTAAAGGGATGATAATCATCAGTGATGTGAGACAGAAAACTCTGAGGAAAATTTCCAGGGCTTTATTTTTCTGTGGGGAAAAATCCATTAAAGAAGTTCATTAGTAACAATGGATGCCAACTGCAAATACAATACAATATTACAATACAATTTCCAGCATCCTTAGCCACCTCTTTTAACTGAAGGATGCTGGTCATTGCAGTTAAACATGCCTTGGGGACAGCAGACTAGAAAAAGCTCAGCCAGTCAACAGTTCTTGGCACCTTTGTGTTTTCTTACATTTAAATAAAGGGGAGCACATGCTGTTGTCTTTAAGTTTTTGCAAGTATTACAGTAAAGACTACTGAGTAGGGACTTGGTTTACACAATGAAACAGTGCACCATGTCTTACTTAAGTCACAGTGGGCTGCAGTATGCATGGGCAGCCATTTCATAACCCACTGTTTTGGGGCTCACAAGACATGGGAAGCCACAGCTAGTCATTGAATATGAAAATTCTGCCTGGCACATGCCAGTGCAATACACAGATTAGTAGATAACTGTCCTTATTCACTGGTTCATAATACAGTGCAAAAGGAAAAGAAGACATGTGGGGGGGGAGGAGAAGGTTAAAGATAAAGTATTTTGTTGGTTGCAGGATACTGTTCGTAATAGATAGCTACAATATATTAATACTACATTTTTCAGTTAAAACACTAGTATATATACAAACAAGGTTTAAGCCTATTAGTTTGATATGACACATTTTTATATACACAGGTGTTCTTTACCTGTCTCTGCAGACTTCTTTTTACTGACTTATTTTATAACGTTTAAAATGCCTGGCATGTGCTTATACTGAATTCCCTTGCATAACAAATGATTAGAGTGTTAATTTTGTAAATACTTGCTTTAAAACATGTACTCAGCTTCCTTAAAAAGTGATATTTATGGCAAATTGATAGAACTGAAACTTGGCCAGAAATATTCTAAAAGCCATTCACTCTTCACAACAAATGTCTGTTGATTAAGTTCAATTTAATTTTTATTCTTCTTACCATTCAGGTTTCTTGTTCCAATCTCAAGTGTTATTTGCAACGATATTGCTGCTTATATCTTTGGATTCTTCTTTGGGAGAACCCCATTAATTAAGGTACTAAAGATGATTAAGAAAGAAGATTTAAAGCACTGCATTTATGCTTGGCTTCCAGTTGCTTTCTAAAGATGTACAGCTTTTCTGGCAAATTGCAAGCTGCAGTTATGTCCTGGTGGAGCATTGTTTCCGCAATACTTGGAGGGGTTGCCCCCATTTCTATCCCCAAATAAGCTAACCCAAATTTTGACCAGTTAGAGCCAGCATAGTTGTGATGGGGCTTGCTAATTTTGCCCTCTTTCACATTCTGTTTACATACAGATTGCTTTACTTATTAGATTCTTAGTTATTTTCTACCATTGATTTTCATCAGCATGAATTTAACTTGTTGGAGCATTTCTTACTGTTCCAATTACTAATCAGGTTGCTGTAGGGAGACTGTGGTATGTATGGAATACATTTTTTTTTCTGGTGATTGGAGCACATTGTACAAAATTCAGACATTCTCTTTTCAACATGTTCAGCAATCGACACGATCGCTCCTAAGTGTCCTCTCCCACCTAGCAGAGCCCGCTCGGCACCATGGTATATGCCTGAGTTGTGGGTGATGAAGCAGGCTGGGAGACTGCGCAGGTGGAGGAAATCTTGGGACGAATCTGACCAAACACACTTATGCGCTCGTTATCGAGCCTATGGTGTGGCGGTAAGGGCGGTGAAGAGGCAGTTCTTCTCCGCTTCCATTGCTTCCTCACAGTGCCATCCAGCGGAGCTTTTCCGAATAGTGCAAGGCCTAATACACACTGGCCAGGAAAATGACGTGGTTGCACCTTCGGCAGCCCGCTGTGACGACCTTGCCCAGCACTTTAAGGAAAAAATTGCTCAGATTCGCCGCGATCTGGGCTCCACAGTTGATACTGTTCCAGTACGGGAAGTGTCCAGAGCTCTGTCTGGTCCATCTTTAATGGATGAGTTTCAGTTATTGTGGCCTGATGATGTGGACAAGTGCTTGGGATGGTACGTCCTACCACCTGTCTTCTTGACCCTTGCCCTTCCTGGCTACTTAAGGAGGCCAGTTACGGGATTGGTCCTTGGGTCCAGGAGGTTATTAATGGCTAGAAGGAGGTGGTGATCCATCCTGTCCTGAAGAGGGTATCCCTGGACCCAGAGGTGGCCACCAACTTTAGACCGGTGGGCAATATTCCGTTTTTGGGCAAGATGTTAGAGTGGGTGGTGGCGGGACAACTCCAGGCACTCTTGGATGAAACTGATTATCTGGACCCATTTCAGTCTGGCTTCAGACCCGCTTATGGTACTGAATCTGCCTTGGTCGCCATGTATGATGACCTGTGCAGGGAGAGGGACAGAGGGAGTGTGTCCCTGTTGGTGCTCCTGGACCTCTCAGTGGCTTACGATACCATCGACCATGCTATCCTTCTGGATAGGCCGGCTGACTTGGGAGTAGGAGACTTGGGATAGGTTCCACTCCTATCTGGCCAGCCGATTCCAGATGGTGGTGCTGGGGGGCTATAGCTCTGTGCCATGGCAGCTTTGCCATGGAGTACCACAGGGGTCCATTCTGTTCCCCTTGCTATTTAACATTTACATGAAACCGCTGGGAGAGGTCATCAGGAGGTTTGGGCTGCGGAGTCATCAGTATGCTGATGACACCCAGCTCTACCTCTCTTTTACATCTACTTCAGTTGAGGTAGTGGATGTACTGAAGTGGTGCCTGGCTGAGGTAATAAATTGAGCCTCAATCCAGATAAGACGGAAGTCCTGTTGGTGGGCGGTGTGGGTCTCCAGGGAGGTGATTTTGACCCAGCTCTGGATGGGGTAGCACTCCCTCTAAAGGACAGAGTCCGCAGCTTGGGAGTACTCCTTGACCCAGAGCTGTCACTGGAGTTCTAGGTGGCAGCGGTGGCAAGGAGTGCTTTCCTACAACTTTGACTGATCCATCGGCTGCATCCTTACCTGGATGAGCACTCCCTAGCAGCAGTGATACATGCTCTTTTAACTTCCCACTTGGATGACTGCAACATGCTCTACGTGGGGCTGCCCTTGAAAATGATCTGGATATTGCAACTGGTACAAAATAGAGCTGCCAGGCTGCTGACGGGGACCGGCCATTACTTTCACATAACGCCGGTCCTGTACCAGCTCCACTGCCTTCCAGTTGAAGTCCAGGCCCAATTCAAGGTGCTGGTTTTGACCTATAAAGCCCTAAACGGCTTGGGACCAGGATACCTGAAGGAAGGTCTCCTTCCTTATATGCCCTCACGCCCCTTAAGATCTATGGGAGAAGCCCTACTCCAGGAACCCTCTCTAAGAGAAGTAAAAAGGTCATCAATGCAGAGTAGGGCCATCTCTGCTGTGGCGCCCAGGCTCTGGAATGTACTCCTCGGAAAGGTATGCCTGGCGCCAAGTTTATACTCTTTTCAGTGCCAGCCCAAAACATTTTTATTTAAACAGTATTTTCAACTTTAGTAGTTTTTAAGTTTAGTCGCTCTGTTTGTTTTGCGATTGATTGTTTTGTTCTGTTTTATTATTTATTGCAATTGTTGTTTTACTTGTCTTTTTAAATATTGTAAGCTGTCCTGAGATCTTGTATAATAGGACGGCATACAAAAGCTTTAAACAAACAAACAAACTTGCTGGTCTTGCCAGCATTCAGAGCATGAGTAGTGTCTGCTGGCAAAATATGTTCCTGCAGTCTGTTAGCATTAATAGTTTGCTTGCCAGGAGCATAATTTTGCTTAGTGACTTGCAGGTATCTGTTTGATCATGCTTGTGATAACACTACTGAGGTCAGCCACGATTGACTTACCCATCCCATTTGTAGGAGGATTTTTCTTAATTTCTGGGTATTACTTAGGGAAGGATGAGTATTCCTGTGTTATATGTAGCTGCACATATTACTTTCAAAGTAGTACTGCATTAGATTTAATTGAACACTAGGTATAACAGCAGCAGAGCTGTTTATTTTTCTGTTGTGTTTTTTCCTGGCACTTGTGTAAAAGTTTGAAAACAAATGTCAGCATTTTCATAGGAATGGTCATGCAGTAAAAATTGTTGCAGTAAAAATTGCAAGGAGCTTTGTGATATCTTGAAGTGATATCTTGAAAACTATAACTTGTTTGTTTCTCTTGTTAATTAGTTGTCCCCGAAAAAAACCTGGGAAGGCTTCATTGGTGGCTTCTTTACCACAGTTGTGTTTGGTTTCATTGTAAGTGGATGTATCATTTTTCATTTCTCGTCCTGGTTCACTTACATAGTTCACCTGGAAAGGAGTTCCACAACTGTGGTTCTTCTTCATGGTCCCTGTGCATCACACATGTGGGTGCTGCGCCTGCACAGTGCCTGAGTTTGGGAAGATTCCCCTAGCTAAGTGTATAATTTTTGGTGGGAGCCCCGCCCCTCTGCTTCTAGTATAAATTGGCGGGACTCCTGCCCTTCATTAGTTCACTTTTGACTGCTGTTTCACTGTGCCAAACTTGACTGAGTAATCTTAAGGGCGTGCTTATGAACCCTCTAAAGTTTGTTCGTATGGGCAGGATCGAAAGAATAAAATAATATCAGATGTATAAGTGGTAATACCTCACTAAGACAGATGCACAATGTGGTGTGCTCTTGATGCTGTCAAACAGTGTACTGAGGCTTCTTATTCTTCAGTCTTGGAAAGTGATGGTAGCAAAGAGGGACTCCAGAGGACAGCTGTCCTTCAGAATCATCTTCCAGTCCAATAGGCATTGCCTCCATGCCCAGGCGTGTGGGGACTGATACGATATGGCAAAGGATTTTGATTTTCCATCAAACAAGAGGCAGCCTGAGGAAGCTGATTTCTTTTAGTTGCATATTTGAGATAGCCCACATGGATGTGAAGCTCAGAAGAGCAAATGTTCTTTGGGTTTGCATTCTGTCTCAGTGGGAGGAAGGACTAATCCTTCGTTTCCGCTAGATTGAATAGAAACAGTGTTTGGGCAATTCAGGGAAAAAGTGTCTCATGATGAAAAAGATAACAAGATAGCCACCAAGCAAACTTCTTTGCGGGAGGGCATATCCATGATAGATGGAACAACCAAGAAAATTCTATCTGTGGTCACTACCCATCTGAGTTCAGATGGCAGGAGAACTTAGAAGGCTTCAGAAGAAGAAAATACAATGCATACACTCCATGGAGTGGCATGGGCATGTCCATGGCAGCAGTAACACATCATTCCACATAGCCTGTAAACCATCCCTTAGATATGACCATGGGAGTAGTGTATTCTTCCCATTTTTCTTATATTACATGTCTAGTAATTGTCACAAACATCTAATGGATGGATTTCTATTGTACTTTTCAGGTTGCCTACCTTCTGGCCCAGTATCAGTATTTTGTATGTCCTGTGGAATACAACAGTGAAACAAATAGATTTGTCACAGAGTGTGAGCCATCAGAACTATTCCAGTTACAGAAGTACTCCATACCATCCCTGCTGCAGCTTGTGCTGGGAAGAGTAAGTAAAACTAAAACTTCAGTCTTGAAATCAGAACCTTGGATATAATGCTTTCTAGGAGCCAGAGTCCATGCGTCTCTCTCTTTCTTTTAGCATTTAGATCAAGTAGAATAGGAAAAATATGTACAAAAGTCTTTCAACAGTTTTCCTATAGTGCAAGAGTATGCTAAGGTATACCAAATTATTGCTACGCTCTTGTAATGATCATCTTCCCATTCTTAGAAAGTCTGTACCTGTTTTTATACACTCAAATCAGCTGAATGGGTAAAAGTAGAAGCAGAACAGGTAGAAATGTATATAGGAGGCTTTTGAATAATAGGTCAAGAGTGTCCGTCCTTCACACAAACATGATGGCAAAGCATCTGACCAAGCAACTGTTCTCTGGATTTGTGAAGATATCACTGGCTCCATGAACCTTTCCCAGAACTATGACTTCCATTTCGATTACAAGATTGTGTTTTCTGGTCTGGTTTGTTCTCACTTTGGAAATCTGTGCGTCTCTTACTTAACTGGGCTGACAATGGTGTTGCAGCAGCATGCTGCCTTCCATGTAGACAGGTTGAGAGTTCCATCTAGCCTGTTCAGGAATACCTTTTTGGAGGCATTGTTGGTGTAGATGAGCAACTGGCAGATAGGCATTCCAGGTCAGAAGGCCACAGGCACCAGTGTGCTGGTTGATTGCTCTCAGTTCAAGCCTGGTTTTGGCCTGAACCCCCTGTATGATGACCTATACTGGGAGCGAGTCAAAGGGAGTGTGATCCTATTGATACTGCAGGACCATTTTGGTAAATCATTCCCTGCAACTTCATAATTTTCATCTGCTTTGAAGGTTGCCTCTAGTGCCTTTCTTCTAGCCCAAAAGCAGCTGGTCTGAGAAGGTTAACAGCTAGAAAAGGAAGATGTTAAAGATTGGCCCACTCTTCTAACCAGGAAGAAATGCTCTCGCATGTAGAGACTGGCTTCCATATATTTGGGATAGATCAGGGGATTGGCTGGATAGTGTTTGTCTGGCCTCTGAGATTACTCAAGTTGATCCCAGCCAGGACTTACTTACTTGCATATTGATGATGAGCAAAACTAGTTCAGTCATACAAAGTGCCCTCTGCTGCTTGAAGATTTTAATCCTTTAATGTGCTGAAGAATATACCTGTGTGAAGGGGTATTGCGGGGAGAGGATCTTGTATTGCATAATGTTCAGAGAAATTGATTACCATGATGGTTTCCTCTAGGAAACAGTGAATATGTACCCATTCCAGATGCACAGCATTGCTCTGTCAACATTTGCATCCTTAATTGGGCCATTTGGAGGCTTTTTTGCCAGTGGATTCAAAAGGGCTTTCAAAATCAAGGTATGTTGCAAGATATGGACTTATGCATACATATTCTACATAGCATGTATTTTTGTTTAAACTGAGATCATCTGCTGCATATACCTGAGTCACCATTTAATTGATTTAAATGATTAAACATTGCTGCTATAACTTAAATACAGATAAAAAGCAGGTAATAAATTAATCTATTTTAAGGGCTAATAAATACTAACTTGAAGATACTGTATTAATGTGTGTTTAAATGTGTGGGGCTTCCTTTTTCCCTAAAGGATTTTGCTGATACTATTCCTGGCCATGGTGGAATAATGGATCGTTTTGACTGTCAGTACTTGATGGCTACCTTTGTTCATGTCTATATCACCAGTTTCATAAGGTATGTTCACATGAACAGCCATTTAAGAATACGTTACAGAGAATTGATACGAATTCTTTTGCATCAGTCTTTATTTCAGATGTTGGAGCAAGTTCACATTTCTCCCTATTTGAATAATTAAGAAGAGATACTGCAGTTAGAATTAATATTTGGCCTAAGGCAACTAGTGGAAAGCATTTGTAAGACCAGACAGGTTTACAGAATCACAAGTCTGGCTAAGGATAAATCATCATAGCTTGGTTTTTGTGAATGTTGTCTGCACAGTCTTTTAAGAAATTTGGAGCGTATAAATGAACTTGTAAAGGCGATGAGCCACAACACACTGCAGTTTTGCCCTTTCAAAAGGCTTCTAAGAAGTAGTTACAAGCTAAGGTAATATTTTTTCATTAAGCTAAAAATGGAAGCATTGAATGTAGAATTTCTGTCTGTCTTATTTCTTTAATATGTGTAGGAATGTATTTTATCCATTGCCTTTGTTTGAACCACTTTTAGCATACTGTACACCTGAGGTATACAACCCACAGCTGCTTCCAGTGCTTTTGAGGGATCAGAGCCAAGGGAGCCATTTCCCTTATTAAAGCAAGCTGGTGGAAACCTTGTCTGGGGATTAGGGTACCTGTGCATGCACCATTGCACCCAGTGCGGTCCTAGGGGCTGGAAGGGTTGTGCACTCTGCGTGTATGCAAATGATGGGTTAGCAATTAGAACAGTTCCCTTTAGTTGCATTAAAAGAATACCACAAGAAGAGACAAAAGTTTCTGCAGCTCAGAACTTGAGTATTTTCCCCATACTCTGCCTTTGGCGGTATTTAAAACCAAGGAAAGAGCCAGGTTACAATTTCTGTCTTCCTCACCACCTGATATCAGTTCCAGTGTTGCTGGGCACACAGAGGGAAATGTGTATGCATAAATTATATCACTCCAGATCTCTGGTGACAGAATAGGTGTCACTCCCTATTTTTTCCTCTTGGTAAACCTAGTTTGGTGGCAGGTGGGTTATGCAAGAAGTCAGCTGTGGTTGCTGCAGCTTTTCTTTGCTAGGGCACTGTTAGGGTGGTGCTACTAATGGGCTGCAGTATCCCTTGCTATGCTGCCTCCTTAAGGGTTTTGCTTCAGCGAGACTGCCCTGTTCAAAATGGTTTAGTTGTTATACCATTCCTCATAAAACTAATTTAGGAAAAATGGTGCTCATTTGAATAAACTCCTTAAAGCAAGCACTTGACTGAACAGGAAACAAGCAAAGGGTACTAGTACTGCAGATCGAAATGTTGTCTCCTTGATATTGCAGAGGCCCCAA
This sequence comes from Varanus komodoensis, assembly GCF_004798865.1. NCBI lineage: Eukaryota > Metazoa > Chordata > Lepidosauria > Squamata > Varanidae > Varanus > Varanus komodoensis. The sequence continues at coordinate 11,930,032 of NW_025335568.1, forward strand.
TCCCAGCAAACTACTGAAACAGCTGTTGGTGCTCCAGCCAGAACAGCAATTAAATGTTTATAAAACTCTGAAGTCACACCTGATTGAAAAGGGGATTCTTCAGCCATCACTGAGAGGATAGGAGGACCAAAGTGTGGACTGCCAAGAGAAGCAGAACTGAAAATGCAGTTTTGCTTGGACATAGCAAGGTGCGTCAGACTGAAGCCAGACTCTCTGTCTGAGAATATGAATGTCTGTTTACTGAGATTACTGTGAATACCTGGGAGGCCATGCAAGATCTAAGTTCTCTGAAACAATTCCATGTTTTTGCTGTCTAGTTTCTTGGCTTGATGGAATGAGACATCTCCCTTGGTTCCAAACTTCAGAATTTTGTACAAGTTAATTATACATTTTTAAACAATGATGTGCACACTCCTTCTAGAGTAAATAATGAAAGGAATACTTGTGAGTGTGCAATTTATGTCAACTCATTTTTGTGCAATGAGATGAATGACTCCAGCTTAGTTAACAACACTTTATAGTTTGTATCTCAGTTTTAGCTGACAGTATGGCTAAATAATAATCAAATGGCAATAGTGGCTGTTTTATCCTATTATATTACTTCCAAAAATAGGAAAGAAACATGTAATGGGATGGCTCCAAGGGCAAATGCATGCCTGTACTGGATTGCTCAGGTTGAATTTATTTCTAGCTAAAAAGCTGGAGGTGGGGTGGAGTGGGGTGGGGAGGGAAGGGCAGGTGGGAATTAAAAGTTCTTGTAAAGGGTAATTACCTTTTGGTAGGCAGGCTTTCCTGGTAGAATCACAAAGACCACTTTGAAGCATAGGAATCTACTTGGGTTGCCAGCCTTCTTCTTAACCAGGACACTCCGTTCAGGGCTGTTGTGCACCAAGGCATGGTGGCTCTTTGAAATGTGCTTATTTGTGCCTCAATGTTTGTATGTGTTAAATGAATACTCATTTCTCTCCTTTAAGGTAAGTGCAATACAAGTGTTTGCTCAGCGTTATTTAGAGCAGAGATAGGGAGCCCGTGGCCCTCAGATTGTACCATAACCCCCATTCTCTCCCGCCATTGGCCATGCTGGTTGCAACTGAAGGGAATCGGAGTCCAACAGCATCCAGAGTTCCACAAGTTCCGTGCCCCTGGTGTTGATCTTTCTCATGAAGACAGGTTGCCTTGTGCAGTATGAGCAGTTGGCTAGGTGGAGTTGTTGGTTGGGAGACGACTCTAGAGCTTCCTGTCTTTGAGGGCATTTGGCCAGCAATAGGTCAGATGAGAGCACCTGTTCTAGTTCTGTGGTAACAGCTGTGCTTCTGGATGTGCTCTGTGTTACCCAGATTGCTTGAAATTTGACATTTCTAACATACATGGCACATGTTGCTTCTTCAGTGCTTCTGTATCATTTCTTTCATCATGCCATAACCCAAAGCCACCATTTTAAACAAATAAAACAATAACTTAAAGCGCATAAATGCCAAAAATGTGAGAGGGTAGAGAGTGACTGAATAGGATTTCAGGCGTTAGGACTGCAACCCTTGCAAAAACTGCTTTGTCCAGTGTGAGCTTCATCAAAATCAAGGATAAGCTGTGCTACAACCCACCTGTGCTCTTGGAGTTTCCATTCATTTTGTGTGTAAATCAACCTTCTAGAGGATCATGAGAGTACTGACCCTTTCAAGTGAGAGTGAATAAGCTTCTTCTTTTGCAGTGAGGGTTAAAGACTATAAATTTATGAATGGTTTAAGGTTAACAATTGTAGCCTGTCTTGGTGCACTTGAGTAAACCATGTAGCAAAACATACACAGAGGTCAACCTCTGGCTTCTGTAAAAATAGCATTTGTTAACCTTATTGTAGTACTTGAAGACAAAGTGTTTGGTTCCAGGCATCTGTTGTACCACTGTAGTAGGGTAACACTGTACCAGGCTGAATCTACTTAGATTATATCTGTCAAAAACAATGAAACGGCTTTAAAGTGGGTAGCATATCACTGAACACCAAGGCCGCCTTGGTGTGGGAGCAGCAGCTGTGTTTGTTCCTCCCATCCTGTTTCAGCAGTGTCAAAAATTGGAAATGACTGTAATTTAGACCACTTGGTCTGTGGCTGCTTCTATCACTGGAGAGGCATGGGAAGGGGCACGCCCATTGTGGCAGTGATGGAGCTGCTGCTAACCTGAGAAAAGAGGCCAGAAGCCGGATTCAGTTTACTTTTTAACCACACACTCATTTCTCCATACCCCATACAGTGTCATTCACGTGCAGCTGCCTTCTTTGAAGAGGGTGTGTTGCGACTACCTTCCTTGCAGCCAGTGGCAGAAATCGAATGCTTGTAAATTCTAGCACATGTTGGATTTCTTCAGATGACACACTTGGCTAAGGACTGGACTTGTGTCCCTCTCCCATTTGTTCACTGAATGTGTGTGTGGGAGGCAGAATGGCCCCAACTAGGCTCTGCTTCCTGGTGCTTGCTTAGCTCCTAAAGTGCAACCTTCAGGCCACAGAGTAAGCTCTACAGAGGTAGCTGCAGGGCGAAGTTACAGACATTGGTCTAAATGCTTGGGTTCCCAAGAAACGGGGTGGGACCAGTATGTACCCCTGCTGGCTGTTCATGGAGTACATTGGGGCTTCGGGGAATTTCTCTTATGCTCTCATTTACTATCACCAGTCTCCTATCTAGGGCTTCACTTTTACATTTCTGAACTGTTGTCATGTTTCAGAGAAAACAAAATGGTTCCATAAAGCCTTTTTTAAAATACTGCAAAAACAGGCCAAACACTGAAGAACTAGGCTAGCATACAGAAAGACCCAGGCTTTGGGTTCAAATTCTGCAGCATCAGCAGGAATATTTGGAATTAAGTGCAGTCATTTATAAGCCTTTGAAACATAAGACCTAGATAGTTTTTGTTAGAAAATATTCTGCCTAATTATTCAATCCTGAAGCTAAATCATATAAAATTATATACAAACATTAAGCTTAATTTTAATGTAAAAGTGTAACTTGTTGGGTTCTGCTATATTTTTAAGCCTTTTATTGAAATAAAACTGTATTTAAGCCATTGAATGCAGGAGAGGGGCTGAACATGCCGGCTTATTTGCACTGTTAAAATATACCACTGAAAAATGCTGCTACTGAAAGTGAAATGTTTCCTGATAACTTTGGATGTGTTTTCACAACTCCATAATTGGTTTGTGTTCAGGATACCATTAAAAGGGGGTTCCCAGGGTGCTTTTTAGTGACACTGAGAAGAATAATTTAACATATGACTGAAAACATATACTTGCAAGTGTATAATCCAGCCTTATCCCAACCATAGACATAGTTGTGGTAAATGCATATATAAAGCAATGCCAGTAGCAATTCATTCACAAACTTTAATTACAGTTGAAGGTTTAGCTAGGAGCAGAGCTTGCTGAATTGTACCTTGGAACAGCATATTCTGTAATGCGGTGGATTATAAGTTTTTTTACTGCTTTAGCTTTTTTTCATTTTTTCCCATATTGTTTGCCCCCTCTTTAAACTTAAGCAGAGTATGCTCAAAATTCTTCCCCCTGCCCATGTATCTTCCTTTAATTTGCACTTCTGTTGGTTAAGACTTCCGCCAAGATTTAGTGAGACTGTATAAAATTGTGTATATAAACTGTAAATGTCTTGAGCATTCAAATTTTAGTTGACTGTTTTGTAGACTGAACTGAGAATAATAAAGCTCTGATCAAAATCTTAATACTCTTGACTTTTCTTAAACCACCTTTCCTTTTTGCAGGTAAGTTCACACAGATACAGTTTGCTGTAATCCCTCAAAGCATGGTGCTGCTTAATTAGTGCACCAGCTTATTTTCCATTTTCTCTTCAATAAACTGATGATTTTGTGTAAAATTATTCATCTTCCCTCTTTGAGCTTAGGCTAGTTTGACAGTGCCTTTTCCTACTGGATGAGAGGGTCACCCAGTGGCTTTCATGGCAACTGGGCTTTTGAACTTGAGCCGCCAACAATGCCAGAATACTCAGTATATCCTTACTCCTCAAAATCAAACTACTAATTGAAAGGCAGGTATGTTTTGAGATAGCACAATATAATGTGTCCTCGTGCTCTTGAGACATGTACATGGAGGTCAGGAAAGAAATGAGTATTCAGCATTGTTTTTTAAAGGCAATCCTGGCACACACAGATTAAAAAAAAGTTCTTTGTAGCATCCTTTTCATCTGGTGCTAGAGCACCAAGGTTTTTTGGGATGGTAGCTAGAAGCAGCTGTGAATTACTGTGCTGTTGAAAAAGGATGTAAGCTGGGCCTTCCAGAGGTTAAAAAAAAACAATTCTGGAAGAGGAATCACTCTACATCTGATGGACGCAATTTAATTTTTATTTCTTTTTCCAGAGGACTGTGGCATCTATAATCAAATTTGCAAAGTGGACTTGGCGAGTCCTTTCTTCAGCTATTGAGTCTCTTTCTGCATCATCTGAACCACAAAATGCAGGCAGCTTAGAAAGCTTAAATGACTCAAGTTCATCAAAGGGGTTTCTGCAAACCTCAGGTTTTATTTAACTGTGTATCTCAGAAGCCAGGAGAGGAGCCAAGTTTCAGTTAGACATGACGTGAGAATGTGGGGCAGGGTACCTGGCAGATAAACTACATTTCTATACTGCCCATAGCCAAAGTGCTCTGGGTGGTTCACAGCATTTAAAGTTTACTCAGCCAGTGAGCTTGTTGGGTGACCTTGGGCCAGTCACTCAACCTAACCTACCTCATAGGGTTGGTTTTTGTGAGGATGAAATGGAGGAGAAACTTCCAAGCAACCCTGAGTTCCTTGCAAGAAAAAGAAAATTGGGATATAAACAACATAATGTATGGGGCTAGGCACTTTTCGTGATGTAATCTGCAGCTCAAATTGCATACAGAAGTACTTCTTAGGGAAAGTTGTGTAGAAAAATTGAAGCATAATATGTATTTTTGAAACAGACAAATGTAGAAATTGGACAGAATGTGCTTAGACTGAATATGTGCAAAACTGGCACTGCTGAAATAGATGGGCTTGTCCATCCCAACTTTCAGTGACATATAGTAACTTTTCTTTATTCCATTGACTATGAATTTGCATTTTGGCCTTACCGTTCAACAATATTTGGAGGAACAAGTCGGGGAAAAAACCAGCTTGCTTGGCCAAAGAATGTTTGCATGTGCAAAGAGACTTTTAATAGTTTCACAAAGAAATGCATAGAATAATTTGGTGGTAAATAGCAAGTATTTATTTGAAATGAAAAAACAAAAAGTACCTGAACTATTGCATTTAATCATGTATTGTAATTGTGTTACTCTACCTTTTTGCATTGGAGACAAATATACAATAAAACATTCAGATATCACAGATTGCACACTAGATAGTAATTCTTCAGGCCTTTTACATAACCACCAAAAACAGATATTGGATTCTGCAATATAGTACAAAATTCCACCCCTCCAGTCATAGCCAGTTATTTTCAATTTACTCCTGTTGCTGTACAAATAAATGGCCATTTACCCTAGGGCTTACAAATTAATAACAGGACAAAAAATATACATTGTACTGACACAAAAAGTCAGTTGTGTTAAGTCATGCAACAAGTAACCAAACTTGCTGAAATTAAAAATATTTTCTAGAAAGAGTTTTAACTGCATAAATATTTTTATACAATGCTCATTTAACAAAACCAAAGGAGTCTTTTAAATGATACAAAGAAAATAAATTCTACTGAATTTTATACATAAGTGCAAAATAATGTCTCTAAAGTGTTTTTGCTATTGGACTGATGGGATGAAGGGTAGAGGCAGCCACTCTCACCATCCTAAGCATGAATACTACAGTTGCACATTACGAACAGAAATAGAGAATATGGATGCTTTAAGGAAGAATTACATCAAAGAACATGGCAAGAGGAGAGATGGGTGCTACTGACAGTGCGATAGGCCAGTGCTGCTTCTGTTCCACAAAGGACTTGGATGCAAAATTTGTTGCTATCTGGAAAACAGTTACTGAACTGTTTAGTCTTGAACACTCTGATGCCCTTCTATGCAAACATTAGGAACAGCGGTTTGTGATACAGCAGCAGCTACCAGGGAACACACAGGGCTGAACCACAAGAATTCGCGTTACTCACCATTCATTCATTCCACTGGAGTGTGTGGGGACCTTCCAGAGAGCCTGTGCTACATGCATTCTTGGTGCAGGTGCAGACCCTGTTTCCCTCCATCAACAGGATACGCCTCTTACTTCAACCCTTGGACACACAAATGAGTTCTGGAACATGTCTTCCCTGGTCAAGCAGCTAAAGCGTTTAGCACACTAAATTTCATATGCCCCTACTTGCGTTCAACACAGCCACACAGGAGAAAAGTTGCCTTCCATCTGAGAAGAGTGCCAAATGTAAAAAGTGTAGAATAACACTGGTACAACATGTCTAATGTGGTTAAACGCACACTCATTTTTAAAGTAAACATCTCTACACATCCTGCTGTCTTCTAATGACCCAGCATTAGTGGTATTCCTTGTGTTAGTGCCCTCCAGTGCTTAGAATTTTATTTAGACACATCTCTTGTGATTTGGGAGAAAAAATTATTTCAGCTAAAGCAGCAGACTTCAAGTTAAGGTCTTCTAAGTTAGGTAGAATCTTCTTTTGTTAGGAGAAATAAATACAGTGAAGTGAAGCTTATTTGAGAATTTTAAACTTCTTTTCACTTTTTAATACAAAACAATATGTCGACAATTTGAAAAGTATTGTTAGTAGGCTAAGTTCAATAAACCACTCAAGTATGTTTGCACTTAAGACAACTTAGTCTGATTGACTTCAGCAACTGCTTTGACCTAAATGGCTTGGAGATCCTGCTGTTAAGTTAGGGACTTGAAATTAATAAGGAAACTAATTTTCTCTGCTGCGATTTTTGGGCAATGCAAAGCAGCTGCTGGAGCAGTGCTTCTTTGTATTAAAAACCATCTAGTAGATGAAGTAATCATAAAAAACATTGTGTACTCACATGGAATGACTCCATTGTGGACTTAAAGTACACTTATCATAGCCACAGACAGATCTAATTCTTACATGCCATCATTACTGTTAAAATGGTCATCATCAAAATACATAGTTAACGTTCTAATCAGTGCATAAATTCATCTTACTAGGGGGAAGAATTGGCTTCAGTTACCACTAAAAGGGAAACAAAGTCAACAGCTGCCAGGGATAAGGATTTTCCCATTTGACCTACACAAGCTACTCAGATCAGAACAAATACTCCCCCCCCCCCCCACCACTGGAGTGCTACAAATTAGTGTTTTCCTTTGAGTGCCACTTCATGTGCCTGGGATTTGTTTCCGATTCGTGACCTCTGTCTTTTCCACTGTGAAAAAGCAGAGGAACTATCTGTGAGGGTGCCTGGCTCTCCAGGTCAATTCATCTCATCACCCTTTTACCCAAAAAACAACCACAAAAAAGTATAGGAAAACAAACACTGACCCCCCTCCCCCCAACAACAAACACTACATTGTGGAAGGGGGAAAAACGGGGATTGCTGAAGTGTGTAGGTTGAGTTGGATCTGTGTATTCCACATTGTATCTTAAATGTCAATATATGAAAGATCTTCCTTCCATGAAAGTTGAATTCATATACCCAAAGTGCACCAACGAAGAATAAAGGGGCCTAAAAAGTGGGTGTGACCTTGGACACAACCCATGGGGGCGAATAAACAAGCCCCATGGAAGTGAATGAAAGATGGGCAACTGTTTTTGCATAACTCCCATTCATTCCAATGCAGCCTATGCAGGCGATGCCCCCTAGAGGACTGGGGCTGATATTCGCATTATCCAGTTGAAAGAGCAAGGGTAAGGGTCCAAGGCTGTTCTGCAGACAATACCTAAGAAAAACAATGCCCCTCTTCTTGTCCAGGAGAAATATTAAATAGGACCTTCATGCCAGCCATTTACCATTGTCTGAAATGAGACCTGGACTTTGTAGTAACTGCATCAGCTGATTAGTACAGTGGTAAAGAATGCGCAAAGCAGCAGGCCCGCATTGTATAAAAAAGACCTTATTAAATATGTTCCATATTAAAAAATTGCAACAGAAAGAGGGTCCTTGGTTATCTTACAGTTTAGAATAAAATATTCCAAATCCTATTGCCCCAAGAAATGGAGGTTTTTTTCCCTTTTCAAAACACTAAATAGCTTGTTGAAGTTAAGATACTGGAATAATTGAAAGAACAAACACATAGCTTAGATTGTAAAGGAAAAAAAATACAGATAATGCCTCTTAATGCTTTTTTAAAAAAACATTCATATTTAAGTAGATAGATGGGCTAAAGATGACAAGCAAAGTATAGTGGTTGGTCTGTGAAGTCCCATGTAACAGGCAGTTCAGTTCATATTTTGATAAAAAGGCCATTATGTCTATTTACAGTATCCACAGTTTACTTGCGAAGAAGGCAAATTTACAGCTATCTTCTAAAAAGCCTCCTGCTTCCTGAAACACAAATAAGGTGACTAGCTCTACAAAAGCAAGACTGAACAAGATGGTTAATGACGGATTTTCCTCTTAGCCACATAAGCGGGGAAGGCTGGGTCTCGAGGGTTCTTACTGCACTTGTGGTAACCACTCATCTCCCATCTGATATTCACTGATCATGTGAATGTTTTCAGCCCCATCTCTGCAATGTACACGCAAAATCACGAATGATCCCTTTTGCTTGCAGTGCTTTAACACGTGATACAAGGATGAACTGTTACGCGCTAGCATTGCAATGCGCTGCCACATTCCTGGCCGAGTTGTGAGTCCTGCAATGCAGTGTGTGGCGTTTGCATTGTCTGTCTCGGCCTGACTAATTCCAGGATCCCTCCTCAGGGCCTCGCTCATGCTGCAAGTTATAGAAACAGTTCTGGCAAACCCGTACTGGAGAAGAGATTTTCAAACGCTTGATTTCAGACTGAAAGCGACTGCACCTGTAAGCAGGAACACAAAGGTTTTAGCTGCATTTTTCTGCATCCACCTGTTTACTCAGGATCTGACTGTTCTGTAGCTGGACAGGTAACTGTCTTGGGGAGAAGTGGGAACTATCAGCTAGTGAGGGATCAAGTCAGCAAGAGAGATGGTTCTACTGCACAAGGCCAGGACTGGAAATGAACTTTCTATGTGAAATACTATTACACAGGCAAGTGATTGAACTAAACATGGATCTATAAGATGCTTTCAGAAGTAACACACACACATATTGCAACTTCAGGTAGGAGTGCATAATGCACAGGTAGGAGTGCATTATGGGCTTGTACATTTAATTTCCCCTTAGTGATATCCCATATCCTTCAAAATAAGTTTACACCAAATTATCTAGAGCAAGACATGTACTTGATTCATGCCTTGCTAGGAAGGAGTGCCTTACTTGCTGTCGAAATACATGAAGCTGTCTTGTAATGGTTGCTGTTATTAAGAAGTTGTTTAGGTATTAGACAATTTTGCAGATTGCTTTGTAATTAATTGACAGGAAAGGCAACTAGGGTCTTACTTACTTCTGGCAGAAGAGCTGCCCACAGTTCCGGCAATGGTGGCGTCTTTCAGTAAGAGAGAACCGAACCGAACAGCTGGAGCAACTGTCTCCTCCCTCATCTTTCACCCAGTGGTCAGCTGCAGAGCGGCCAGGCTGGTCGCTCACGGACCAGCTAAACACTCTGCCTCTGCTGTCGCCTACAAGAATCCTGCTGTGATCCCTAGGAAAAACACGCAGTTTAGTTCACCGTCAAGGCGCTTGCATGTATCCTTGGGCCTGAACCAGTTCTGCAACACAACTCCCCACTTCACGTAAAGGAAGCAAATGTGTGAATGCAACAGCCATGCTGAACCATGAAAAGGCTTGTCAGACATTCTGTCTCCAACATGAAAAGTAAATAAAGGAGAATCTGGATCAAGCACAAGCACTGGTGGGGAGACACACAGGTCTTGAGGGCCACATCCTGTTTGTTCCCAGCATCTAACCCTCGGAAGCAGATTGCCTTGGGACATGGTGGTCTAATTTGGTGACTATTGCCCAAGACAGCTGCGTGCTAGAAACAGATCCAGTGGCCGATTTGATAGAGCACAGGAATGTGTTAAATGCCAGGGTGATGTAGTGGTTAAGTGTGCAAGGCTGGGACTCAGTGACCTGGGTTCTAGGCCCCCCTCAGCCAGGGAGCAAACTGGGTGACTTGGGCCAGTCACAGACCAAGCTACCTTGCAGGGTGGTTGTTGTGGGGATAAGATTGAGAGCAGGAAGAGAATGATGTATAAAAGAAAAAGGTGGGATATAAATCTAATAAACAATAATGTTGGAGCCAGTGTCTAGGATCTGTTTCAAATGATGTGAAACCTGAAAACATTACTGGGCTTTCAACCTCTCTCTCTCTCCCCCTCTCTCCCCCTCTCTCTCTCTCTCTCGTGCATGCACACACAGAGGGAGCTGGTGGAGGGTGAACACTCACTTGGAAATGCCTAGTGCTGTGATCTCTGCAGGATGCGCGTTGTCCTTGCGATCAAAGGCTGTATGCATAGTTAGCTTGCTCCTGAATACTAGCTGCCGCTCCCATCTGTAACCTAAGAGAAGGCAAATAGAAAGATAACTGGGCAAGTGCACAACCTGCTGATTAATGACATCTTTACAAGGCAAGTTCAGCTCTCTGAATGGGGACAGGTTCTACAGAGGCCTTAGAAAAAAATCTTCATGGAGATAGGAGGAGAACACTGCCTCACTCCAGAGTTACTTAAAACATCACTTTGTAAAAGCTTTGCTGTGTATTAAATTCAGTTAAAATAAACATTCTAAATCAAGTCACTCTCTAGGACACCGGTTTTTTCCCAATACAAACATTTTCCGATGCAAATCGCCCTATGCAAATTAACTATATTTGTGGGCTAGTGTCCTGATGTTTTCCAGAACACTCTAAACTGGAAAATTTCCTGGAAAAGAATCCTATGCAGATTAAATTTGTATAGCAATTTTTTCCAGGTCAAAATGTTTCAGAAAATCCACATCTTTAAGATGGAAATAAAGAAAGATGCCAATTAGAAGCTCCTGCTCATATCGCTTTGCTTAGCACAATAAATTTGTACTGAATTTAGCTCCTTCTGGTCTGCAGAGAGAACACCTTACGCCTACCCAAAATTTCCAATCTGAGTGCAAATACTATTCCTTCATCACCTTAAAAAGCTGCCGCTTTTCAACATTTCAGAGGCCACCTGCACCGGACAGGATGGAAGAGCCATATCATGACAGCAGCCACTATCTGTCCCACTGCCCATTCCTAAACTGCATGTTACTTTCCCAGCAAGGACAGCCCCATCCGTCCTCCAATCCCAGACTCTTCAGGTCCCATCCAACGAGTGCCCAAAACCCTGCCCAGAGCGCACGGCAAGAGCCAGACACTCCTGGCTGGGCATTCTACCCAGGAGCGTTTTCATACCTGGCTTGAGTTTACTGTAATGCCGCAGGTCTCCCTGACTCGGGTGTGGGTGGCCTGCTTGAACGTGAGGGCATCCCTTGGCTTGCCCATCAGAGTAGTTCACAAAAATGAAGCCATCCTTTTCGTCCAAGCTGAGCTGGTCGGACCAACGGCGCGAGTCGTCAGAGCTGCTGTCTGCGGACCACGCAGCTGTTGCCCGGCCGGAGGAGGACCGAGGCCTGTGGCTGGCGCTCCCATGCTGGCTCCGACTCTCCTGCGGCTTTGTATCCTGGCTGAGACCCTGGTCTTCGGCTTCAGAGTCACTGCTGTCCTCCTCCTGAGCTTCCTGCCCTGTTAGGTTCCATGCAAGAAAGCCGCTCGTGATTCCCCTGGCCCTCAACACTACAGCAGTTCTGCCATGCAACACACCCAGCATCACACAATTCATCTGGGACATCATTTGGCTCAACCTGTACCCTTATCAGCCTTGCACAGCTGTCCCACCTGCTGGAATGATGGACTACCATGCTTGGGCAGCGGGTCACAGAGGAGGAGATGATCAGCAGTGATAAGACTGCGGGGCGCCAGATGGGCAAGCAGCTTTTCCTGCTGCTGGCACTGGGAGAGTCTGCCAGTTGCAGCCTGCCGGACAGATTAAAACTGGAGAGAGACACTCGGTGTGTGCCACTGATTGCATGCTTCTTGTTGGGGAATGATTGGAGGCACGGCTTTTAGGCTATACCAAGTGACATATGGATGAATCCATTAGACCCCTGTCCACAGAAGCCAAGCAAATGCCCTCCCGTTCTCAGAACCCCAAGACTTTGTCCCCCTCACCTTTGGGCTCCAAAAGGAAAGCACCAGCTGGTGGACAAGAACAATCCTGCCACTCCTTGAGAAGCTGCTGCCAACACAGGTCCTGCTCCCCAGGGAAGGCATGGCCCTAAGAATCCTTCACCCCATCCCTTTTCAACCATTCTAGACAGAGTGGGGGCAAAGCAAAAAGATCAAAATGGCAGAAAACAGCACCTATCTGTGGTTGCGGACATTCCTCCTGCATCTCGAGCATCTCCACAGGTTCAGGAGCTGGAGTTTCTGGGACCTGCAGAAACTCCATCCGCCAGAACTAGGAAAAGTAGAAACAGAGTGTAGGTTTGAATTTCTATCCCTTCTGTGCCATATGCTCAGATTAAAGTTAGCTGTCTTCCTGCCATGTTCCTAGACTTGGAGCAAAGCAACAATACATTAAAGAAGAATGCCAAAAATTCAGATCCAAAATGCTGAAATTCAGATTAACCCTGTTTTCCTAAAGTATGTCCAATAATGCACGTGGGGTGGGGGGGGGTGTCATTCTCTCTAGAACATGACCAATGAAATTCTCATTAGAGTAATGAGCTGAACAGGTAGGAGCTGCATTTTTCGATAAAGTAGCTAGAAGACCTATACAAAATATTTTATGTCATACTTTAAAATTGGCGCTCAACCCTTCTGCTTCTTCCACCAATTTATGGAACTACACACTAAAACCACACTTTGTTTCTGTTGTGAGCCACCCCGAGGCTTCGTTGCAATGGGGGTGGCTTAAAAAATGTTTTAAATAAATAAATAAAACCATGATGGCCCTAAATGGGAAATTTTTACATTATAAATTAAGGTAAAGGTAAAGGTTTCCCCTGACTCTAGGGGGCAGTGCTCATCTCTGTTTCCTGGCCGAGGGAGCCAGCGTTTGTCTGCAGACAGTCTCCGTGGTCATGTGGCCGGCATGACTAAACACCGAAGTGCACGGAACGCTGTTACCTGCCCACCAAAATGGTAACTTTTCATCTACTTGCATTTGCATGCTTTCGAACTGCAAGGCTGGCAGGAGCTGGGACAGAGCAATGGGAGCTCACCCCGTTGTGCAGACTTGAACCGGCGACCTTTCGACCAACCAGCCCAGCAGCACAGCGGTTTAAACCACTGCGCCACCTGCAGTCCCACATTACTGATACCTAAAATGGCCAGAAGGGAAAGCTCGTCCTGTCTGCAGCATGTGCTTAGAGCTACCAGCTAGCGTGCCCGAGTATCTTTCCACACGAGTGCCGGTACTTACTCGGACTACTCCATCCGAATGCCCCGTTACAATAACGTTCTGAGTATCCCACTCATTCATTTCTGACAAGCAGCAACACAGGATCTGCTGGCTGCGTCCGGCGAAAGTGTTGACACTCACAATGGGGTTTCCGTTAATGCTCCATACGTGGATGTAAGTACCAGCACAGGACACAATGTCTCCCTGGAAAATGAGAGCGGTCTGAACACACTTGCAGAATGATGGGTACCTGGCAGGAAACCCCCGCCCTTGCGTTTGCACAGGGCTGTCACGGAGGACACGTTTTTGAAAGGCGGTCGTTCACAGGGTCGCCCTAGGTTGGAGACGATGGCACGGAACAGGCACCGATTGTGGCATCCTCTGCCACGATGGAGGAAAATGCACATCTCAAGCCTGGAGAAATGGGACTGGGCACAGACACACACAGCTGTGTAGGCAAGAGCTTGCAATATGATTGAAGATATACCAAAGCCATGGCTGAAAGGCTACTTCCTTGGTATGGAGGCCCTGCCACTGCCACCGCACAAGTAGCTGAGAGGCTGGCTCCGTGCAGGTGGGGAGCCTGGCCTCAGCTGCCTGAACTGACCAGCGCAATCGGTCCTCCCTGCCTGAATGGCTGGCTTTGGATCATGACTGCAGCACTTCCACGCCAGTGAAACAACCGATGAACCTCCCTCCGCAATGCTCTGCCGAGTCAAGTTCCCCAGACGACAGGCAAACAGCAGGGGGCTGGACCTGATGGCCTTCATGGCCCCTTCCGACTCTTACTATTCTATGCTTCTATGAACCAAATCATCAGGTGTCAGGATGGAGAGCATTCCTTCGGAAAAGGGCACAGCGGGAGGGGAAAATGGTCTCTGCTTCTGTCAAGGTACTGCTTTCAGTGAAGAGTAAATCATGCACACCACTGAAAGCCCTCACCACATTCAGATCTTACGCACTTTGGTGGGGCTTGCATGGGAGACCGGAGGGAAGGATATTCCAGCAGAAATCACTGCCTCAAGCTGACCATCTTGAAGCAGCAGCTTCTGAAGCCTTCCCCTCTTCCCTCTCCTCCCCCAGCCCTTGCCTTGCTGCCAGGCGATGAAGCAGCTTCAGGGCCAAGCAGAGGCATGGCGAAGTGCACTGGGGCTGAGCAGAAGGGAGTGGGGGCCAGGAGCAGCTGTAGGCCAGAGGAAGGTGAACCGCAGGCTGGCGGTTCCCTTCCCCTCTATTCAATGAAAACATAATAAAATGCTGCTGAGCCACAGGAAGGGAGTAGGCCGTATCCTGCGGCCTTCCGTTACTTCTATGACCACCCCTTGCAGCCTTGGCCTGGCTTCATCTTCCAGCATGTCCAAGTGCACCTGTGTGGGTGAACATGGAGGGGGCAGAGGGAGCGGCAGCAGTGAGCCCCCCTCTCTCAGGACTACCACCCCTCCCTCTTTCTCACGGCCTCCACAGAGAAGGGTGGCTCTGGGGCCACTCACTGTAGGCACATGGCACCCCCTTCCCTGGTTGCCAAGGAAATGTGGCCAGGGATAGAAAAAGATTCCTGAAGCTGATTCATGACTATATAGCACCTTTAAAAATGTTACTGAGGTGGTTTAGAGTGCCTGGACCCGAAGTGAGAGAATGGGCACAACCAATTAAGAGTTACTTTCTTAATCTGCTTTGCTCTGAGCCAATGAAAGCCACGGGGGAAGGCAGGTCTCTGATGCACATGCTTGGCTCACAGGGCAGTCTGTTAATTCATACCGTCAGTTCATTGATGCAGAGGGCCGAGACTGGGGCCCTGTGGCCCCGGAGCTGGGTTAAAAAGGAGAGCTGATTCAAATCCCAGATGATGCAGGTACGGTCTCGAGACCCACTCACGATGATATGGTAGGCCAGGGAGGCCGTTAAGCACGTGACTGTCTCCGTATGGCCAAGTAGCGCCTACAGGCAAGGCAGAAGAAAAGAAGATAAGCAACATGTGCGGTACGGCAAATATAGGTCTCAGAATAGGAATTTGCCAGAAAAATGGGCACAAGAAATGGAAAACTGCATTCTTACGCAGAAAACTAGAGTTACCTGCTTAAGAGTGAGTGTTTTGGCTTTCTCCTTGGAAGTACCCATCTCCCATACACAAACGACTGTGCTGGTGCCTCCAGTGATGATCAGTTTGGGATTTGGACAGATTGCACAGAGAACTGGCCCCCATTCTGATAAGCATTCATAAACAGTCACTGCCTAGAAAGTTGAGAAAGTTGAAGAGTTCCTGCATTAACTTTAGGAAGAAAAGCAAATTTCCAACATTCTATTACAATGTCATGGACAGAATTGGTCTGGGAGGATGGACAGAGGCAATGCACTGAAAAGCCCAAGACCTGTGAAGGGGTGGCGGAAATATATTTTCTATTATCCAGCCTTGAGGCTCACTGGCTGGCCCTCTTTCTCTCCCAAAGGCAGCTCTAGGTAGAGGTGATGGATTTTTGATTCTTGCCACACATCCAAGGAACTGATTCTGGTATCTGGGTTCAGGAAAGACCTTGTTTTTAAGAGGAGAGGCAAGCAAAGGCTGTTCCCCCCTCATTTGTTTCTTGCCCTCCACTGCTTCTCAATGAGAAGACAAAAGAATCATCAACAGACAGATCTCATTTCTGATCAACGTCTTTCCTTCCATGGCTGAAACCTTCAGTTCTTTCACTGACTCCTTTACTCCTTCCAGCACTTAAATCACCGCTTTGCCACTACACTCAATTCCGCAGCTTATACCACTGTCACCATTACTTCCTTAACAAAAACCCGGCAAACTAAAAGATTAGCTAATACTGGCCTACCCTGCAGGGAAGTCCCCTCCCGCCATCCCAAGGGTGCAGCAATACTGGATGACTTTGCACGACAACAACAACAAACAATCTCTTAGTCACAGCTCTATAATATAAGCACACCAGTGATGGCTTAGAACCATGGTGGAACTCAAACACTATTTTCAAAAAGTATTTATACACTGAGGGAAATGAAATAAGACCTAAATTATCAAGATCACACACTGCTTTCTCTCTTTTTTGCTACTAATAGCCCAATCACAGTTACACTGAAATCCTGCGTTTCTGAATTTGTTTTCTTTAAGGCAGCAACCGTCTCTCTAATAGGAAGAGCAAACCAGCCTCAGAATGAACCTGAAAGCTTCTTTTCTAGACACTGGGCATGCCACTCGAATTGTGGAGACCATTCTCTCACTCTCCTTTCATGGGAAAACACAAAGATCTTCTAAGTAAAGCTTTATTATGATAGCGAGAAACAAGGAGGCTGGCTTTAAAGGACAAATTAAGCATATTACAGAAACCAGTAACAAAGAAACATAATATAATATGTACATTCAACATACACAACATATATGAACAGTGCACCAGAAACAACCATCTACTAGGGTTTAGGCTGCTTTCCTCCTCCTTAATGCAAGGATTTGGAAAGAAGCAGCTCAAATTGTTAATTTTTAATAATAAAATATTCACATTAAAGACTCATGGAAATTCAACATACAAACCTTGTCCGATTCATAGGTTCCTAGCCTGCAGCTGAGATCTGCATAACCCCAAGCAAATGTTTTATTCCAGGCTGGAGGAATTAGCACTTTATTCTGTTCCACTGCCAAAATTCCTTTGTCCGTGCAAACGATCTGCCCTACATGTTCCTTGAGTTCTGTGCAAAGATAACAGTAAGTTGCACACACAAACTTGAGTATACAGAAATATCCCTTCTTTGAGATTAGGTGAAAGTTAAATCCAACCAGAGAACTATTGTCAGGAACCTGAACATCTTCCTGAAAAACTTGCTTACATTGGTGAAATATTAGCAACTGGATAAGGAATTTTCAAGGATCTCTACCTATTAAGACTGCTAGTATCAAATTCTTGGATCTGGAATTCTTTAATTGGTTTAAGGAATGTGCACTAGATTCTGGTTGGCGGGCATTCTTGTAAAAAAGACAAACTAAACAAAACCAAAGTAGATTCCACCTGAAGTTTGCTTACTTCTCTTAACCTGAAGCAAACAACACAACTAGAACAACAAAAAGCAAAAGCAGTCATCTTTGTTGCAGACAGAATTTAAGACTGGCTTCCTATCCTGACTGTATCTGTATGTTCTCAGGACTGCCAGTGAAGTCAACATGATGGGAAAGAATTCCATGGAAAAGAAGGTATAGGCCAGAACTGTGCAAATATCCAAGCTTTGTGATATTGAGGACTTTTGCTTTGTTGGTTTTGCCTACACATGGTTCTAAAAGCATACATCCCCTTTGAAATAGGATGTCCACTCTAAAGATGTCTAGGAACAAGCTCAGCACAGATAAACTCCTATCTACCTAAAACACTACTGCATTATTCTAATAGAGCACGTAATGGAAGGAAGTTAGAGTGACTCTTTCTGCTGATGCATTTTAGGCAGACTAAGATTTCACTGCATTTAATTCCACCAGATTCTAGGTTACTGGGTTTTAAAAATGCTTTTTGGCAGTTCTTGCTAAGGATAAACGGTAGTATATAAACATTTTCATAAAACAAACATGGGCTTGGACTATGACTTAGAAAAAAACAGAAGAAAGCGAAATGATTATTTCATTTACCCTTTACAGGTGCAAGAGAAGGCCTGAGGTTGTCTAAATGATGGAAAAAGATCTTGTCAGTTGCAGTGCCAGGTGGAACAGAAATTCCACTTATCTCTCCATTAATTCGGCTTCTCACTCGTTTTGGTGGGTGAGGTTTCTTAAACAACTGCAATAAAAGCAAAAACACCACAGGCTCAGGAGCAAGATCAGAGACATTTTGCAGCAACACCTCAAAACATGTCAACCCCATTTTTAAGAGTTGTTGCAAATAACTTCTGTAACAGGGTTTGGTCAAAGCTTTGTTTTGTCTTCTCTGCCACTGCCACAAGAACACCAACTACTGGCAGGGGCCAAATACTGCTCTGCCTTTGTAGTTCCTCCTGCTGCCCAATGTTCAAACAGTAGAAGAATGAGCCCACAAGATGGCCTCTATTTGTCATTCTTTCTGCAACCACTTAACATCAACAGGCTTCAATTCTACTTTGAATTGAGTTGGTGGTCCAACTCTCTGGAAGACCATCTTTAGAGTAGGAGCTTAGGGGTGCTCCAAAGAAAGGGGAGGGAAGGAATGAGACACCTCCATTTGAGAACAAATCCAAATGATGCATCAACCCTTCCTCCTAACAAGTACAAGCAAACATCTTTTGCAAGGCAGAGCGAATATGGTGCCAATATGTTTATTGCTAAAAAAATTCAGCAAGTTTTAAGAAGCTAACATTGGTACACCAACTCTTACAATTTGAAGCCATATATCTTGTGCATATGTGCATTTGATTTAATTACCATGCAACTATCACCACATCTGTGTGACTTTATTTTCCTTGAAATATTTTTATATCTGGAATATTCCTAAATTGTTTTTTTTCTGTTAAAGGATTGCTCTTAGAAAACTGCTTCTGAAACTTCCCTTCATTTCAAAGTAGTTTGTTTATATTGACAAGGAAGATGTTCTTCAAGGAACACAGTGTCCTCAAACCTATCATGGTAATTCTGCCTGTCAAATTGGGAAATCACTCATAGCTGGCAATAAATCAGCAGCCTCTATTCTGCTTTCCTAGAACTTGCATGTTCTGCACAATAGGCTGTTCACCCTCCCTGAAAGATATTCAGAAAAAACAGAACCATGTGTTGATCTCCTGCCTAACAGAAATAGAGAAAAATATGGCTGTACTCAAAGGTAATGACAGCCGCAAAATTGAGGGCCAATCTCTAACAGAAAGCTCCAGCAGGAAGTGCCAACAGCTCTGCAGCCAGAACCACTGAGAAACGATAGATATACTGGCATATATTTAAGGGCAAATTGAGGCTTGCAGAAATATAAAAACCAACCAACCAACCATCTTAAAATAACCCCCCCTCCGCCCCCGAGAGACATACAAGACAAAAATTAGAAAGGGAAGGTGCTCAACAGATATAAAATGCTGCAAATCTTTTGGATGAGAAAACCATGAAGAGTGGGGGGGAAAAGGACTGAACAGAATGGGTTATCTTGGCTTAGGACATGCCTGGCTAAAGCTCAGAACAGCAGTATCCTGCCAGGATATGAGAATTCAGTACACTACTGCAAGTCTTACTTGTTTTACACTTATTTGAACTACGAGGCAGATGATTACTTGAAAGGAAGAACTTTACAAAGTGTCTACAACAGCATATCAAAGGGAGCGCTAATTATTTATTGCTAGAAAATCCTACAGTTAAGTCCCTGTAGGATGTGATGTGGAATAACTCGTATGCACTGATTTAGTGAACAAATCTGAATACAGACTGAGATTATGCAAGAATAGCCTACAGGTCTGAGTGGCCAGGAGCTGGATTTCACTTCTGAAAGCACACCAGTTGTTTTCAATGGCTGCAGCCCATCATGTGATGATGAATCATTAAATTCCCAGAGCACTCGCAATGTCAACACATCCTGCTCAAACCCTGACAGGTGATCAGAGGGTACAGCCCAGAGGAGATGATGCAATGTGGATGCTAATGAAGCCTGCTTACCAATACAAATAGCATCAAGCTGTGTGGCTGCTCCCTGCCTCTGGAATAGCCTCCCCCGGGACATTCACCTGGCACCGTCTCTATTGCAGTTTTGGCGCCAGGTGAAAACATTTCTTTGTAGCATCTTTCTCAGTCATTCGTCCTGCCCTCCCCTGCACTGCTGTTTTGTCTGGTTGCTACTGTTAGGTTTTAAATTTTGATAATGGAGTTTTATTTTATTCATATGCAGTTTTTTCTTTATATATGCATTTTATCTGTTTTTTATCTTTATCGTAAGCCACCTTGAGACTATGGTAGTAGGCAGCATATAAATGAAAGTATAAATAAATGAATAAAACTTCATGATGATCATCAGCAAACAAACAAAACCATGAAAATGAGATTCAAATTGGTGATAACTTCTTCCCAAAGCTATGGTCTATAAAGCATGAGTCCCTCAGACTTGACTAGGGAAATTTACATCTCCAAAAGTACAAATCAGCAAGATGAGCAGCCAAATCCTTTATCACAAACATTACCTGTTTAGGTATCTGCCCAAAGTTGTTAATAAATCCTATGGTTGCTGTTTCTTTTAATGGATCATTGATGTTATATATGTCCACTTGCCCCTCATAGAAGAGATGGTGGAAGACATTTACAGCTTCTACTGCAGCAGGTCCTTGCTGTTTATAGCCAAAGATTAAGTCAATCCATTCATGCAGGTGTGCACTCACAAAATCACACTCCAAAGCCTGCAATTCAACAGAGGCACATTAGATTGAGCATAACACAGAATGCATTTACAGTGGATGAAGATACAGAATATCTTGTTGAAAGAGAATGAACCCTACAGGGCCCTTTGGCAGCCAACTCTACCATCAAGTAGAGAGAACAACACACACACAAGTTATTTTTCAAACACTTACCCAGGATATACAGAGGAAAACATCAGATGGAAAATACATGTTTTGTTCCAAGAATTGGACAGAAAGCTAAAAATAACATACATTACCTCTCTATGAACTCTGATGAATTCACGAGGATCTCCTTTAGCCCAAGGGGGAAGTATCACATCCCCAAGTTTAGTGCCATTCTGCTTGCAACCTATAGTATAGAACCAAAAGTAAAGCAGTAACATTTAGTAAAGTGAGAAAAATACTGCAATGAAGGGACAATCCTTTGCATGTTTGTACAGGCAAAAGTCCTACAGCTCCCTGGGAGGACTTTTATCAAACTAAACATGCATAGAACTGCACCTTAAGTCTGCTTCTGCAGAAAGTGAAACCTGTGAATGGATAATCTCCTGAGCACAAATAAGCCATTTAAATGAACCTGCAGTCTCTGAAATTAATAGTGGTGGGCAGACTTCAGGATTGTCACCAGGTGGGGGCGCACAAATACACAGCACTAACTGCTAAGGTGGCCCTGAACACGCTCTGAGCCTAGCTATTTGTTTTTAGCATGTGCACTGAACTGAGGCCAGGTCCTTTCACTCAAAAGTACACTCCTGATCAACTAACACCTGCAAATTGCTCACAGATCTCCCAGTAGATGCCAATCAATCTTCAGTGCAGCACTGTTCTAGTCCATCTGCTATTCTCAAATGCTTTAAGATTTTTTTTATTCATCACACAGAACCAAATCTCTTTTGTGCTCATTTCTCAATGGCATCTCTTGAGAAAGAGATCAGCTCTTCTCACCTAGATCAAAGTTGTTGGAATTGAGCAACAACTCTGGGAGGTAGAAGAATTCTGGGATGAGCTCCTTGACATCTGCCATGTTGTGCTTCGATGCAGAGTACCAGGCTTCGCGTACACTGTGAAACATTCTGTCAGCCAGGTCAAAGTGGCCACCCTGCAGATGGAAAAGGGACATATTTTCATTACAACTGCAAAATTTGCTCATTACAATTCTGAAACAGATTGCAGGATGCCTGCTGATTCTACTATACCACTTCAAAGAGGGAAAAAATCATCCTGACTCCAAAATATTATGACGTACTCGCTCAAAAATAAGTACGTGTTTGTCTTCAATTAAAATAATTTCAAAGCTATCATTGTAAATAGTTCATATTCACAGAAATTCCATGTTTATAACTAACAATGCAATCTTATTATGTATTTACTCAGAAGTAAAATGCACAGAATGCAACTCACGGGCAGGTATAACCTTTCCCAATTTTTTCAAAGCTTTTAGTCTACAACTCCCACCATCCCTGAACACTAGCCATGCTGACTGGGTTATCTAGAGCATTACTGTTGGGAATGGCTGCTATATAGGTCTGCTGCTTAATTTGGTTTCAGAAGCACAAAATTGTTTTAAGCGATCACATGTCCAACACTTCATATGCTCATAAGGAAATTTCAGAAAGAGAATATGACGATTCTGAAGAGTTCAGATTTTAACTAAGGTCCATGTGTCTAGTCATTCTCTTTCCCTTCCTTCATCTTATAAAAAACAAGCACGGAAAAAACGTGGCAAACACAACCAAGGTTCTGATACAGCATGTGACTCTTTTGGAAATCTGCATTATCTGCACAGTGGCTGTGCTGAACCGGTGCTTGGCCGAGGTAAGGGAATGGATGAGGGCCAATAAACTGAAACTCAACCCAGACAAGACGGAGGTCCTGTTGGTTGGCGGATCGGGTTTCGGAGAGGGTGGATTTGACCTGGTCCTGAATGGTGCAACACTCCCTCTTAGGGATAAGGTCCGCAGCTTAGGTGTACTCCTCGACCCGGAGCTTTCTTTGGAAGCTCAGGTGACAGCGGTAGCAAGGAACGCCTTCCTTCAGCTTCGGCTGATTAATCAGCTGCGCCCCTACCTGGAATACGACTGCCTGGTGACGGTGACACACGCGCTGGTGACTTCCCGCCTAGACTTCTGTAACGCGCTTTACGTGGGGCTTCCCCTGAAGACAGTCCGAACACTTCAATTGGTGCAAAATAGAGCTGCCCGGTTGCTGACGGGGACGGGGCGTTATGCTCACATGACTCCAGTCCTCCATCAGCTTCACTGGCTTCCCATTGAAGCCCGGGCCCAATTCAAGATGTTGATTATGACCTACAAAGCCCTAAACGGCTTGGGTCCTGGCTACCTGAATGAGCGCTTACGTCCATATATGCCCGACCGCCCTTTGAGATCTGCGGGAGAGTCCCTTCTCCGGGAACCCTCCATGAAAGAAATTAGGAGAGTAAGTACCCGGAGGAGGGCTTTCTCTGCGGTGGCGCCCAACCTATGGAATTCACTCCCCAAAGAGGTCCGCCTGGCACCGTCGTTACTGGTTTTTCGGCGCCAGGTAAAGACCTTTTTATTTAAACATCATTTCAATTGTTAAAACATATGATCTGGCCTGGGCAACTTCTTCTTCCTTCTCTTTCTCCTCCTATATTTTTATTTTATACTGATAATTTTAATTTTGTATTTGTAAATCAATGTATTTTTTGTATTGTTATATTTAATGGTAATTTATTATGTACTATTGTATTTCAATGTATTTTATCATGTTGTAAGCCGCCCCGAGGTTTCGGCAAGGGGCGGCATAGAAATGTTATAATAATAATAATTATTATTATTATTATTATCATGTATCTAAAATAGATCTGTATGTTTCGTCGAAAGAAACTCTAAAGTTTGGAACAGGATAGTAATCAGTATAGGAAGCACATCTATCAAAGTAATGTTCAAAAGTTTTTCCAAAATCTTGTAAAGCAGGACAACAGCGCTCTTACTAGGGAAGAGTGAGGAAGCGAGCTCCAAGGGCTGGGCAAGCAGTGTCCCTCGTCCACACCACCTGCAGCAGCTGTTCAGGCTGCTGCATCTGAAGTGGAAGAAGGTTGCTGGTTGTGCAGTCATCGTTCTGCGAGCATTTGGGGAGTTCCTCTTAGCTCAGCTCACTCTCGAAGACTGGGCCAAGCAGGAGAAGAAATCCATGAATGCTAAAGGAATGGATTTCACATTCTTTGGTCCAAATTTTGCAGACTTAGGCCTGGTTAAAGCTTGATGCCAAGCATGCAAAAAAATTCACATTGCACACATTTAAACTCATGCTGAGCTACCACAGCAGTGCGAGAGACACACAGCCAATGGCGCCTTGGCATGGTAGCACCAAGCACCGCACTACCAATGACCCAGTTCATAGTGACGTATGAAGCTACGCAGGGGTGAAATTGCGGGTGGTTGTGTTTTTTTAAACACACACATAGAGCATCGATGTTCAATCAGGCTGAACAGATAACAGAATAAAGCTATCAAGAGGACATTTTTACCTGTAGCCTTAAAAATATCTGTGTGAACGGCTCCATTCGCACAAGATATGAAGCTACTATCATTGCAGATGAATAGTGAGTGCCATAATGATAGGCAGGAGTTTCACCTGAAAGAAGGCAAAATAAAAAAAAACACATGGAGGAAATGGAAAAGAAATAGTAAGCATATGCCATTGCAAAAAGTTTGCACTATACTAATGCATTTAAGGTTAGGTTGTTATAGTACTAGGACACATCTAATTTAGGCATTTTCACATCTCAGCACTAAATTCTCTTATATTTTGGCAATGATTCTTGAAACACAATGAAATAAAATCTGCTCAATAACTTGGCAAATACAGCAGTTTTAAAACTTGCAGTATTCTTCTGGAATTGAGTGACACTTCACTTTTTCATTTCCCTTCCACTAGTGTCACGTCATTTTTCATTTCTTCCGTGTCTTTATCATGAGGCTTACTATGGAAACATTCCAAATAACTGATGAAGACGAGGAAGATCTTACAGATTTAGAAGGTTCTATAGCAGGCATGTTCAGACAGAAAAAAGTCCTGCAGCTCCCACCATTCTGCACCCAGCATATCTGGCTGAGGAACACTGTGAGTTGTAGGACTTGGTGCTGTCTAAACATCACAGGATAGCTTGCTAATTTAATTTAGCTGTTCCTGAACTGTATTCTAGCAAACTCCCCTAAGAATAAACCTGCCATCATCTTTCTCGACTAGTAAAACAGAGAACTTGCCTAGATTTCCAGCCTGGAATATGTCAGGTTGACTACATCTCGTACAGACTTGTTCTCCATCACTTCTCTGGGGTTTCTGTGATATGGAATAGTTTTGCCTCTTTGTGGCAAATGGCAACAGGAAATTGCAGTGGCAAAGGGTTTATGTTATGCGGATGTATGAACATGATACTGCCTCAAGGGATACAGCAATGTGATTACTACCTTTATTAAATAATTAAATACTTCATTGTAGCGCTAAGTTCAATACAGCCACACACAGCAACTTATTCAGACATTTGTAAATAATACTATTAGAATTTTACATCTATTATAAATCAGTTGATTTGTATGTCGAATGACAATCTGCTACACCAAAAATCAAGCAAATACAGGTTGCATTTTACCACTCAGTACTGGAGAATACATTAAGAATTAGCACCCAATTGTTTCATAATTATCTTCCATTGTTTCTTCTCTAGCCACAAAGAAGCACATTACTAGTCCCTACAAAGTGCCACCACTCATATTTTACCAAGGTATCACCAAAGGAGAGCCCTTGGGTGTTCTTCCAAGTTCTGACAATTTTGGTTTTTGCAGCCTCTACAAATGTCACCGACAATTCTTTACAAAGCAAAGCCTTACTCTTTTAAATAAACAATGAAACTGTAACCATCAGGAACTGTCTTTTGATGCGTTACTTTATACAACCACTTTACTATTTCATGCAAGAACTGTTTCCTCTGACAGGAGACCCACACGTGTTCTAGTGACCCACTTGAACTGCAGCTTCTCCAACACACACTGCTGTTGCTATGTGTTGCCAAGGTGCCTCTGAATTATTGCAACCCTGTGACTGAGTGTTCTGCTCAGCTCTTGTAAGTTCATGCCTGTGGCTTCCCGTATGGAACTGATGCATGCATATTTGGTCTTCCCGTCTCCTTTAGCGTTCGACTTTCCCTAATGTCTTCTCTAGTGAGTCTTGTCTACTGATGATGTGCTCAAAGTATGACTTATATTCTTTTCATACTTTTGTTCTTCTAAAAGAATAAACATAATAATGTAGAATTTTCATATTTAATGTTTAACCTGGAACAGCAGTTGAAATTCTCCAATATTTGTTTTAGAGTCTCTGTATTTTTAATTGCAATTTCAAGGAAGCAAAGCCTATAATCTGCATACAAATTAACTTTAGGTGGCCTATTCTTTATCCTTATTCCAATAATATTAATATTTTCCCTAATGGAAGTTCCAAGCAGCTGTATAGGTAGAGGAAATATTAACGGGGATAAAGGATCACCCTGCCTTGTACATTTGTAAAGTTTTTTCCCAGATTCAAATCCATTTATCATTACTACTGAACATGCACTTTTGTACATTTTTAATAACTATGATAAACAGCTCATCCAGATTCATCATGTGCATAATAATGGAAAATATATTTCCATTTCAGCCAATCAAATGCTTTAAAGCACCTCAAGTGAAAGCACAGCCATTTTTGTTCCTTCAATTTAACTTTACAAAGAAAATTTAACCCTCTGCACATTGTTCTCGATACATAACTCCCTGGCATGAAGCCATGTTGATCTGTATGAATATATTGAGTAATAAAGGATTCAATCTTTGGGCTAACATTGGTAAAAAATATTTTGCTCTGGATTTAGTAATGTAACTGGCTGAAAAATGGAAGAATTGTCACATAATTTCCTTCTTTGAAATAGATAATATTCCTATGAATTTTCAAGATTCAGGTGGTTTATTTCCAGTAAGTGTTGAATTATACCTTTTTGAAATGATGCAGAACAATTTCTTACAATTTTTGTATAAGAACATACCTTATACAAAACCATCTATAAAACCATCAAACCCCAGGGTTTTTCCTTTTTATATTTTGTAATGATTATTTTGACTCACTAGATGTTACTAGAGAATTAAGATATTGTTTAAGATTTTCTGAAACTGGAATAATTTAATACTTTTTAAACACTTTAGATACTTTGTTGTGAAGTTAGCAATGTACCATCTTTTGTTTTAATAAAATAATTACCCTTTAGGCAACTTTCTCTATAAGTTGTAAGCTAATAACTTGGAATTTTTACTTCTACATTCATCATAATTCTGTTTTAAATAGATCATTGTTGCTTGGTTTTTGCTTGCATCTAACACTTCTAAATCTGGTTCTGCTCATATCATTTTCTTAGAGCTCGATTTCATGTGTTTCTCTGATACTATCTTTATTCTAGCATACAACCCTGAAGCCTCCCAAGCGGATGTTGAGACAGTGATGCTATTTTCTTGCGTCAACAATTCATCTCTTAAGTTGTTTATTTATTTCGCTTTTCATACACCTGAGCCTATTGGTGCTGAGTCAAATGCAAGGCTTCATTTGTTGTTTTTTCCTGTTTCTTTAATAGTTATGCTAATGTCTCTTTAAAGAGCTATCTTTAAATCTGTTTGCATGCCTTTCCTTAATTTTTCTCAAAGCTTCTTCATATCTTCATTTAGTTTGCTAGCCACTTTAGTTTTCCTTCTTTTCATTTTCTCAAATGCCGTATTTCTTCCACATTCATCTGAAGAGTCTGATAAACCACTTTGATCTTCCACTTCTTAAGAGACATTCAAGCCTCACATTTGTTTCACTTTCTTTTCTTTATCTCCTCAGCTTATCCAAATATTTATTTGATGTGCTGTCTTGACTCAGGTTTTGGTTTTAAATACCAGCAGGCAGGGAAAGGAGCAGTTCTATTATGCTGCCATCTCTCATGGCAGCAAGCCATGCCACCATCTGATCACTATTATAAGCCAAAAGAACAAAGCATCTAACTGAAGTCCAATAAACTTTACTGACTTTTTTTTTCAGAAGGCCACATTTTAAAATTAAATAAAATAGGGGAAAAG
Source organism: Varanus komodoensis (assembly GCF_004798865.1). Lineage (NCBI taxonomy): Eukaryota > Metazoa > Chordata > Lepidosauria > Squamata > Varanidae > Varanus > Varanus komodoensis. The sequence goes on from NW_025335568.1 coordinate 11,957,974, forward strand.
TTGCTGCACAAGCAGGGTTCCTCCACCAACCACTTACCATTGGGATCTTCCCAGTCTTTATAACGCTTCTTATACTGAGCTAGCCTCTCATCAGTCTGGGCCCCCATTGGTTTGGCCAAATTTCTAAATGTCTTTGGGTTGGTGAGATCCAATTCCTTTAAAATGAAACAAGAAATAAAGCCCATTCTTTAAAAATGTATTTCATTAATGCCTTTTCTTTCTTTTTCAACATTTGTAATGACTCAGTTAGTGTAAGCTGCTCAGGTAGGCCCGAATTAAAATGTTTTTTTCAATGTTCATCTATAGAAGATACTTTTTGTCTTACTGAAGCAAACATAAGCAGGACAAGCCTCTGGATTCCTACTCACAAGCAAGCAGGACTGGATCACTCAGCAGCACTTTCAGAAATAGTATATCGAATAGCAAGCTGTCTATGCGTCTATTCAGAAGTAAACATTAGAAGCATGTTCTGCAGTCAACACTGAGAAAGAGAGCCTTCTTCCGTGCTAAGCAGGGAAAAGTTAGTCCCTGCAGGGCAGTGGGAGAAGGGCCAGGGGAAGAAGCCGCTAGGCCATATCATCAATCATTATCAGGCCTATGAGCTGGAAGATTCCCTCGCCCTGTCTTCTTCTCCACATATCATTTTCAACTACTCAACTATCTGGCTTGATCTAGAATGTTTTGATGGGATACTTGTTCATAAGGATTATTTAAAAAAGCAATACGGACACTTTTCACCATTAACTCAATGGAAAGTGATTGGAAAAATTCATCCCAATGCACCATCATTGCACTTGGATGTTTGACACTCCCCTAAGCTTAGGATTCCATCTGGTCATCACCCTTGAAAGAGGTCATTCTAAAACTGAAGCTTTATGAAGTAAAAGAAACAATTGGCCATGTTTTGCATTAAGGGATTCCTGGTCTTAGCAATGAAGTTACATTTGAGATTACAAGATGCTATCATCAGATATAAGCCAACAAAGAAGACTTGCAAAATTAATTTGGGTGAATGCAGGATTTTAGAATTCCTGAATAGGTTTCTATTTTGGAGAATGCAGGCCTTTCTGACCTGACCCAGCATATGGCGGAGATTTGGGGCTTACCTCTGAATCATAGTCTGCAAGGATCCATGGGAAAACAGGATATTGCATGAGGTCATTATAGGATCGTCCAGCCAATGTGTTTAAATGCATCAGGTACTGGAAATTACTGATTTCCCCTCTCTTTGTAGAGAGAAAACACAAGATAAAACACAATTTGAATTAATTTCCTAGCATTAAACTTTTAAATATTTATTTTTCTACTAAAATATGGAAACAGAATGTAACAGAACATTTGGTGCCAAAATTACATCTCCAAATAGCTATATCAACTTATTATGATGAGAAATCAAAATACTTTCTATACGTACCTCCCACCTTTGTGTCACTGATTTTTCCCCCACTAGGGTGCTCAGCAAGCCAGACCTATTGAGAACCAGGATAGATCAGTGTTTCTGCTGTTTAGCAGCAATGTATAAGAAAAATATTAATAATTTTTCAGACTGAGTCAAATTTATAATTAAAGACTCAACTGTTCTCTAAAGTAAGTGAATCACTACCAGCTGCATCCATACATAATCACAAATAGTTATATAACCTATAGATGAATAACCCACAGTGAGGGAGTTCATTTAAACCTTCCCTAAATGGCTGCAAATGCCGGTGTCTTTAATATGTTTGTGTTTTCCTATTTTAAACTGTAACTCACCTTGAGTTTACTGAAAGATATGTAATATATAAATGTGGCAAAAAATAAGGAAATATTTTCTCACATGTGGAACAAACTCAATTGCCCTTCTGCATACAAGAGTTCGTCATGAGTACTGGTGCCTTGGGAAGCTTTGAAACAGGACCTAATTTCTTAATGCATGGGATTCTCTTCCTAGGAACATTTTCAGGAATGCTTCAGAAATAATTCCCACATTAGGTTTGTGGGGATTCACCACCACCACCACCAATATTTCAAGAAGGAACCCACTGCAGGTCAAAATTAAAATTTTATTTACCTTTCTGCTTTTACTTATTTTCCAAGTTCCCAGATTTACTTAGTCATGAAAACAAACAGTAGGCATAGCGAGGGTTCAACTGTTTAAATGCTGGGATCATAAAATATCTTGTCGTAAGTAATACTGGCTATGTTTTCCCATTCTGAGAAACTAAGAAACTATGATTAATAGGTTTAGAACAAACACTGCTCTGTCTCTTTAGACAAGGATATTAAGATACATCTTTATCCTGAAGTCATTTATCATAGTTTCCTGGTAAGGATGAAAGAGGGAACTATAGTTAACAAAAGATGCTCTGGTTTGTTTACCAGCTCATACAAAGAGGTCATGTATGTAGCCATGAGGCACGCTCATATCTGAGTTTAATCCTTCCAAATGTATTGCACAGAACAGTAGAACATAAATTCTTACCCTTGTTCTACACTGGTGTTTGGTCGCTGTCCAGACACAGACTCTGAGCTGTCAGTTAAAGATGGAACTACAGCCAGAAACCTTTTAGAAATTAAGATAACGTAATCAACAAAATATGCTCCAATTTGAATAGGATGGTGAATACTCTTATAATGTTAATAAGTTAATTAGGCAATTGTTTCAAATGTTAATTATATTTTTAATAAACATAAACCAGTAAAAAATTGGATAGCACATTCAAAAATGATGCTCGCATGAAGATGAAGGAGGACATACTTATTCTCCAGATTCAAGAGAGAAATACAGTAAACTATTCAATGAAATTAAGAACAAATATGTATGTATTTATTTATTTATTGGGTCACAAGGAACCTCACCAGCCATTCATCTGCCCTTTCAGGCAACTTTTCAGGACCTTTTAGAAGGAAGGGAGGTACATTGAAGCTTCTGCCACTGCAGCAACTAGGCAACATACACTGTGCCACAAACTAGCCCTGTTGCAACTATGGAAGAATTCACTAGTTGCAACTTGCAGCAAGTAATTCAAAAAGTCTTGAAAAGAGGACAGTCAGTCAGTAAAGCTTAGGAACTTGAACAGCACTTACAGATCAACTCTGTAATCCAGAGGCTAAGTAATATTTAGTAATATTTCCAACAAGATACATTTAATAGTGAGGAACACTAAAAGGCATGCATAGAAAGCCCTTACATCTGTAAGTAAGTAATTAAAGGTCTTCTGCAAAACCTGTGTACCTTATCATTCCTTTTTAAGTAGATGACAAGACCAATGCAGATCCTCCGGTGGATCCTACTATGTCATTCTTTTGTGAACAGCTGTGATAAGTATTATTTTTACCATCTGACTTATAATTTTCTAATAATTTACCAATCAAAAGCCGTTTTGTTCTTTTGGATCATTGCTGCTTTGTTTTCTTTGTCGTTTTTGGTAAAGGATTTTGTCAAAAGAAAAATTAGGAAATCGATTTATCCAATATCTTTAGATGGTTAATTGAATCTATAATACCTTTGGTAGACTTTATTTTTCACTCCTTTCTGAAAAGCTAGAAGGTAGTTACGTCCATCGGCTGAGAATACTTCAACAGCAATTGGCTGCAATGGAAAAATTAAAGTGTAAAAGGTTGTCAGACCATGTGAGAGATTATTGAGGGATTTCAAAGGTGCAATTTAGACACTTCTTTACCTAGTTAAGAAATCAGGTTTTAGCCACAAACACTAAGATGTGAGCCTAAGATTATCCCCATTATCTCTTTTGGTATTTGCAATGCACTAAACCATCCCAGACCAAAACATGTAATTAAAATAAGACTATAAATTATAGACAATCCCATCTTTGGGATGTTATGCTAACTTAAAATTCAGAAGGAGATGATTCCAGATAATTTCACATGTTAAACAAACTCCAGTTATGTAAGGAAAATTGTCATCACCTGCAATAGGTATCGTCTCTTATGCACTTCCTTGATATCCTCATATGCAAAAATACTGCAGGTCCGTTTGAGTTGACTTGGGCCCTGTCGTGCTCCCCTGGGTATAATTGGCTCATGCATACTGTACAGAAGGAAAGATAAAATGAAAGCTGCATGAAATTATAAACCTGTAATTATATGAAATAATTCTCATTTATCCCACTTATTTTTACGACAACAGTTCATTATATTATCATTGTGAGCATTATCAAAACCATGATACTGTAATGAGGGCTACGAAGAGATTTTCCTGCATGTTTCTATTTTGTTTTTGTTTTTGTTTTTTTTTTTGAGTTGTAGCTAACTCAACTCAAAGTTTTTTTTGAGGTTTTTTTTTTTGAGTTGTAGAAAAATGGGAAGACTTCTTACAATACTGACACTGTAAATTTCTTTCACAGATACCTTCTCATGTATTTTTCAAAGAATGTCAAACCTAACTCACTTTGGAGGCAGGGTCTCAATATCCCGTATTTCTCTGGTAGCAGTCATGGTAAATCCGTCTATCACATAAAAGTGCTCTTTACCAAAAAGAAGGAGCCCCTCACTGGTGTCTAGGCCTTGAACCCGAGCACAGCGGTACATGTGTTGAATCTGTAAAAAGAACAATCAAAAGTAGATGATGTAATAAGGTATGAATGTAATTATATCTGATTTATAGGCCCCTGAAGGGAAGGCCCTCATATTTGGAAGTAGATTCCATCAATACTGGCAAACATTAGACACCAGGTGAGAAAATCTGACTGTGGCACAGGATGCAGTGAGACAAAGGACAGCCAAAAAGTGTCTCCACCCCCTCACATCCCAAGAGTTCTGCACAGACCTGACTATTTATCAAGAGCCAAATACAAACTAGGCTAACAATTACATCTTTCTGGGAAGCAAATGTGTAGTATCAGAAGACAATTCTAAAGAAGCTGCAGCAATTCCCATTGGAATTGCTTATACAAATTCAACAAAGTGAAATTTTATCTTGTTGGCAGTGCCTGGGGCTTTGGCTTTCATACCACTAGAACCAAGGAATGGGGACAAATGCAAAGAAGCAAATAAATTGTAAGAAGTCTATTTATTACATGTTTTATTTAGTTCCAGAGCCAAATGACTCTTTCCCAGTTAATGTCATCTTGATTCCATGGAATCTACCAGCAAAACCTTACTAAGAGTTTCCTCAGGTATTCAAAGTAATCTACAACAGGAACAACTTATATTTGAGTACTAGAATTGCTTTTTTTTTTTTTAAGGGGTGGGGGAAACAGCCAAGTATGAAAAAACTAGAAGCTTACAGAAGTGAATCTGATGTGGTGATGCAGCAACTGGTGCAGTTGGAAGGGAAGTGGGCAGGAGTCCTCTCCTCTTATCCTAGGTTCCAGAAGGGGCAGGAGGACTCCCACCCACTGCATGATGCTGAGCTAGGAAAGTTTCTCTCCAATCTAGGCCTTGCACTATGCAGCAAAGCCCACGTGTGTGATGCACAGAGACCACAATGAAGAACACTGAGGATTGATGTTACTGCCTTTAAAAGAATGAACTACAGACGTGTCTGATAATAAACCACTGTGGAAGGTTAGATTTCTTGATGGTGGTTTGATTACTTCCACTGCTTTCAAAATAACAGAATCTTCAGAATAGATAAAAGAAACTGCTAATGCCAATTAAAAGAGTAGCAATAATCTTTATAATGAAATACTACAGAGAAAACTCTACTTCAAAAAAGATGGGGCTCAGTATTTTTCTTCCAACAAGATCAATAAGATAACAGAGAATTAAATTCCTGGAATATAAAGTCAGATACAAGACATAATTAGCAGTAGAAGATGGAGAAGTTGTATTCTCACAACCAAAGCAAAAGCAGGGGCAGATGGTTTATGTGACCATGATCTATTCATACCAAAAATCAGAGTAAAATGAAAAGCATGGTGCCAAAATAGAACATGAACTCAACTGACCCTGCACCAGAACTGTGGACCCAGAAACATTATTAGGGAAAATGCAAAAAGACAATTCCTGTAGCAAAAGATTAGATGGATGACTGAAGATGCCAAAAGTTCAGAAATTCTTTTCATATAAGGGTTGAAAAAGTGTTGATGTTCTAATTTCCTGAGTTCCTGAAACATCCTATTTTGTGAAAGAAATTGGAGAGAAAAGGGGCATTCAATACTACAAGAATTATACCTTCTCTCCCTCTTCAAGCAGTCGAAGCAAAGTAGCATTGTCAGTTTTTTCTTCTTCATCTACAGAGCTACTCTCTGCTATTTGATCCTGCAGCTGCTCCTGATTCTCTTCATCACCACCATCAGGTGCAGAACGAGATCTCTTCAAGGGTGGCTTAACAAGACCTGCATTAGAATTGGTCAAGAAAATGTTTACATAAATGTACAAGTTTTCTGCAGCACTTTCTATCCCTACACACTTTCGATTTCTATCCCTACACTCAAGAGTAGTTTATTACTCAATGGTTTACTGAAAGGTAAATTTCTTTATTTATTAAACTCTTATTCCACACTAATAGTGTCATAGGACACTCTAGGCAGATTACAAAATAACAATTTATATGAATAACGGAGTAAAATTGCTATATACCAATAAAATAACACCAATAAAACAATATATAACAATATGTGACAATATGCCACTGTGAGTAAGGGGTGATTAGTTAAAACAATGTAAGTTAAAACAGTAGGACTATAAAAAGTACCATTGTATTGTATTGTATTATATTATATTATATTGTATTATATTTTTCCATTTTTATGCCATGCCATAACCCAAAGGTTCTCTGTGTGGCTTATAATACTGGAATATAAAAATATACATAAATATAATAAAACAATTGTGGATCATATAAAACAATAAAATAATAAAGCACCTCAAATAAAATATACTCACATATACCAGGAAACACAACCAACAAATTAACCAAAATTAAATTAAGATTTTAAAAATCCTTAACAAAATATAAAAGTATTAAATAAAATTAAATTAAATCAACCAAACACTTGCTTAAATAAAAAGTTTTCACCTGGCACCTAAAAGAAAGAACAGTAGGCACCAGATGAATATCCCTGGAGAGTGAATTCCATGGGCAATACTGCTGCGAACGCCCTTCTCTTAGCCCTTTCCCCTTCAATCTCCCTAGGGGAGGGCACACAGAGGAGGACATCCAAAGAGGATCTTAGCGGACAAGTAGGAATATATGGAGATAGGCACTCCCTCAGGTACCCTGGTACCAGGGACTTTTTATGTCAAAGACAACACTTTGAATTGGGCCTGGACTGGAACAGGGAGCCAATGCAGCTGACAGAGGACTAGTGTAATATGTTCTTATACAGAATAAAAGTCAATTATTAGATGAGATGTAAAGCTGGGTAAAGACCCCACTTCCAGATGACCTCTCCCAGCAGTTTCATGCAGATATTAAATGGTATGGGAGACAGTAGAGAGAGCCCTGAGGAACCCCAGAGGGTAACCACCATGGGGCAGAGCAGCAGTCCCCCAGCACCACCTTCTGGACATGGTCAGCCACATAGGATTGGAACCATTGCACTGCAATGCTTCCAATTCGCAACCCAGCCAACCTCTCCAAAAGGGCACCACGGCTGATGGTGTCAGAAGCTGCTGAGAGATCCAGGAGAACCAACAGGGTTACACTTCCCCTGTGCCTCTCCTGGCAGTGCTCATTCCACAGGGTGACTGGGGCAGTCTTCATCCTAACCCTGGCCTAAAGTCCAATGGAAATGGATCCATTTCATCCAAGAGTACCTGGAGCAAGTCTATACAAAACTGATGAGTCAGCAAGTATGCATAGACATGAATATATGCAAAAATGATCCAACCTTTAACTCTTGCAATAGTATCTTCACCATGCTCTGGTTCCTGCTGAGCAGCTTCTCCTTCAGAGCTCTCTTCAATGGTATCTTGAAAGACTGCAGGGTTTCCAGAAGCCAGGCGCATATAATACTCTTTGCTGTCATAGCTTATGGCTCTTCTGTAGCGAGCAGGTTTCTTAAAATAATAATTTAAGTAAAGTGTTCAATAAAGTCAACTCATTCCTTAAGTGAATCTATCCTTGATATAACTTGGTGCTGAGAGTCTGCATATCATCTTGTGTTATAGCTTGAAGCCGCCAACTGAAAGCTAATTAAAAAGCATCTTCCATGTTGCCTGAAGTGCCTGATCCTGCCTAATCTTGGAAGCTAAGCAGGGTCAGGTCTGGTTAGAATCTTGATGGGTGACCTCAGTGTATGATTCTATGATTATTGTTGTAAACCGCACAGAGAGCTTTAGCTATGGGCAGTATAGAAATGTTAATTATTATTTGAACTTTCATAGTGAATCAGTTCAATTTGGAATCAATCGGTTTCCACTGAAGCAATGATCAAAATGATATGAATGGTATGCAGTATAAAAGTTATCAGAATGACTTCAGTTACTTTGCACTACTAGAAAAGGACTAACCAATTTGCACTAATCTTCTGCTGTATTCTGACAGCAGGCACTATCTAGGGCACTGAGAAGACATACTTGCACAACTCCAAACTACTACTCGTAAAATGAAAAAGAAAGAAATCTGCATATAGCTCAGGCAGTTTTTGGTTTAAAATGAGTGGTGAACCAGTGACAGCTGTTTCAATGGGCCACTTAGGTGGCCAGTGATCTCTGAGGGAAAGGGAAGGGGAGAAAACAAGCCACGACTACCACAAAAGGGCTAATGACTGGCATGGGGACAGCAAGCTTGTGAAGGCTACTCCAATGTGCCGCATCAGTCCTTGGTGGAGAAACTCTCGATGTTAGTGGCCTGGATGAGCTCAGTAAGAGTGGCAAGGGATTGTGCTTCTCTTCCTGAGTGGCTCGCTCACTGTTTCCCTGTACCCATGATGGGGTCAGTTACCTGAGTCGTCAGTACAACAAGCCATGGGATGGCAGGGTGACTTGCTGCCCACAAATAAGACACTTTATTGGAAGTAGTCTGAGTGCACATGAGACGGCACCCCACCATGGCCAGCTAGCTGTGACAGGTTGCCATGCGGGGGGAACCCAGTCTGTATGTTTCTCCTTAGACTGTTGGGCTGAAATCCTAAGCACATTTTCATAAACTGGATCCATGATAAAATATGCTGCTGACTGCAGTGGCAAAAGAGGACTGTTTATGTTTTGCTGAAGCTCCAGTTATGTTATATAAAAAATCATTAATAAAAATGGTAGAAATGCCTTTTCTAGAATCCCATTGTTTCCCCAAACTTCTATTCCAGTCCTCGCCTTGTTGAGAGCAGTTGTGGAAATCTGCAGAATAGAGCCACAGAACCATTTCCTTAAGAGCTCAATTTAGTGCTGAATACATGACTGCTGACTTAACCAATGCTTAACATCTTTAAGGCAGCATAGTAAATAAAGTTCAATTATGAGTCAAGCTCTGATGTAGCATTTATGAAAATCACCAAATTCTGCAGAGATCTATTTAACACGCTTTCACAATAAGGTATTTTCTTTTTTACTTCACTGACTTTAAGCCCTGATGATTTCAAGAAAACTTATAACACTGGATGAATGGTTAAATTCCAATGGTACATTATATTTGCAATTCATTTGTAATGGTGCAGTTAAAAGTGCAGGAAACAAAATGTGATGGAAAAGTGCAGTATAAGGATTATGAAGATGGTAAGTGCTAGATCTCATTTCAAAGTCTATTGAAGATAATTAAAGAAATCAGTCAAAGCTCTTTTCTGGCTACCATCTAAAACCTTCAATAATTCTTCAGTTTCAGATCAGATTTTTACATGTTAAATGCTGACACAAGATAGTGAGTTGTTATACTAGCATTACAGACTTAATAGATGAGCTATGCAGAGAAAGTATAAGTTGACAAATTACTAGAAACCCCACTAATGGTCTAAAAATCTATCCCTTAATACATTTTTTTCCAAACATTGATTTGACAAGTATTCCAGGATGAGTGAAAGTTTATTGTACTTAGTGATGAGCAAAGTTATTTAAACAACTATTTGAAACTGGCTTTTTGTGATCTAGCTAGGATCATTTCCAGAATGTTTAATTTATATAATATTGAATCACCCTTCTCAAACACCTCATTTTAGAAATACCATGTTTCTAAATGGAAAAAGAATTAAGAACTACTGCTTAAAAGTTGTAGCACCTTTTCCAGATCTCTTTCACACTCTTTGCCAACTGTTTTAAAGGGCCACATTCCAGTAGGCAAATCATATGTTCCTGATATGGAGCATGCTCCAAATGTGTGGGTTAACAAAGAGGCAAACTGTAGTGATTAATGGTCCCATCTTGATATGGCCCCAAATAACCATTTGTAGATGACTGGACTATGTATGCAGATATGCAAACTGCCCATCACTAAACACATCACAGTCCATTAGTTCCAGTTCCAACCAGTTCATGTTTTACAGTGAGAACAGTGACAGCACAGCCCATCACAGCCTGTTAGTGTGCAGCACAGACAGAAAGAGCTACAGAGACGTCGTATTAGGTGAAGACTCGAAGAAAACACAGCCACACCCGCTTGAGTGTATTTAAAGTAAATGATTAATCCTACAACAGAATTACTGAGGAAGCACGTTGAAAGCCAACCAGAGAAGCCTTGTTAAGGTTGCCTAACATGCACAAAGAAGTTTATATCCATTTTGCCACCAGTGGATAGTTTTTTTCTTTACCTTTTGAGGAATGGTATCATCAGGTGTCTCAGGAGGCTTACTTGAGAAGTCAGACTGAAAATAGGGCATTAAGTATAAAAATATGAGGGGGTGGGGAAATCACATTGAGGAAGAATTATGTTCATGTCACTAAAACCTTATCAAGCAAAATCCAGTGAAAGACGGCTTATTTGCTGCAGACTGCACTTTATTTTCTGTACCAGGGCTTGCCAAGCAAAAACAATAATAATAATAATAATAATAATAATAATAATAATAGCACTATATTTTTGTCAGAATTAACACAAGGTCAAACTCTGTTTAACTGCAAACTTGATTAATTTTTTGAACCAACAATCTTGGCAAGAAATTCATATACAATATTTTAGCAGTACTATCAGTATTCGATCCACAGTTGATCCAATTAACATCTCACAGTGTAATTTTCATTCTGCACTTGCCTATCAAGTTCAGCCTGCAAATGTAATGAATAATTAGGAGCTGCTCCTGAAAGCATCATGTGTGTAAAAGTCATGTTCAGGGCTGGTCCCGACCACAAGGCATGTTACATCTCTTGCCTTAGGTAGCAGAAGCTGCAGGTGATGGATCACAGAGAAGAATACCACCAACTCTGCAGGGCCCCGCCTCTGTCAAAAGGAAAGTGACTTCCACCCAGCTAGGTTTCAGCAGCCATGGTATTTTCTTTTCCTGCATATGAGGAAGAGACACCGGGCCACTCTTTCCCCACCCATCCCCATTTGCTCCTACAGGCTTTTTCCTTCCCTGCTCATGATCCCATCAGTGGGTACGGATTCTGATGTGGTCACTTGAGATATACCCTACTCAGTGGTTGTGGCCCAGTGATGGAACTCCCTCCCCAAGGCAGGCCCCCACAGTGTTGAATTTTGGACAACAGCTTAGAAACATATTTGTTCAACAGAATGTAACATGGTTCTCGGATTGCAATGCTTTAAGATTTAATTTCAGGATTTATATTTTAACTATGTATAGATGATGGATCTTAATGATGCTGTATACTGTCTTAGACTCGCTCTGTAGAAGTGGAATAAGTTGGAGGAGGTTGTTGAGGAACAGGCAGGGAAGCCAACGGCAAAGGCTAGGAGGAGCGCCCCATAATGCCTGCCTTTCTACTGCGGAAGTAGAAGCAGCAGCATGTTTGCTTGCTCGCTCATTCTGTTTTTCTCTGCCCACCCTCAGCTCACGCAGAGAACCTAGAAGTGGGTGCTTAAACCTGCCATTTCAATTTACAACACAAGTCACTACCCCCACGTAAATCCTTCAGAAATGGGCATTCTAGAAGACAAATAATCCTGTAGACCAGCCTTCCCCAACCGTGTGCATTCTAGATATGTTTGGACTACAACAACCAGAATTCTCACTCTATGGTCCTGCTGGACGGGAATTCTGGGGGTTGCAGTCCAAGTGCCTCTGAAGGCCACCAGGTTGGGGAAGCCTGCTGTAGACTTTTCAAGAAGCATTGTTGCTACTTGCAAGCTCTATTTCAAAAGCTGGTATTTTCCAAACAATGTGGAATAATACTGACATGCAACTGATTTCCAGTCATCTTGTTGTCAGCACTGTAAAGGGCAGCTCAAGGCACAGTTTGAATATTTATGTTGTGTTTCACATGGATAGAGGGACTTCCCAAGAAGTATGTATGATGAAGGCTCTGCCAATTAATTTGCAGATGTGGTTGACAGTATGTTTATGCTACTGCCTTTCACTCCTAAATATCAAAGTGTCTTGCAAGACAGTAAGGTAATAGGCTACCCAACCTCTTAACATGTGTGGATTATTATAAAAGCCAGGTTCCTATTTCACATTGGAAAAACAAAACCACAGCAAAAAATGAGATAAATGACAGCATGAATATATTTAAGAAATCCGTATGTTCTTAAGGCTACTTATAGTGCTGTTCTAAACATGCCTACACAGAAGTGAGCCCCACAGGTTTCCATAAGACATACTCCAAGGTACCCATGTGTGTATAAGAAGGGCTTTCATCTGGTGTACGCACAAACAAGCACAGAAGTATGGAACAGTTTGGTAGCTGCTTTTAAAAGTGGTATTTAATTATGACTTAGATTGTCATGAAAATTTATATATTAAGATACATAAATAATAATGAGAATGTTTTACCATCAGGGCTGTGGAAGAGGTGCTCATAGGCCTTTCTAGCTCAGCTGCCAACAAACAAACAAAACCCAACTTGGCAGTGTGTATGTGCGTGTACGCATTGTTATATTGATTGAGGCGGTAAAACTACTTGGTATGCCTCTGATCACTCCTGCCTGAAAAATGAGCTCGTATTTTTCCAGCTTCTCAGATATCATTGATTAAATGAGCTCAATTTGCATAACTTGTAATTCACCAGCCTGGATAGAACACATCAGCAATGTATGGCAACCCAGCTAGAGACTCTACAAATTTCATAGTTCTGCTGTCTTGGCTGGACTACCGATATAGGTAAGTTGTGAAGCAGGTGTCCAGTGGCCTGGGAGTAACTTGGAGCATCACTGTTGCAGAGTGCTTGTTAAGACAGGGAACAAGCCACAGGTTGCTTTACTTCAGTGATCCTTCAATGGAGTGTCAATTAACGGGCTTCTGGAGGAACAATCTACAATAAGACAACCCACACACCTATAGCTGAATACTAAGAGAAAATAACTGTAGAATCGTTATTGGCCAATGAGTATCTGGTATCGTACATACAGGCAGGGCAATTAACATTTTTTCAATTATACAAACAAACAAACAAACACTGCAGCAGACTACAAATATGTATTCTGACTTCACTGCACTTACCAACATATTTGTCTCATGTTCCGTATCTGGCATGTAAGGATATTGAATGTAAAACATGTCATTTCGCACCATCTTCTTCCTCATTCGACAGGGTCCTTCTGTCATCTCCAGCATCCACTTGTCCAAATGAGAACCAATGGGAGGGCCCCACAATCCTCTCTCTCGTAACAACTCGTATTCGATTTGACACCATTCCTCTGTCACATACTTCAAAGCATTTTGCTGACGCTGAAAAGTACAAAATAGGTTAATTGCTACAAAATGCTAAATAAGTCATAAATGCACGCAGAATCTACTTAGCTATCTGGTACTGCAATTCTACAGTGAGCATTTCATAAGGAACGGCAGTAAAGAAGCAAGAACAGCCTGAAACTCCTTGCTAGGTTTGGGATGAAACCCTCTAACTGCATATCCAGGCTGTCCTGCTCATTCTTGGAAGCTCAAGTCCCAAACTTGTGAGCTGCCCCTTCAATAGTTTTTGTTATTATATAGTGCACTACCTGCAAGAAAGGGTGACTGGTGCTTGGTTATTTATATCTAAGAAGCTGTTCTACCATTCTATGGATGTGTGAAGCTGCCTTATCCCAGTATTGCCTACTCCATCATTCTATCAGCTTGCCAGACTCTCAAGCAGAGGTCTTCCCTATCATCTGGTACCAGAATGGGTTTCCAAAGATTGCAGCTGGGTCCTTCTGCATGTACCCACTATTACTACTGCCAGGTCTTCTCTGTGTGAAGTACAACATGAGGAACAAACTTTGGTGAAACTGGTTTGAGTCCTGCTAACCCAACAAAAGTCACATTGTATCTATGATGCCAAGGAAGCACCCAATATGTTATATTTTGGCAGATCAATGTCTGAAACTTCTCTGCAGGTGTTTGAGGTGTATATTGGTCTTCAAGTGCAGTGTCCACAGAAAATCTAGAAACACTGGACAAAACCTATGACTGTTATCTTAGGAGACAGTCTCCGTATGATGCCCCTTGACCAACAAGACCAACTAGAAAGAAGATTAAATACAATTTATTATTATGCATCTAAGATAAAATCAGTACATTTGATTACTTATCATTTACCTCTTGATATTCTTTATACTGCATGTCTACCAAGTCCCGAACCACTGCTATGTGAGTAAACATCCACTGAGAGATCTCCTAATGGCATAAAGACAAAATATCCACAGAAATGAGTTCACACTTAAAACAGGAGCATATAAAATATTAGTATCAGTATATTGATTTATATACTGTCCAACAACTGAAGCGCTCGGAGCAGTTAAAAAAGATTTGTAAAACTTAATAAAATATAGTGCAAGCACAATAAAACATATAATTCAGTAAAAAGAATTAAAAGGGAAACTAAAAAGCATCTCAACAATTAAGCACATTTGTTATGTTCAGCAAATTAGACCACTACTGGTATAAGCTCCCCTACCATACGCCTTGGAATAGAGGGAAATCTTAATGTAACATCAGAAGGATAACACTGCTGGCATCAGGGGGTCTCGGTGAGGAACCTGTTCCATTAGCAGGGGGCTGCCACTGCGAAGGCCCTTGTTGCCACCAACTGAGACTCTCTTGGAGATTGTTCTTGGAGACGGGTCACAGATGTTGAGCACAGGGTCCAGGGTGACTTAGGTTAGGAGTGGTGCTCCAACAAGTGCAATGCATAAGACTATAAAGAGGAGGCAAGCTGGAGCCAAGAGCCCATCTAGTCCAGCATTTTGTTCACTGAGTAGCCAGGCAGCTGCTCATAGAATCTCACAAGCAGGATGAGTGCAATAACACCCCTCTGACCATGTTCCCCTGCTGTTGGTATACAGGGTCATATTGCAGTCCCAAGCTATGTGAGGCTTTATAGGTTAAGACCAGCACCTTGAATCTGGCTCAAAAGCATACAGGCAACCAACATAAGCAAGCCAGAACAGGGTTGTTCAAACCTTCTGGGTCCCAGTTATTAATTTGCTGCTACATGTTGTACAAGCTGGAACTTCTACAGAGTTTATGTTGGCTTTTGTAACATAGTTAATCATCATGATGAAACTACTAGTTCTGATACGGAATTCACACAGCATTTTACAGGACAATTTTACACTTCCCTATTTAGAAGTCCTACGGAGTTCAATGAGGCTTACTTGTAGCTAAGTAGACCTCAGTTGCCTATTTACTTTGACAGTCTAAAATTGAAAGCAGTTAACTGCTTTGGTAAATTAAGGTCATGGTATTGCCAAAGACATCTGAAGTCAATGGTGGAAAACTTGTGACTCTCCAGATGTAGGCCAGGGGTGATGGTGTTACAGTGCAACAACATTTGGGGAGCTGAAGATTTCCCACCCTCCTTTAATCATTTTGGGCCTTTTCAGAAGATGTTGGAGAAAAGAAAGGGATCTAACTAAGAAAAGTTAAATCACAGAACAACATGCTTTATATACAGGCGGCGGGGAGGGAGGGGAAATTTGGTTTTTCTTTCTTGTTCAAATACAATAAGATACCTGTGTGGATGGATTATGTTTGTTAAGTCCACTTTCTTTTCTGTTTCTTCTTGATCCAGTGAGTTTGGAAAGGCCAAAGCCACTGCTGACCCGTGAAAGTTTTGACTGTGTCGTTGGAACCAATGCTTCTCCTCTACTGATGCATTTCTTTTCATGAGCTGCAATAGTAAAAGCTTTTTAAAAAACACACACAGAATTACTGCAGCCTATTATTCCCATACACATACAAAATGATACCCATAAAAGCAGTAGGCCAATCCAGATTGTAACACACTGCCAAGGTATTCTAGAAATTTTCTCTATCACATAAGCTTTATCACATAAGTTTTAAACACACATACAATCATGTTTCCATCCATAGGCCCAGATAGAGAACATAGGAAATGGCCTAATACCATTAGGCCCGACAAGCCCAATACTGTTAATACTGCCTGGCAACAGGTTTCCAAGGTTTCAGGCTGCAGGTTTTCCTATGCTACCTAGAAATGCTATGAAAGAAAGACTCCCAAAATGAGGGTGCTGCTCAGCCCTTGCATATTCAAAACTGGGCTTTCACTGTATTGTGTATAATTAAGAAAACACACAAAGTACTGAATAACATCTTTAAAAGAAAAAAGTTCTACTGAACATCACTGTGTGAATGATGCATATTATTGTGCTAATAGTTCCTTATGCACAATAAATGTAAACTGTTTCAGTTCCATGATAGAAGAAAGATGGGATATCAATGTAGTAAAAAGAAATAAAATCAAATGTGAACAAGCCATGGAAGAACTATTTAAGACAAAAATATTTTGCACAGTTACTCTTACCCAAATGATTCTGCCAACACTTTAAACTGGCTTCTTCCACAAGAGGTTTTGTCGCTGCAATGTCCACATGGCCTCTTTCGTTGACAGGGAGGGATACTTTGAATACCTCCTCCAAAACCTGCTTCTTGCTGTAGATTAGTTCTGTCCATACACGATTTATAGCCTTTAAAAGCAGCTGCCGACCTGAATATGTGAAAATCACACAACTATGAACAAATACCAGGTATAGTAGAGCTACAGAGTGAGTGGGAAGTAACCAAGATAGATGTGTAGACTGTATCTATCTTGAAGTTTGAGTCTGAAGTAAATGGTACTTTAATGCATGAATAGTATACATTTGCACTGCTAACTAAGGATACTGACTGATGGTGTTATATCAAAATACTAATATAAAGGCAATAAATGCAAACTTGCTTCAAGCTACTAACACTTAATTGAATGGTTTCCTAGGAAGTGTGATGTTAATGATGGGACAAGGATGGAAAATCTGTCACTCATCTGGATCCTTTAATTTTCTCTTTCTGTAAGCTAATAGAATTTTAGCCACTTACTGCACTGCTTTTTAAACCAAAATTGTAATACACCTTGTTTTCTAGCACATGTTGGATTGTAAGTCATTTCCCATGAGCTACAGGAATTAGACCAAATCCTAAATATTGTTGACTGCCACTTAGCAGGATCTGCTCAAAGTAGATATACAGGCTGTCAGCTACCTATATAAAATAGATATGACTGGTCAGCTTAAAGTACTAAACACTGCTTACTGTCAGTAAGGTATATCTTGGCCTACATTTCAATACAGAATATATCAGTTTGTAAACTCTACTGTTTATCATGTGTAATCCTTTCTGCATCATTCATTGTATAAAATACCGTTGATAAATAAATAGCAGAAAAAATAGGAAGACAATGAGAAGCAATACATTAGGTGATGATATTGCCTGACACTGCATGTTATTACCTTCACTAACATCTTGATTGTACACTCCATCTGGCTCAATGTCAGAAGGGATCATGATGTGCCAAGTGGTCATTCTTGCTTCTGCTTCCAGGCCAAACCCATCAACACTGCTGTAAATACATCCAAAAATGTTAGAAATTTGGGAAGGAAGGATACTGACTTTGGAAAAGGGAAAGGGCAGTGAGAAAAGAAAGCTAAGTGGAAAGATGTACAATATAATGTACAGAGTTCAAACATTTAACCACATTTTCTGAGTCTCTCAAGAGACTCATACTAGAAAAAGACCTTAAGAACTACTTAAAACTAGGGAAAGCCAGATCTTGCACAGCCAAGACTTTGTACTGAAGCTCTGGGCATTAAAAGCATAATGGTACTGATGATCTATGAAGCATTTGACAGATTTTGGGAAATGAAATTTCAAAAGAATATGGAATCTAAAATGCATTAATATTTAAAAATGTGTGAAAGGTGATCTGGACTTATAAAATGCTATTTTCAAACACTGGATCTTTTCAATATCACAGTTACTTATAGTTGGATGAGGTACTTTATTGAGCTGTAGACTTCTTAAGAATGTGCCATGATGTTGGCCCCAATGAAAACATCTAATCTTAGTTTGGCTAAGAACTACCAGAAATGCAGAAAAGCAACTGAGTCATGTGCATTAAGGGATGTGTGTCTTATCCAAAGATCACACTCCAAAGTGGGGAAACTCCCCTGCAGAGTTATACTGGAAACATCCTAAGAAGGGCTGCATCCTGTTTCAATTTTTTTCTCTATATGTGCCACCATAATATATAGTTTATTGGGCAGAAGGCTTTCCAAATAAGCTCTGCCAGTCCTCAAGCAGCACCTGAATAAGAACTGACCTGGACAATCAATAAGATGGCCAAGGTTCCTAAATTATACCACATTAGCTAGCAGGTGGGAGACAGCATGTCTAAATACTGCCATCCGTAAAAAATTCCAACATGTATATTTAAAAAAGGATGTTCAGGGAGAAAACTCGACTAGAACCTCTCCCACTGACATTAGCTGTGCATACAGAAGTTTTTATATCAGCAAAGTGGATACAATCAATCCCTCATATACCATGGGAAGTGCTACAGTGAATGAATACTAACACTTGGAAAGGCGTTTATTAATACCAACATCTTAAAAGAGAGAGATAAATGTGTCTTTGTCTCAGGGCGATTAATCATCCCTTGCCCCCTTGAGGTTTGCACATATGGTGAGGGGAACATAAGGACAATTACGAGCAAGGCTGCTTCATGCATTTCTGCAAAACCATGTTTTATCATACACACACATTCTACTTATTTACAGACTTCAAACAAGTAGAGGATGCTCACAGAAGGCATGCACGGAGGAGGAGAAACACCGATGGCTAAATCTGGCTGAATTTGACAAGAGGTATGCCAGATATGTGGGCAGGGGCATCCTCAAGGGCATCATGGTCAGCCACCTGCCAAGACCATACAGCCCTGCAGGGACCCACTGAAAAGTGTCCCTGACTTGCTCCTCCTCTTCATCACTGAGACCTGTTTGTTCACCTGCCTCTTGAGGAGGAGGACCTGCAGATGCCACTGCCTACTGACTATCAAGCAAACAATTGGTAATAATTATGAGAAACTGGATAGGAGCAACTGCAGCTGCTGACAAGAGCAGCAAGACAGTAGAATTCCTGAGAGGTGGGCCATGAAAGGTATTGGTCAAGGGCCCTCAAAACCCGACACCAGCCCTGCACACAAGATCTAGCACTGGGCTCAAGAATCTGTTGCCATTTCTCTTTACACTGCATATCTCTGTCTTTGTCTAAACTGAGTCTTTGTATGACTGGAATGCGATTTCTAGAAGAATCTGTTCCTTTACCTTGCCTCATCTCCAATAAAGTTAAATGGCAATGGAGATAATGGGTTACAACTTATAAGCCCCCTCTGCAAACAAGACAGATGGAGGTTAAGCACCTGATAATTTTGCAAAGTAAACAATTAGCTAAGTTAACACATATATGAACAATGAGCATTGTGAGGTACAGACCTCCCTACATGCAGATTAATCAGGCAATGGGCCAAACAGCTGATGAACTCTTGGTCATGATTCCCAGGTCCCAGGATCAGTGTTCGATTTACAGTGAGCATCCTTAGAGAATCGAGGAGAGCAACTTGCTGGGGAACTGTTTTGTGTGGCCTTGAGAACTGGTATAAGATGGTCCTGTTCAGGCAGTGATATACAGCATCCAGTGATAATCCCTGAGATCTTCTTTTTGACTAAAGAAACAAAGGACACAAATGAACGTGTTCAACAATAAAACCTCTCTATTGCCACAAGTGCTACTACCACATTTTAAAAAATACTGCTAGCGCATTAACCTCCTCCACTTAATTGGAGTCAAGAGTCAATTACTTTGAAATTAGTAACTTAAAACATGACTGGAATAACTACTAATGGTTTGTTTAAAAAAATATTTGCCTCAAGAGTTTAATTAATAAAATGATTCTGTATGTATGAGAAAAGAAAAATAAACCTTTCCCAAGGGAAACGAGGACCTCTGCTTTTTATAAGTTTGCAGAATTTTCTCATATCCAGAACATCTGTGGAAGTCAATAAACCTCCTGGCACTATCCAAGCTTGTGCACAGTAGGGCTGTGCTGCCTGGTCTGCTGTGAAAGCTGAGAAAGTTGGCTCTAGCTGGCAAAGTTGTTGGTGCTACTGATGCAGCTGAAGCCAACAGCACCATTTTTAATGGTTTCCTATTTTATTTCCATGGGATTTAGGTGCAATAACTATTGAGACCCTTATATTTAAGAAGATTCAAGGTGGTTATTTGGACAATGCTTTAAAAGAAACACGAGATGATCTGTATTGCCCATAGTGAGAAGCCTTAAAAATATTCAGTTAAGAGGGCCAAAATAATTACAAGAAGCAGCAGCATGCATACCTGTGCAATTAACTGGATTATGAAATCTATAAGCAGCTTGGATTCCTTATTGAACATGCCTTGCCAAAGTTTATCCACCACACGCTGAGTAAAATAGAACACATTGTTTACAAGCACCTGGTAGCTTCCTCCACTTGTAATAGGCAGAGATGCATCCTCACCTAAATGATGACAGCATTACAATAATGTATAACAGTATTTAGAAAAATGTCTCCATCTTGCCTTTCAATCAAGCAGGCTCCTTACAAGACAGCTAACAATATACAAGTAATATCAAAACAAACAAACAAAACTAATCGGCACTCAAACACTTACCATGTACCTGTACAAGGCTTGGCAAAACAGCTACATTTTTTTTGCTTGGGAAAGATACACAGAGGATGCTCATGCCCCAAAGTGTAGGCCCTTTGACCAGGGTAGCCCTTTCTCATATTCCCCACCTCCCACCCATATGTCTGACAGCAGTGGGAGATGCCATGAACTGTGATGACGATCTGGCAAAGGAAGAGTTATATGGGAGAGAG
This sequence comes from Varanus komodoensis, assembly GCF_004798865.1. Lineage (NCBI taxonomy): Eukaryota > Metazoa > Chordata > Lepidosauria > Squamata > Varanidae > Varanus > Varanus komodoensis. The sequence goes on from NW_025335568.1 coordinate 11,979,134, forward strand.
CACTCCTTAAGGTGTTGTGGATCTGCATTATTTAGGACTTAAATATTTAGGACTCAATAAAGATGACTTGCACACTCTGAATTGAGCTGGGAATGAAGAACAAGCCAAGTCGGATGGAATAAAGACAAGAATGTACTTATAACTGCAGGTCAAGTAGTTGTGCAATCACACACAGGAAGCAGTGCTGGGGCACCACACAAAGGGGGTGGGAAGCCCCTCAGGCCAGTGCCACCACCAAGAATCAAAAAGCAGAGGAAATGTGTCCACCTAATCCATGGATAAGTATGTTCCAAAAGAGAATAACACTTAATAAAATGTAGCCAAACACCCTTATTTCAAAGAAAGGATGATTAAATATGTGTTTGTAAGCCGTCCAGAGACGCATAGTGATTGGACGGGTTAGAAATATCCCAAATAAAATAATAATGTAAGTGACATATACAGTGGACTGGAAAGAAAAATGTTCATTTTTTGCTGGAAAGAGATGCCACATCTATGAAAGCACAACGGGAAGGAAGTGCAAATTACTTCTTCAAAAGGAAAAAGGATGATATATGGGCATTTGTATTTCCATGTTTTTCTCATCCATCTCAACCAGGCTAGTTAAAGTTGGTGTAGAGGGGAAAAAAACCTATTTCCAGAAACTCAGTTAACATGATATTTTGAGGATACTGAAAGAGGGGCAGTAAAAACAAATCAAGTGTTAATTACCCAATAAAACATCGGCGGCGAGTAAGTGATCCATCACGCTATCCAAAATATAAGTCTGAAATTCTTTTTGTTGTGCCCTGGTTGATCTCTCTGGAGAGGCCTGGAAAATAAAACACAAGCTTAATGAGGAAGGGTAAGTTATCTTCAGCTGTCACTGTAAACTTCAGCAAACAAAAATAGAATATTGTATTCCATATAGTCCACAGATAACATTTATGCTTAAAAATTCCTTTGTTAATGTTACATTTTTTTCTGTTGAAATGGAAAAATCAAATGCCCTGCTTAGAAAAAAGTGACTCAGTGCTGCTCTAAATGGGTTTAAATATCTTGATAAGGAGAAAGAGAGAGCTGGTTTGCATGACATGGTCTGTTCTAGCTCACCATGGAGTTAAGTGAGGAATATTTAGTCCTCTCATAACCCAACTCTCATAGGGCAGCACCCAAGTGTGAGCTGGATATGTCTTGGCATAAGTTCAATTCCCCATGATGAGCCATGCAATGAAAGCTGGCAATTCGCAGGCCAGCTCACCATCTTAGGGGGCTGAATCCAGGAACTGCCAGGGGCTAACGCCGACAAATAGACAACTAAGAAGAAATGACTCACTGGAGAAAACCCTAAATAGAGCTGCCAGGTTGCTGATGGGGACGGGGCATTATGTTCACATGACTCCAGTCCTCCGACAGCTTCACTGGCTTCCCATTGAAGTCCGGGCCCAATTCAAGGTGTTGGTTATGACCTATAAAGCCCTAAACAGCTTGGGACCTGGTTACCTGAAGGAGCACTTACGTCCATATATGCCCGACCGCCCCTTGAGATCTGCGGGAGAGGCCCTTCTCCGGGAACCCTCCGTGAAAGAAATTAGGAGGGTATGTACGAGGAGGAGGAGGAGGGCTTTCTCTGCGGTGGCGCCCAATCTATGGAACGTGCTCCCCAGAGAGGTCCGCCTGGCGCCGTTATTTGTTTTTTGGCGCCAGGTGAAGACCTTTTTATTTAAACGTCATTTTAATTGTTAACAATATTTACTTATTTATCTGGCCAGGGCGACTTCTTTTCTTTTATAACTTTTCTTTTATAACTTCTTTTATATCGTTTATATTTTTTATTTATTTTATATTATTAATTTTAATTTTATATTGTTATTTTTATATTGTATTGTATTTTATTGTGTTGTAAGCCACCCCGAGGCTTCAGCAAGGGGCGGCATAGAAATGTTCTGATGATGATGATGATGATGATGATGATGATGGGAACAATTGACGGAAAAAGAAGAAGGGACGGCAGAGGATGAGGTGGCAGGATGGAGTCACTGGGGCAGTCGGCGTGAGCTTAAGTGGACTCTGGGGGATGGTAGAGGACAGGAAGGCCTGGAGGAATGTTGTCCATGGGGTTGCAATGGGTCAGGCACAACTTCGCGAATAACATGAACATGAATAATCCATATCCACCAGCAAATCAGAGCATGAAAATGATTCAATACAATTTCTAATCATGATCTAAGAAAAACTGAAATAAAACAATTCTACCTCCAGGAGAAGGTCTATTAAAGGAGTCTGCTTGCTAGCAGGTGTAAGGCAGAGGTTATCAATTATCAGTACACGCATGAAGTCAAACACAAATTTCTTTGCAGGATGGTTGGTCAAAAAAGTCTTGGTTCCCACATTGCAATATTCAGATTGGCTTCGGTTCATTCCTGTGTCAGAGGCAAATGCTTTGAATTCCTCTGCTGGGGATCCAACATCATCATCCAAATCAGTTACCTATTTTTTAAAAGAAATGAATACAAGGTTAGTAATTTACTGTACCTATCCTACCTTTGGTACAGCAGAGAGCAGTTTGCAGCTATTTACTTATTTTAATATTATTATTATTTCTCTAGAAGTAAGGTTTCTCGGACTATTACTTTCAAGTTTCAAATATACAGTGCTAGCAAGGAGAAATATAATCTAGGTGTAAAATAACTTCACTTCTTTAGCATTTTCAGAACTGTCAATTCAAATCACCTTTGTGTTCCACATTTCCTCCAAGAACCCCAATTCCATCCTATTTTAGCCTACTTGAGAAGATTCCTCTGAGGGAAAGTTGGGAGACAGTGACATGCTTAAAGTAATTAGCTTCCAGGAGAAATTTTAACTCACATATCTCTACTGCTATAAGAATCCAAATTAAGTTTAGCAGTGCATTTACAAGAGACACTGAAGTCAAAACAAGCAAGCAATTTAGTGCACTAATAAAATATCACGGTGTTTCACACTCAGCACTACATGTAAACATGTATTATCAATAGCACAGGAAAAATAGTAATACTCTTCAGAAGCATATGAACAAGGTTTCCTTCCTTAGATTCATTAGTAAACAGCTTGTAAAATTGTGATGTAAGGCATCACGATGTAAGGCAAATAACTAACATCAAAAGCATTTTGTATGTTGATTCTCTTCTATTTGTTAGTATTTTGACAGAATTCCAATATCACTGCCCATGAACTATTTTCTTGACATTTTCAGCAATGCTCATCATTGTTCACATCAAGCAATTGAGTTCTATTATAATGAAATAATAACATTAATTGAAATGAGTGAATTCATTTCAAATTTGTTCCATATAAAGAAAATATTGTTATTTTACTATGTATACCAATACTACAAATATTTTCACAGCTATTGTGAGTAGCTTCCATATAACCAGAAGTGCCTGATACTGCCTAATCTTGGACCCTGGCTGAAATCTGGGTGGGTGACTTAAATGTTGTGAACTACCCAGAGAGCTTCAGGTACAGGTGGTACAGAGGTGGTAAGAAACAAAAAACAAACGAGGAGAGCAGAGCGGTTTCCAATCCAGATGATGTGAGGTTGAAAAGGAACTGAAGGACTGGACAGGAACCCCACCTTTCTTAACCTAGGACTGAGAATGGGTGGGGGAACTCCCGCCCACTCCATGACACTAAGCAATACAAGTTTCCTCTGATCTAGGCCTGGCGCTGGTGTGACAAAGCCCACATGTGTGATGCACAGAGACCTCAACAAAGAACAGAGGTGTAATGTGATACTACTACTACTAGTAGTAATAATATTGTTTCTTGCTTCAATGGAAACATATTTGCTAAATTTTTGAGTTAAGTTTGCAGGAAAGAGAAATACTATATGAGAGATAAAAGTAACCACAGAAGGCTTTTAAAAAAGATTACTGAATGTTTCAGGATCTGATCAGGCTTATAATCATAATTAGACATGAGAACAGTTTTTAAAGGACACTGAAAAACTGGCACTTATTATATTAAGTCAGTGAAACTGGCCCAAGTCCTTTGGCTTCCTGATGTAAAGAACAGGATGCCACACACAAAGCCCAGCTGCACTAAAAACCTGAATCCCCCAATACCCTCCAGTGAACCTAAGCATAGTCAGCTAATTAAGGGGACACAGGGCAGGGTTATCCTAATAGCATGGGCAGCCCTGGATATCAGCAAATTGTTGGAACCCACTATTTCTTTTTCTTGTTTAGTTCTGCAATGACTAAAGCATGCTTAAGCCCCTGGCTTGCAAGAGAACCCCTGAACATCAGAGACACTCTGGGGGCAGAAGCATGGAGTAAATTACAGTCTCGTGCCACAGTAGCTGCAGAGGCACATGGCACTGCAGAGACTGACAGGCTGGCTGTATTCTCAACTGATTCCGATGGTTAGCCACACTCAAGGCTCTGCTCCTACCCCAGCTCCTGCCATATGGAGCACGGTGGAGTAACTGCAGTGTGCCTCTTGGATGTTTAAAAAAGATGAGAGGCACTAAGAAAAATGCACCCTCAAAGAGTATCTGTAGGGCCATTGGCAGTTGGGTACAAAAGAAAGCCCCACAGAAAGTAGAATAATTCGAGTCAATCAAAAACTATGGAAAAGTTTGCAAAGAAAGTCTCTCATTACAAGGAAAGAAGGAACTGGAAAGACAAATACTTAAAGCACTGAAAATGTACAAAGAATCACTTGCCATTTCAGAATATGGTCGGATATTGAAAGGGAACACAGTGGCTGCCAGAGCACAAAGAAATTCTGGACTCATCCACATTGAGGCCAGATCAGGTACATTGTGATACAAATAGCGAAAGAATTGCATCAGAGTGACCGGGTATTCACGGAGCCAAGAACCCTCTTCCTCTGACTGCCAAGGCTGCATGAAAGGGGAGATCACATAGTTAGTTAAACCGACAGTGCAACACAGAACAACAATATGGTATCAGGCAAATGGGTTGCATATTTATACTAGTAAAATCAACTCGTTTACACTTTTATTAGATATTTATACATATTAACAACACATACATTTATACATTACATATTTATACATAATAAACTCATTTTTAATAATAAAAAATCAACTAATTTTACAGCCCTGTTTGGGGCGAAGTGCTTTACAGTGCAAGCCTACGAGTGCTAGAAAAGTCTAGTCTCAGCTTTGACCTTGGAAACTTACTCTGAAGGTAGAGCTGGGACTCTGAGTGTGGATACCCTCCCTTGCCCTCACAGCCAGTGTGGGAAGAACTGGAGTGGCTCTAAGGTCGAGAGGGCAACCTTAGTGATGACCTTTTGGAGGTGGGGGAGGACTCTGCCAGGCTCAAGTGTCCCGGGAGTGCCTTGCCCTCCTTCCCACCTGCCAAAATCAGCCACGTTGAGTGCTTTGCATGGTAGGAGGAGCACGGAAGTGACCGTTCTTCGGCACTCTTCCCACCATATACTGGTTGCCTGTAATCCTCCAAGTTCAGATCGGACAGCCTCGTTGAAGCCCTTAAAGTCTAATCTAACTTGTTCCATTAATGCCTTGCGAGGCAGACTGAATGGAAACAAAATGGATGAATTCAAGGCCAGTAAGACTCATGGCTGGCTGAGTCTTTCCACCGGCTTTTACCCAGGCAGTGTACTGTTCCAGTACTGTGCCATGGTGAAAGTCTGTTTGATAAGGATTGTATTATTTCATGTGAGAACAGAGCAAGATTTCTTTTCCTGGAAGAAAGGCTTTTATATTTATTAATGTCCAATGCACCTATGACTAACCAAAATGAGCTTCATATTCAATGAGTACTACAATGCCTAGTAAAAACCTTTATTAATACTGGAACTGTTGTACAGTAACTGCCTGGGGAGTTACTGTGCAGTGACATGCTTACAATGTATCGAGAGAACTCTTCAATAAAAATGAGTAATCCTAAAATTAAACTGTGCATGATGGGATAAAGGAAAAAAAATTAGTATGCAGGATAGCGATATATGATTGCTACACTTTGTTAGGCGGAGTTTCCTTTTTTTTAGAAGAATGGACTTCAGGTAACTCTGCAGAGCATGAACTGCCTTTTTACTTTTTATGTTGCTCTCTAAAAGCTGTGGTCATTGGAGGCATCATGGAAGTAAAAAGCAACAATGGAAATCACATATTACACAGTTAAAGATAAGCAGGAAATCTTTTCAAAACCAATGCAAAGCATAACATAGAATTAAAGTGAAAACAGCTCAGTTCTTACTTAATAGCTAAATGGGCTTTATACTTACTGAATTCAACATGCTTCTAAGCATTCCCAGTAATAAAAATGCAGCTTCTGTGCAAACATTGTGAATTGAAGCAACCACTGTGCCACTTGATGCAGGAACACCAAATATAAATGTCCAAATTGAATCTAAGTCAAACTATTGAAGGGAGAGAATGGGGAACGGGGGAGAGACAAGTGTCAGGAGATAATCCATTTTATATTGCCATTTTATTATCTATGCAGTCATTTCTAAGATTTTGTCATGCAGAACTGGGTGTGCTTACTCAGTTCATGTAATCCCCACAAGCCCAGTGACACCCAACCTGTATCAATTATTATATTGTAGCATATACATATATCCTATATACATACATACTTCGGCATATACAACATGCTGTAAAAATGCTAAAAAAAAGATAGCTCCAAACTTATATCTGCAGAAGAATGAGATATGAGGGGTTCATTGGAGCACATGCATAAACAGAAAACATCAGTGCAGGAAATATCTGACCATACTGAATTCTTTTTTGCAAGACAACAAACTTTTTCAGGAGTTTCCCATGTAGGAAACCAAATACCAAACTAGGAAAATGAGAAGCTCTCATGTACTACTAATGTTGTTAGTTAGCTGTAACCCATTAAAAAGGGCATGGGAGAGTTGTGTAACAAATGTAGCTCTCCACTGCCTCGCCAGCACAAATAAGGAAACACGCAAGATAATATATTTTTCATTATCAAATAAAAGGAAACATACAACCTTGCACTGTCTAAAGGGCTGTACAATTATTTGGATTCCCAGCTCCAAGGCTGGAACAAAACTCTGAGCTCACAGCTGGAGATGCCACTCCTCACCTTGCAGACAGCACAGAAAGACCCGTGTTATCTGCAGCTCTGAAAAGGCCATTCTAGGAGACAGGGAGTGAAGAAGACCGAGTCTGCCTGGATGCAACAGAACCTGGTACTGCTCCAGCTTTCTTCCTTCCCTGTCTTGAATGCCACAGCTAGACAGCCAAAACTGCCTGTCTAGGTAATTTGAAGGATAGGAGGAGTACAAATTCAAAGATTGTCCCCTCACTCCTTCCACCCTGCACATGATGCTTGTACTTCCCTGAGTGCAGGAGTTACAGGCAGCCCACTGCACTGTGCCCTTAATGTAAAAAAAAAAAAAAAAAAGTCCCCGAGACCAAACTTGGACAAATGGTTTTTTTTCTTCTAAATCCTTATAAAAAGGATATTACATAGCATAAGGGGCAACATGGGTTTTACAAAAGACACAAGAACCCCGTTCCATTGGTAAGTTATCAACATGCCTTCTAAGAAAAGCAGAAGGCATAGCATTAAATTTGTCATTATTTCCACAGAATCAAACTCAGCATTGCAATGATCTGTCGATGTCAACCATTCCAGCTTCTGCTGCGTTTTTCATCGCAAGGAAGTATGCACATATATTAGCACAGGATGCTGCTTCTTATATACTATACGGTTGGCAGCATTGCATTTTAGAAACAAATAAATCCCCAAAAGCACAGACAAGCAGGTGGCTTACCTGTAACTGTGGTCTTTTAGTGGTCACACGTATGAGCTCTGTACCCACTTGGAGTTGAGGAAGTTTTGGTAGGAACCCTCTCCCAGTCTCCTAGTGTATGTGTCCTTAACAGGTTTCTGCCTATTTCCTATCCTCCAAGAAAACATTAATTTTGCCCCTCATAATGTCTTTTTTTTAAGGCACCCATAGTTGGTTGGCATCGATTTGGGAGGATATACAGTGTTCAATGCCAATCAATAGTTTTTTCTCAGTTCCAAGGCCACATTGACAGTCTAATAAAGTTGAGGAAATAGGACGAGACCTGTTAAAAGCATGCACACTGTCAAAATTTCCTCAGCCGTGGAAGCTTCCTGAATGAGGCTCCACACAGGTGCAAAGCCCATATGAGTGATGCTCAAAGACCACAAAGAATATAATAATTACTGCATGTTCTTCTCAGATCAGGAATTTCCATCACACATTTCAATGGAGAGATGAAAACTTTTACTGAGTTTTGAACCACTGTTTTCCCCCTGGAACACACTTAATAAAGTTGGTACCTTACTAGATAATCCCTACCTGGCCACCCTGATTACATCGGCTGGTGATGACAGGTGCACTGACCTGCAGATTTTCAGGCAGTTCAGTGACTGGCTGCTGCAGGAAAAGTGCCATAAGAAGGAAATAGAGAGCAGGCACATTTGTGTGCTTAGGAAGAAATGACTGAAGAACTGGAAAGCCTGGGAAATGACAAGCCTCCCGGTTAATTTCCCTGACAGTTGATCTGCCACCAGCACTCCTGCCAACGTTAAAACCTGGGAGGCAGGGAGAAAAATAGGTTAGGTTAAATTTATAACATCAACACTTAATAGAAAAAGCAATCTCGGGAACACTTCAGATGAGTATCTTATGCATAATTACTGCTACTAATAGAAACACAACAGATAAAGATCAAAGTTACAGATCAAAAAATACCAAACAAACATTAATCCAATTTAAAAAGCAAAGACTGAATTACAGAATGTTTTTCTACAATGGCATTTTATTTGCCTTCTGCCCAAATATTTTGGAATTGTGCAAACTACTAAGCAAAGTAATGAAGAAACATTCTTGCAGCCATGATCTGAAGATTCAACCATTTTACTTAATCACCTGCTTGAGCCTTCTGTGAGGACTGGGCACAACCTGTATCTCCTCTGCCAGCTCACCTGAATTCATAGAGTTGCTCAAGAGCTTGCCCAACTAATTCATTTTTAAACATATCTCAGTTTCATAGTCAAGGAATATTCCTTCATTACCCATAACTTGTAAAGGTCAATGGCATTTTATTTGTTTGGAGTTATCAAAAATTTTGTATGGATAACAACTAAACACAGTTGGGGAAAAAATGAACAGTATTATTGCTCAGGGGCCCATTTCTTTAAGCGTACGTATGTAAATGATAAATTGAATGTACAATGTAATAAGTCTGGTAGAAAATGCTTGTCTTCTTGATCTTTGTAATCAAAATATTCTCCTGTGAGAACACAAAATAGCAACAATAAAACAGTGTTTTGTAATTTTATAACAGTACAACAGTGTTTTGTAAAGAAAAGAACTGTTCTTTTCTTCCTAAAGTTATATAGCTCTCAGATTTGTAATCAATTTCATCTAAGTTTCAACAATATTCTCTTCCACATTCTCACTATCAACCTAAAATATTATTTAACTTTTACTTTCTTTTAACGAAGATGTTTGCTTTAATGAAAGGTATTTAAAATGCCCATGAAAAATGATTTTTAACTCAAAGTTTCTAATTCAGTTGTTCTATTTCCATCATTAGGGATTCAAAATTCTATTACAGATTTTGATTAAGTAATCTTGTTATGCCCTAACTTACTAATGCCCCATGTATTGTCCATCAGGCATGACCCAGATTGTTAGGAACAGCACACAAATAAGCAACAGTCTAACTCTTTCTTCCAAGTTTGAATGTTTAGTCATTTCACTATTTGGCAAATATTTTATTTTTGCCAATTCTTAAATCACACAAGCAGCTGCTGTTGCCACTCCCTGCTGAGAGCTCCCACAACATCAGAAAAACCAGATCATTCTGACTGCTTATATCACCATCTTTTCACCTGTGCAAAGCTATAACACAATCCAGTTTAAGGCACAATCCTATGCATGTTTAGGCAAAAAAGGCATACTGGGAGTTGTGGGCCTTTTCCCCTCTATGTAAGTGCACAAAGAATCACACCATTAGGCTTCATCCTGCCATGATAACTTTGAGCTGGCAAGGAGACTGTGCTGGTAATTTTAGGTGACTAACAGCACAATCCTATACATGTCTACTCAGAAGTAAGTCTCACTTAGTCCCACTGAATTAACCACTGCTTGATGTGACAGTACAGTACCATACCCTCTATCTGTGGTTCAGTCCTGTGTAGGAGCTTGCATGTTCCTGTATATGACTGTTCCACAGCGAACTCTGAATACATACATTTTTCCTGAATTTGTTGAAAGCACCAGGATGTTTTGTATTTGATAATGTCACAGACTAGTCTGCGATCATTTAACAAGCTGACGAGAATTTGTATAGCTGGCCTCACAAACACATGAAAATGGGGTTGTCTTAATGAGCCATCTGTAAAATGAGCTTGTGCATAATGGCATGAACTAAAATTATCCAAAATTGCAGTCTCAGCTAATGGGATCTATGGAAATATTCTACAGGATGCACCCATCTCCAGGAAATCACTTCACTGGCCATCTCAAGGCTGTCCGAATGTTCCACTGAAAGCAGCTCTTTTGATGGCAGATCAATTTTGTGGAAGCCACAATATTCAGAACACAAAGGTACAGATGTGGAAAAAATGTTTTTAAGGATTCCTACCAAGCACAGTTCCAATCTTATTGGTCAATACAGAATCTGTCTGCTCAAGCCAGCCTCCTCCAGTGAGGCCTTCCTTGAACTTGAGGAGGATGGCAGGGTTGCTCAGCAAGACCACCAGAATCCTCATGGCTGCCGTCACTGTGGTTGGGTGCAGGTGCTCTTCCATGAACAGCATGATCCAGTCAAACCCCAACGTCCGGACAAGTTCTTCACAAGCCCTAAGTAAGGAGAGGGAAATTGCTACAGAAGTAGTGGTCTTTAAGCCAAGCAAAATGATTAGGTCTTAAAAGGATTAGATTTCTAGGCATTCTTTATTGTTTTAAATAGGCAGGCAGCTTTTATCCACTTTACATTTTGCAAGTCTGAACACATGACTGATACTGTACCAGCTCCCCTTAAGAATAGTCTGAATATTCTTCCGTGTGCATGCGTGCGAGACAGAGAAAAAGATTTACAGCACAATCTTATACATGTCTACTCAGGTAAACCCTATAGGGTTTACTCCCAAATGAGTACGTATAGGACTGCGGCAACTGAAAACATGTTTCAGACATTCTGTCCACATTTTTATGATGTTTCAGTTAAGTCACTTGAAGCAGGGGATGGTACACATTGCCATTTATTTTCTGGTGTAACTGTTTTTAGAAAATGGAAAATTTCCCTCAAGCTTTATACATACTGCATTAAAAGGAACATATGAAGAGTAATAATTTTGTATTAGTATTTTTTGCCTTCAACACAATATTCCAATCCACGCCTACTCTGAGGTGCGTTTTTTCGGTTCCTTATCGTAATCTACCTCAAGAAGAAAAAAGGGGGGAGCTGGTCCTTTCCCACTCTTTCTCATGTGGAAAAGGGGAGTTAGAAACAGAAGACAGTTGCAATTAGGATTGGGGAATAGAGACTGGCTATAGGAAATAAGAGAGTTTTGAAACTGTATTGGCTCCTCCAGCTCAATCAATTTACAAAGAAAGACATCCTTGTTCTTAAGAAATTCTTAAGAAATCAATCTGCAGCTAGAACAAAGCAATACAAAAGAGTTTGTTGACCGGAACATATTTGAAGTAATATATTCTCAAAGTGATGGATGGAGGCTGGGATTAACTAAACACCAAATTACGCCAATTAACTAAACACCAAAGAGAAATTACAAATGGTGTGGCAACATGGAACATCAGAACTGTAATATTCCCTGGAAAGGAAAGGGAGAAAAACAGGTGCCATTCAGAACTAAAGAACAAAGACTAGCCCCAAGGAGGCATTCAGATGACATATACCAGGATTAAAAGCTTGTGGGGATGAACACGAGCCCTGTACCTGACATCTCCAGCTCCTCTATAGTTCTTCATGAAATAAGCACAGAGGACAGTAGAAAGTTTGTAAGTGTGCTTGGTTGAATACACAAGCTTCCCAAGGATTAGGATTGCAAGGAACAGAGGTCGGGGATACTGGGAGAGGGTACTACGTACCGTCCCTCACCCCAAGCAACTGAATAACTACCCCAAAAAATTGAATCCAGGCTTTTCTGAAAATCTAATTTAATTGCTGTAATGCAAATGCCTTCCTGTTGCCAGGTGGGTTTGTAGAAGGATAGTAGCTGTGTGCAGGTAATACCACCGACATAAATGCAGCCATCATTATGATTGCATTTGCAACTGCCCTCTGCTTTTGCTGAAACAAAGTGGTATTAAGCAAGGATCCTGCAAAGTCTCAGCCAGGTCATGTGTAAAGGTAATTGTGCAATAATTAATCCACAAATTGCCAAAATCTAGAGGAAGAAAGGGAGAGCACCAAGTATGCTGCCTTCAGCATGCTTCTCCCTTTCACTTTCAATCAACAGCAGTCATTCCTTTTGTAGGTGGTTAGCATGACATTCAAACTTCAACATTCTGGTTTATTTAGAATTGCACCACCCAAAAATAACTAGGTTGTTAACTCTGGGTTTTTCAACCTCTAAACATCCCAGCAACTCATGAGTTGTCATTATGTGCAAACCAACTTGATGTCTAAGCTTCCTTTAATCCATCAATGTGTTGTGAGTTCTTATCACAATCACCGTATCCACCAAAATTTTGGACAGTTGTACTCACTGCAAATTGACACTTGTTTTTTCTTTCGATGTGTACATAAGCTTAAGTAGGATATCTAGCAATCTGTTCCTCAGAAGAATAAGATTTGCAGAAACAAGCCCACCAAATTCCTCCTCAGTTCCTGAAACACAAAATGTACCGCTTATTTTGAAGTATGTAATTCTGAAAACTTTTTGCAAGTATTCTTTTCTTCTAAAGTACTGTCAGTTACTATTAAAGTGTGCATGGATACACACCCTGGGCTGTAAGCAAGTGGGTTTGTCACATGAAGGTACTACTATCATTACATTTTTTTTCTGGTGTAATACGATGGAAACGTGATGGAACTGAAAGTCTACTAGACTTTCCACAGGAAATCACATTTGCAGTTTATAGAACTGGAGCTACATCAGATAGAAGAGCAAACATATGCCAGTGAATGCACTGCTAAAAGAACAGACTGCAGAGATTGATTCATGTAGTGAAAGTCTGAAATAACACTAATGTTTCTTGCAATTTAAAATATTGCAGACACAATGAAGTATATCCAAATCTGTCACTGAACCAACACAAAAGGAAATGTTTCATAAACTTAAACTCGAACTAAGTTGACTAGGCAAATACAATTGTACAGTTTATATGTAATGTTATGTCTGGCTTATAATTTGCTCACAATGTGCTTGGGTACATAACCAGTCACTCCTGTCACTAGCAGGAGTGGTTCGTTCAGTGTTATGTGTGAATTGGAAACTCTGCCTTGCTTCTCTTCCAACAAACCAGAGCCATAAGCTAAAAACAAACCATGATTCTGGCTTGTCACAGGGAGCATCAGAAACCTAGTTTACTATTATGAGCAAGCCAGGTCCATATGGCAACAAAGAGCTTGCACTCTTAGGATTAACATATTTTCCCCTCTCTTATTTTGCTACCAACTCCATATGTTCATATAACATATGTAAATATACAGGAGAGCCATAAAAACCTCTCTCCTGGTGGGGGGGGAACAATAAAGGATGGTGGGAACAACTCAAAATGTATATACAGAGGGCCAAAAAACAGAAAGCCTAAAGGGAAGAGTTAAGTGTTTGCTAAAGAGTATGAGCCTATTAAAAGCTCTCCTTTCCCCATTTTCAACTCTTTGCCCCTCTTTTCTTTTTCCACAGGGCAAAAATTATTACAGCTTATTTATAATGGCATGATGTAACTGTGAAAAATAAGCAATGCTGCCTTTACAATATGTTTGAACTGTTTTACACCTGCCTTTGAATGCAATCTGTAATTCAAAACAATTCAAGAGCCCTATTTCCAACAGACCACCTGCAATCACCTCATTTTTCTTGGTAGGCTACACATTTCAAAAGGTGTCAGTGAAAATATTTGTTCCACTTCATTTCTATTCAGATGACCTGAATTTACGATCAAGCTTATTCTTTTTACATGAAAAGAAAAACCACAATCAAAGAGACCAATCACTTTCAAGTATATGTGGCCAATTTCCCTTCTCTGTTGTAACTACTATTTTTTCATACATACAATTTAAAGGAAAAGAAGAATGGGAGGAGAGTCAAAAATATAGCATTGTACAATAAAGTCATGCCCTGAATTATTTCAGATAAGGGACATTTCACTGAATTATCTGCATACTTCTGCTCTTTTTAAGAAGTAACAAACTACAACCCATGACAAGCCTCAGAGCCTGAAGGAGCCAGATCACACAAGCAACTTCTGCTCCATACAGTTTATACAGTGACAGTCTAAGCACGGAGCAAGATGATTAGGGTGATCACTGTGGCCAAAGTGACCTCTCCAGGAAGAAGCAATCACACGCCTGGCCACAACGGCCATGCAGCATGCGCCCAGGCTGCCAACATGGGCCTGTCAACATGGGACTTGTTCTGAGGTGACTTTGCACAGGATTGCAACCTTAGGATCGTAGTGCAAGATATGCAACAACTCTAAAGCAGACAATTTCTAGTCATCATTGTTTCAGATTCCATAGGATGCAAAAACCAAGCCGTTTTAATTAAATACTTGAATAGAAATGAGAGGGCTCACAGTATGAAATGAGGGAGCAAGGTATGTGGGAAGGACAATTTGTTCCCATTACACAGATCATTTTATGTATTTATATATTATCCATCCGCACAGCTCTGGGTAGTTTACATCTCACAGTGTTTTTTAAAAGTTCAATCAAATACTTTATTATACTACAGTGAAATGCAAGACTATTGAAGGTAACAGAAATGTTCATCCATTAGATGCAAGAGGAACCTCCGTAGGAAATGGGTACTGGGGCAAACACACAAAAGGGTATACCGGGAGGAGGAGGCCCGTTGCAGAAGGATTCTTCGCAAGGCTAACACTGATTACAAGCTGAGACTTGCCAAGAATATCAAGAGCAACAAAAAGGGCTTCTTTCAACATGTAAATCGGAAGACGAAGGGGAGACAAGTGGTGGGACCACTAAATAAGGAGGAAGGAGATCCAGTGACTGATATGCGGGAACAGGCACAGATGCTAAATGACTATTTTGCTTCTGTGTTCTCCCCAAAGCAGATCCGCATAGATTAGATGAGGCCAGGGACTTAGGGGCACAGATTAGAGTCACCCCCTTAGAAGTCGAGGGGCTCCTCAGGGCATTGGAGATTACAAAGGCACGAGGCCCTGACAGGTTACACCCGAGAGTACGTAGAGAATTGGCAGGGGTCTCACACACCCGCTGGCCTCCATTTTTGAGGCCTCGTGGAGAATGGGTGAAGTTCCAGAGGACTGGAGGGTGGCATCAGTGGTCCCAATTTTCAAAAAGGGTAGTAGAAGGGACATGGGGAATTACAGACCAGTTAGCCTTACATCCATTGTAGGAAAAACAATGGAAAGGCTCTTAATAGCGAGAGATCTAGTGATGCTAGATAGGGAAGGGAGACTGGCAGTCACACAACACGGCTTCCGCAAAAACAGGTCCTGCCAGAGAAACCTTGTGGAATTCTATAACAAGGTTTCGAGACGGCTAGATGGAGGGGATGCAGTGGATGTGGTATACCTGGATTTCAGCAAGGCCTTTGACAAAGTGCCCCATGATATCCTGGTGGAGAAACTGAGGAGTTTTGGGATACACCAAAGCACTGTCCAGTGGATTAGGGCATGGTTGACTGAAGGTAACCATTAGTGGAGAATCATCGGGATGGCGGCCAGTGACAAGCGAGATCCCCCAGGGCTCTGTCCTGGGGTCGATCCTGTTTAATCTTTTCATAAATGACATGGAAGAAGGGGTGAAGAGTCTGCTGATCAAATTTG
Organism: Varanus komodoensis; assembly: GCF_004798865.1. Lineage (NCBI taxonomy): Eukaryota > Metazoa > Chordata > Lepidosauria > Squamata > Varanidae > Varanus > Varanus komodoensis. Next base: position 11,995,115 of record NW_025335568.1, read on the forward strand.
CAGATGATACTAAAACTGGGGCAGTGGCCACAACTGAGGAGCAGGTACTCCAGATCCAAAAAGATCTGGACAGACTATGGAAGTGGTCAGGAGACAACAGGATGGCATTCAATGTGGATAAGTGCAAGGTCCATAGGAATAGGTGTCATAAATACAGGTTGGGGACAAGTGGCTGGAGAGCAGCACTTGTGAAAGGGACCTCAGATGCTGGTTGACTGCAGGCTAAACATGAGGCAGCAGTGTGATGCAGTGGTTAAGAGGGCGAATGTCACCCTCGGTTGCATAACTAGAAGTGTGGCTTCTAGATCGAGAGGTATTACTGCCACTCTATACAACTCTGGTGGACCTGCAACTGGAGTATTGTGCTCAGTTTTGGGCCCCTCATTACGGGAAGAATATAGCCAGGTTGGAGTCAGTGCAGCGTAGAGCCACAAGATTGGTGGCCGGTTTGCAGGGGATGCCGTATGAGGCGAGACTGAGGGAACTGAGTCTCCTTCAGCCTGAAGAAGAGGAGACTCAGAGGGTATTTGTTGGCGATGTACAGGTATGTAAGGAGATATCACACGGAGGTGGGTAGAGACCTGCTCTCCCCTGCAGAGGAAGGCAGGACATGCTCCAACGGAGCAAAGCTCAGGGAACCAAGTTTCCATTTAGATGCCAGGAAGCACTTCCTGACAGGACCACAAGGGTATGGAATAAGCTTCCATGGGAGGTGGTTGAGGCCCCATTGGCGAGGGTGATCAAATATAGACTGGACATGCACATGGTGGGCATGTTGTGAGCGGAGCCAGGAGTCAGACTAGATGGCCCAGGAGGCCCCTTCTGACTCGCTCTGTTTCTATGTCTCAGGTAAGTTTGTCTCTTCCACTATGTTCTTAGAAGGACTTACCAATGTCAAGCTTTTCTTCATTGTTCATCTCCATGACTACAAATTTCTCACAGACTGCAAATGTAGGCAAAGTAGAAGAGATGAACTGTCCAAACCTTGTAGGATGAAGGGAAGAAAAATGGCGTGCATTTTTGTGAAAGATGTTTAATTTGCCATGAATTAGTATCAGCTGCAAGTAAGAGCAATAATAAGAGACACTTTCTAAATAAAAAAGCAGATTCTGAGATATGTTAGGGCTGACTATGAAGACTACATCAGTCACACACACAGACACACACACCTGGTTATTCCAAATGTCACCATGGGACATCTGGAAGCTAAGTCACAGGATTGTCTGTTCCAATCTAATTTGAAACAGAATCTGAAGATAAAAGCTTGCATTCATTTTTAAATGTTATTATACTTGTACCTCTATGATAAAGTTTGTCAATGGGAAGGTTTACACTGCACCACTTTATGGGCAAGCAGTCCTCTCTCTTTCAAACAAGAGGAATATTTCTCGGCAAGGAACATAAGGCCTCATGGGAAGGAAAGCAAACATGCACTAATTTTGGGAAGAAAAACCCAGAGCAAGTCTCCAGAGTACCTTAGTAGGTCGTTGCTGCTAGGGAATCCCTGAAGCAAATAGCTCAATACGTTGCTAATCGCAGAGATTGTTGGCTGAGACAAAGACATATCTCGAAGTGTCAGCAAGAGTTTGGGAATTAGCTGGAACTCTCGCATCAGTTTTGCATTCTTTGCTGCTTCACTGAAAGTAAAAGGACAGCACAATAACTAATTAGCAATTTCCACTGATCTAACTAACCCCTCGTACTACAGCTTCTGTTAACTAATACTAGTTCTGAAGAGCAGATCATATTCACACTTGACTGAAAGACAGGTAAATCTAAGAATCAGTATGGATCAGATCATACATAATGAGAATACAGCCTCTACTGTGCATTTATTTATTTTTAGTTCAATTATTCCCCACTTCCCTTCTCTGTGGAATAAATTCCAAGTCAGCCTACAGACACAAAAAGAAAGCATAGTCTGTAAAAGTGTTATTGGAAGCATATTAGATATGTATAATACAATAGCCAATGCCCACTCTCTGGCCCACAAGCAAGACCCTTAGGCAGGCAGGTATCAGGGATGGGGCTTTTTTAGCCATGGTCCCACATCTTTGGATTGCCCTCCACAGAGAGGTAAGCATGGCCTTATAACTCCTGTCTTTTAAAACAATCTGAAGACACAGATTGTTAAAAATTATTGGCTGCTGCTTCATTTGTGTGTGTTTAATTGTATGTTCTTCTTTCAGGAAGACTGTCCTGAAAAGTGGATGAACAATATTTTAAATAAAAACAATATATTGCAGAGGGAACAAATAGCAAGGGAACAGGAAGATTCCCCCTGGGAAACTTTAGGCACTATGACAGGAAAATTCTTTTTTGTTCTGTTCTGCTTCCTTAGTGCCTGCTGATCAAAAATCATATGGAGACAGGATGAAGAGCCAGGCTTTTTAAACAATACCTTATTAAATATAAGGTAGAAATCAATTTTAAAGATCCAATTTTATTAAAGACACAAAGTTTCCAGCCTTCATGGTGACATGCAAAGCTCATCTGTGTGTTCAATTATGAAGTCTGCAGTAGAAACTGCATTCTCAACAGGTGGGTGCTCTATTCTGCACAATGACTGCCACTTTCTATATTCATATTTTTCCATGCGTTCCAACCCTCCTTTCCTATTCTTCCATCTGTGCTAAAATCCAAACCAAATTCAACTCCAACAGCAATAAACTAAAAGCAATAAGATAAAATCTCCTGGGGTTATTGATTCTGAGAGAAATTTTTGATTATATATGTTGCTGTGTATTTTTACCTGGATTCAGTGAGAAGTTCAATGAAATGTTCAAATAATGAAAGATGTAGTTCATAGGGTGCATGAAGCCAGACCTGAAATAGAAAATATAATGTTGATTTAGAACTTCTCTATGGGATTCAGCTTGGAAGAATTACTTAAACTTATACGATTAAAGTCAGTTGTTATATTCTCTTGAGAGTCTGTTCCATTTTCTTCCAGGCTGGGGAGGGACACGGAGAGAACTTAGGTGACATCATCATAAAATGTTAACGTTTCTTTTCAAAACAGTTATCAGATCACTAATCAAACAATGAAAGCTCCAGAGAATTCAACAGTGATGAACAAGTAAAGTAGTTTTTTAGTGAAATAGCAGTTATGTACATAGAAATTAAAATGGATAAATGTTGTCGTAAGAGTTAAATGTGATAATCTTTGGAGAAAATTACTATCTGAAGACTAAAGGATGGAGAACACTATATATTGTTACCCCTGCCACATACAAGTGTGTGAGCATTACACGGGTTATTAAGAGAACCATTAAAAAAACTCAAAAAGTGCATAGAATGATACTGGATGGTTTTCTGCATCTATCATCACTCAGTCTTGTATATGGCCCAGCCATTTTGCACCTCTTGTTTACAATAAAAAACAAGCTGCTCTTGGTAACAGGCCTCCTTCTGCCACCACTTTATCATTACTAAAATACTTTCTTCTTATGACCACCTTGTAGAGTTCTTTCACCCCTGGGGATAAGAAAAGCTACCACGAACTACACAGTCCAGAGGTAACTCACGTAACCAGTAAATCCCATCTCATCCCTCTCATTTCACTTAAGGTAATCTGCTGCCTTCTTTTTCCACGTTCTTAAGTTCCCATTTTGTACCTTCTGTGGGATTGCAATGCTAGATGCTGAATGGCTTTAAACATCCTACTTCCAGGTTCACACATCCAAGTTCTCCTTCATTCTTCAAAGGCCTCCTTAAAAACCTCCTCTTCCTGAACCAATGCAGTCTAACCATGCCCTATATCAAACATCCATTCCCATTTTTTTAAAAAAAATAAACTTTATTTGCCTCCAGTGCTCCATCCTCATCCTTCTCTTAGCCCAGATAATTCTTCAGAAAAGGGGATGGGGAGCTGGAGACCTGTGCTCTACTTTCCAGCCACAGGCCTAAACTGTTTTTTAAAAATGGGGAGGGAAGACAAAGTTGCTGCTTAGTAAAGCTCCATGGAGCTGAAAGGGGAGTGGTGAGCAACCAGAGAGATTAAGAAGGCTTGCAGGATAACTTGAAGGGGATGGGGGAAAGCAGGAAGAATGAGAAAAAGAAGCCTGTGAGTGGAAAGAGTGCTGTGAGCTGCCTGGGGTGAACTTGAGCCAGAAAAAGTACTGAAGGTTCATAGGAGTGGTTTAGCGTTCCATCTCCACTTCCTATTCAGAAAGCTGGGTAAATGACTTGTCTTTTAGCCTCATCCATTGGCCTTTCTGCAAAATGGTTGCTCTGAGACCAGCTGCAGTGTGTGGCACAGCCATTCTGTGAACACAAGCCCTCATAGTACCCAAAGCCACATGTGCCTAATGGGGATGCTTGGATGATCCATATTCATGGGTCTTGTGTTGTAACAGAAGGGTGGGTAACTAGAAGGTTCCATGTCTTAACACTCAGGCTAGGTTTGCATAATAAGCATCCAGAAAGCAGTCACCCAACTCATGTTCCATTCTCAAGGCTCACACCCATTGCCATCCAGTATCTATTGCCACTGTTTGCATACTCATGAGACTGACAGCTGTCAGAGCATGCAGTGGGTCCTGAACCGATGATGAAAAGTTATCAAATGGAGATTCTGCCTGTGTGCTAGCACCCGGATTTAGCTAAAGGGAGCAAACAGCATTAGAACCAGCCACCCCAGTAATAAAGTCAATACACCTGAGCAAATTAGGAGATATTCCCTGATCCCCAGAAAAAAATTCAGGTCAGGTTGCTCATTGGTCTGAGCAACTAGAAGATATGCAATCCTGATATTCCTTATTAGTTACCATACACCTTGTTGCCCCCTGCCTTTGAGTCATCTTGCACTCAACTCAAAATGCAAAATCCATCAAATAGTATTTCATGCAAAATATGTATCAGTTTCCAGTAGCAATATACCATTTCCCATATTGTGTTTACCCACAAGAATAAAGGCAAAGTGTTCCCTAATAGAAAGGCTATTATGTCATAAATACTTCATGGTTCATCCTGTGTTATTTCAAAGATGTTTATGTTACTGGTTTGTGAATTTAGTTCAAAAATATGTCAAACTTATTTTCTTCATGAAACCAAATGGAGTGAAGTCTTTGAGTAGCCTGCACTGCCATCAGTCAACATGACTTGTGAGTTGCTTGGTAAAGCAACTGCAAAATATACCGCATGACGTATCATGTATGGTATGCATGATTATTCAATGTGCATGAGCTCCTCCAAAGCAATTTTTCAATGGTGTTGCTTTCTAGGTTTGTTTTGTTTTTTTCAAACACAGCTGTCACAGCTGCATTAATGATCCTAAAAATTTCTAACATTCAGAGTTGCTCTACATACCTCAAAGTCACAAAGCAGATCCTGGAAGGCAGCTGAATTTGGAATAATTGATGTTTCATGTCCGCTGTCAACAGTCCCCACCAAAGAAAAGGTCAGATGAAGAATGTGGCTGTTCAGTAGAGAACGCTTCTTCTTCAACAGCATTGCCAGTAACTGAAATACAATGCAGCAACATATGGGCAAAAGTTTTGTTTTGTGCAATTCTCAAAACATTTTGCATACAAAAGAAATATCATCTTCAACCAAGCATTAAAAAAAGTTACCACAGCACAGCGGAACGATTCACACAACCATGCTTCCTTAAATTCAAAGATCAAGTCTATACTCCTTTGTAGTAAATGCAATACCAAGTTTCAGTAAAAAAGCAGAAAGAGATGAAAATGTAATTAACCCCACAATGGCAGGCATTCGGAACTGAAGAGACTTTTCTTTGAATTTTGCTAACCCAGAATCCATACTCGTCAAAAGGAAAGAAAAGAAAAATAACTGTGAAAGGTAACCCCAGCAGCCTTTCATAATTTAATCTTTGATCATTCAGGTGGATTTAATAGCAGCCCAGGAAAGGGCAGGCAGCTGCATTAAGGAATACAAATTCTCAGCATTTCTAAATCCATTATCTTGGGATTTCATAATGTTTACTCATTTTTTCTAAAAGAAAAAAGCAATTTCTTAACCATGTACTAAGTGGATTGTGAGTTTAAGTATTCTTACCTATTTACTAAAACATCACCTTTATGGATCTTGCCTATCCCTATTTGAATTTTTTTCAAAAAGCAGCAATATTTGGTGCTTACTGCAAGCAAATTAGGTTCAGCCAGATTAGCAGTAAAGTTCTCTGTGTAGCTGGTAGTTAGGAGTCATATTGGAAATCTCTATTCAGAAGCTTGCTTGGTACACAAAATGCATTCCAAGTCATACATTGTTGGATCACTGTGGGGAAAGTCATCTTTGTTTTGCTTAGAAAAAGGGCCTCGTAAGTTATGGTGGCAAGTCTTTTTTAGTTCATTTGTCTGAATTACAAATAAATATACAGTGTTGGTGTCAGATGCCCTTCACTCGACACAGATGGTACAGCGCCCTTGATTATATTAGGAACAATAGAAGCTCCTCCTCCTTATTTCTCTGCAGGTTCCTATGGTTCTTCCTTTGATTTGGCAGCTGATAAGAGGCTCTGCTGAGCCAGCAGATGTCACAGATCTGTCCCTCTGGCAAGGGAACTTCACTTTAATCATAAAAGTGTCACTAACTGGAAATCTTTACAGTGCCCCAAGGAAGCAAGCAAGCAGCCCAACCCTGAAACATGCAACTGATGTTAAAGTAAGATGTAATGTTGAGGTATTAATGCCCTCAGTGAGCGGCTATGCTGAACTGCATACACACCTGGTAACCTTTGATTCTTTCCATTTCTTTGCTAGCCAGAGGGTTGCTCTTTACCACACACACAAGGGCCTTCACAGCAGCATAAAGTCCCTCTACATCTGATGCCATGGCGACCAGACCTAGAATGGCAGCTGCTCCTCCAATGTACTGCAACGTAGTGGCAACAGGCTTTGGGACAAATGTCCTTACTCCTGAACATAAGGAAGCAAAAATGCAAGCAATAAAATTAGTTTGATCAATGAAATACCATATAATGAAAACTATTTCTACAATTCAAAAACATACAGCTAGTGAATTTCCCATTTCCCTCAGTCTTGTTACTTCTGCTCTTACCAAAGGAATTTTAATAAGCAAATTACTAATTAGTAAGTCTTAACGTGGAAGATAATTTCTACTGCTTTGTATTTCCAAAGGTATATCACAAAACATTTGCTGTAAGATCACACACAAAGAAAAAATGAAGCTCTTTAGCTGAAAGCAGAGACAGTGTGATTATATTATGGCATCTGAAACTGTGCTCAGCGTCAGTGCGCAGATTAGTGAGGCCACAATTCAAAATGGTCACAGCTCCCCTCCAAGCTTGCCCAACATCAATGGGAGTTTATGCTGCCTCTTCTACCATTTGCAGCAGGAGAACACAGGGCTAGCAAGCCCCACAGATGCAACAGATGCCCTCTGTTGACTGTTCCTCTTTTCTTTCCAAGTAATTATTTTTTCCATGGAGAAAGTAGGAGGAATCTGGTTGGGAGTCTGGGGAAACAGAAGAGTGATGGAGAACTTGGTCTGCTCAAGTGTTCACTGAAACACACTTGGGGGGAGGGGGGACGACCACCAATCAAAGGAATCTGAGTGTTCGCCTTGAACAGCCCAGTGGATTTTTGAGACAAGCCAGTAAGTGCTGGTCCCTCACTAAAAGGCAGCAAATCAAATCTTCTCCACATGATCTTGCTCTCAGAGGGTAACCTCAGATATAAAACATCTCTCGCAGCAAAGCCTACGTGAGGCTATAATAACTGGCATCTATGTATGATTTATTTATCCTGCCTTTCGATTTCAAAAAGCGTCCTAGGCACTAGTAATGACCAGCCCTTATGTTCTCACTCTGCAGGAGACAGCAATACCCATATGCTTCAGCATAGCTGCACTAGAGCTAAAAGCATAATCTTTGAATATTACATGCATGCCCCAAAACACATTTCATGGGCATAAAAAAGACGTATCACCATATACTAGTTTCAGGAAGGATAACAAAACTAATTGCCTAGAGAACATGAAAGTTTCTAAGTCTATGAGATATCTTCTAACACCAGGCTCCTTGCTAAAAAAAAAAAAACAGAAGCAAGCATGGCAAAAATTACAAGAACATTTGTTAAAGGACAGTAGAATGCTGGCCAACCCTGCGTTGTTGTATCTTTTATTGTGGACAGGTTGCCAGTGTCTCAGGGTAAGCTTCAAAGTGTAGAAAGTTTACGATAACGGGGCAACATAGTAATTACCCAACAAAATGTGCTAGGCATTCCTGTACCCAGGAGAAGAGAAGCACTTGCATTTAGAAAACTCCAGACTTCCTTCTGAGTCTCTGCATCATTCCAGCAACTAAAATTGTACATTACCAAAGTACGCATTGAAACTGAGCATGTGGAAGAGCACAATGTCATCTCACCCAAATATCCTATGAGAGCTGCACCAATGGTACGTGCAGGTCCATTCAGATGTCCTCCTGAATTGTGGAGCAGTTTCACTGGAGTGGCATTCTCATGAGATGAAACAGCCAGCTAATTAACACAAGGAAAATCGATCACTTTGAGAGTTTCGTCAGAAAGAATGTGTTTTAACAAAGTGGCAAACCTTAACAGAGGGGAGACTGGGGCAAATTTTGAACACCTGAAATATTCAAAGATTACTGCAGGAGCAGCCGTAGACTAGTAGAACAGTATCTGAATTTTTAAAGAACAGGTTCTACACTGTTTATGAAGTTGAGCTAACTCTTACTGGAAACTTTCTGGCTCTTTAATGCAAGCCTAGCCTAACATACAATTAAAGGTGCCTTTAAAAGGAAGCTACATTTACAGAAGCAAGAACTAAGCCAATTCTATAGTCGCTTGTGACTTCCCTTAAACATGATACTCTCCAGTTTTGTCCAAGTAATTCTAAATTTAGAAGTAAAAACTGACAATTCAGCTGCAAGTCTACAGCCTTCATCCTCATCAGATCTAAAGTTAAGGAAACTGAGACAAAAAGCACAAGAAAGGGAATATATTAAAAGAGTCTACAGCAGCTTGGAAAATAATACAGTAATGAAGAACATGTGCAAGGAGGGTATGTGATACCACTACATGAAAAAGCACATGAACCCCAGGCTCTTTCTCATAGTGCAGAGCTACCAAGTATACACAGTAACATCTTAGCTCTCTCAGATCTGATTCAAGTGGTTTCCAGTACAACACTACTATTCAACAGTTAGTTCGCACTTTGTACTTAAAACTAGGAGTATTTATATCAAATAGAACTGCAGAGTTCTTGTTTTACTGGACTCAACAGAGGCAAGGATATTGGTGTTGGAACAAACCATACACTCTACTAAGGTTATCATCATCATTCTGCAATCTAAATGTGGTCATGATACCGCCCCACCTTAGACTGTAATAAATAATCAGTACTTTATTTACCTTCAAGTTATTAAAGAGTTAGGACATTAACTCTTTAGCCACAAGCTGGCAGTCCTGGCCTCTGTGACACCCATAACTACGTATTATGGTATCTTTTGAGTTAACATCATAAAACTATCCCAGTTCTAAAGTCTTTCACATCACAAGAATTCAAACTTACCTGTTTGGCTATGGCCTTACTGTCCAGTTTGTTATATGCTTTTCTAATTTTTGCAACTGTCAGTGAAGAAACAGAGAGTGCATAGAGGCCAAAAGAAACTTTCTCTTCTGGTACCAATGATACTGGAGATGGAGTGATCCCTTCTGGTTTTGAATCCTTACCTTCAGAATAAAAGGCAAGACATAAGAGAGAATGGCATATTTCATTGTAAGCAGACATACTGTAGTGGATGAGAGCAGATGTGATCTGTGCAGTCTTTGGGTCAAATCTCATCTCAGCTGTTAACTCACTAGATGGGTTCAGGCATGTGCCTATCATCCAGTATTAGTCTTCCCCTTGCAATTGTGGAGTAATCAATGCCCTACTTTTACAGGACTGTGACACAATACAAACAAGGCACGATAGCCTTTGCCTTCTCCTGGTGATTCCCAGCAATTGGCATCCTGTGATATTGTGGATACACAGATTTGAATCCAGACCTCAGCTGGATCAACCGTGTTCACAGAAGCAGACTTTGCCACTCCTTCTTTCTGCCTCCAACTTCTTAAATACGCTACACAAAGAGTAAGAAAACCTTCCTAAATAGGGAGAACTGTGGTGTGAGGGATGGCCAAAGACTAGGCAAAATGACTTTCTGTGAGTGGTCCTCTTCCCCTTGCAGAAGGCAGATCCTGAACCCAACCCAATGCCTCTAAACCAGGACTTGCTTCCCCCTTCACCTCCCCGAAAAGGCAACATAAAGAGTCAGAAGATCCTCCTCAATGGGGTGAACTGTGGTATGGGGATGGCCAAAGACTGGGTAAAGAGACATTCTGTGAGTGGTCCAATTTCTCTTGCAGAAAGCAGATCCTGAATCCAACCCATTGCCTCTAAGCCTGGACTTGATAAATTTATCCTCCATTAATTTGTCCAATCCACTTTTAAAGCCATCTCAGTAAGGACTATATGCAAAATATTGTAAACATCTATAGTGCCAATTTCCATAAACACTCTGAATAATAAACACTGTAGCATAATAACTCCCAAGGATCATTTTTATTCATTTAATGCTCATATTTTTACCATCATGAACCGAACTTGAAAGCTCCCAGTTTAAAGCATTAACATGGTTCATTTTAAAATTGTACAACTGATGTACAGGCTACTGCAGTAGATTACAGGTAGCTCAGATACATATGGCCAATCCACTAACCAGTCAATATGGTCAGTTCTTACACTTCACTTCTGAATCAAACAGAATATATGGGAATGTAAAAATGATCCTGATGCCAACATCAAGAAAGCTTTCAGAGTCTCAGGTTAGGAAAAATAAGGAAAGCACCAAATTCAGGAAAGGGAGAAGCCTAAAAAATTCAGAGAAGACCATTTACTGTCCAACACATTGAGTTAAAACTCTTCCTCAGGGCATATCTCCAATTTTACTGTTACAAAAAGAAACAAAATAAAGTCTCATCTGGGACACCACCTCAAAATAACACCACAATCCTATAGCTTTCTACTCAAGTCCCTGTATTCACTGGGGATTACTCCCAGGAAAGTGCAAACAACAGGAAGTGTTATTCTGTGTATCTTTGACATTCTCTCCTCTTTCATTCATACACAGTTACAACAATTTTGAGCAAGGATTTCTTGATGCAGTCATCAAAGTATACCTTTATACAACCTTCCTTTTCAAAATATTATTTAAAAGTTTATACGAATATTGAGGTGGGTTTATATTTTAAAAGAGAATATCTCACAACCTGAAACTAATATATACATATTTACAACAGGATAAGTTTTACTTACATGGCATATATACTGCCTGAAAGCTTCCAACATAATTTGGTCCCAGTTCATAAATCATGCTAACACTTGATGGAGGCAAGACTTCTTCTAAGAAATGAGTTGGTCCCAAACGCCAAACAAGTGAGGACAGCTGGCGCTGGGCAGGCGGTGTGCCTATATAGGCATAAACTGTGCTAACTACAGGTGGATTAGCACAACTTGAGCCACCAGGGCTACTGTGAATATAGTGCAGCTGTAAAAATACATAACAACATTTATTTAAAAGATCCACATTTTAGTACCTGGATTTTATCCCAACATTAATGCATGACATGTTAAAAAACAAGAAATTACATAACTGTTTGAGATCAAAGTGCATCTAATCTGATGGAAAGGTATATGAGCGTTCCTTCCAAAGCATGACTCAATCTTACAGTGTATGAAGAACAAAACAGACAGAATATATAGCTTAACATGATATTCCTACTCACTAAAAATGAGACTTATTATGGATTTTGATTAAGGATATAGGCCAGCTGAAAGGAATGTGAATCAATTAATCATCAATTTTTAACCTGATTAAATTTTCATATATATAATAAAGTTCACAGGAGAAAACTATATGTTATATTCCTAGAAAAGAAAAAATAGGTTGGATCGAGACTTACTTAGTGAAATGAATGTTACATGATTTAGTAATGAACCCTGGCTTACCCCGATATGTAAACCAGGTCAGCACTTAAAGAGATGAGAGAAGTCATGTCATACACCAAACCTAAACTTTAACATAAAGTTAAAGTTTTAAATAATGTAGAAAGCCAATGTATTACTGGATAAAGGTTTAATTTCCCAAACGTTTGTTATGTGCTATTCTCTTTGTATCTTCAATGTCTAACATACAGAATTGGGTTTGCAGTTCTGAATGGTTCACTGCCTTTGTGATTCTGAGAGGCAGCCTACTGTCTCTGCTAACCAGTTACTCTGGATGCTACACCTGGCTAGCCAACTGGAAGAAATCCCCTGAGGAAAACAAGATATCCGTAGGCTTTTAAAAACAGACAGAACCACTGCCATGAACTCTAGTATTTTCAGAGCATAGGGACAGAAAGTTCCCTACAACCATCAGCAATAACCTGGTTTGGGCTGTTTCAGTGATAACCTGGGTTTGACCTCCATAAGCTGGCCTTTATTTGGTTCTGTATATTCTAAGTAGTTTATAGATATTATCAACTATGCAGGCATTCTAAGTTCCAGCCATCCATATCTTCGCTTCTCTGGCCTATGTGTAAGTTCATTGTTGCACTATAACTTGTCAGGCCTGGAACAATATTCTTCCAGCTATGTGTTCTGATGGTATCTAAAACACTTGTGAATGTTATTTGGTACATGCCTTCAAATAAACACTATCTGATTTTTATATGATCTGAGGGACATATAATGATGTTCCTCATACAATATCATATCATATCATATCATGATGCAGATCTGAGGAACAAGATTCTTTTTCAAGGAGCCTGAGACAAGAAGCTACAGAGAGAGCAGCAATTATTTTAGATGAGGTCAACCCTTACACATGAGAGAACCACCCCCGCAACCAAAACACACACACACTTCACATGAACAACCTATAACCTTGAAGCCACCATGGGAATCAATTTAAGGCAGCTGCCACCTACCATGAACTGCTCTCTCAACATAAAATACAGAGCAGTGTAAGTTGGCATATGGCCACATCATGCTGCAAAGGCAGCAGCACTTCAGAATGCTCTTGGAACTTCGTATCTGTAATCTCAGTAAAATGCCATGGAATTCAACTTACCTTTACAGTATTAATCAGTTGCCCATCGATGTAGAGTGCAGCAGTGCTGTTTTTTAGCATGCCTTTGCTCATCACCAGGACCATATGATGCCACTGGCCTTCCACTATGTGGTCTCCACAACGAAAGCGAGCACAACAGGGCAGAATCTCATAGCAGGAGGATTCTTCACTGAAGTCATCAACTGAAGATAAAACAACATTTAAAGAGCTTCTGCTGCCAAATACATTGTGATCCAAGAAGAAGAGCAGGCTATGTCTATCATATGCTGTTTCCATGAAGAATAGCAAGATATACAAACAACACAGTCTGCCCTTGAGGTTATCAAGAAACCAAGAGAGTTTTTAAAAAGTATCACAATAGAAGTATGTAAAATACCACACTAAAGCATTAGATTGATTCATTAATAAATGCCAACTTTAAAGTTGAGGCTTAATAGTGTACATTTAGACTAGCAATTCACTTCTAAAATTAAAGAACATAATCAGTTTTTATTTAGCATGCAAGTAATTTGGAATCAGAAACAAAGCAGGTACATGTGCTCTATAATAGGTCTAGACAAATTTCAAGAGTTAGGTTTCGTTCCCATGCAGTGGAAAGAAGCAACAAATTCAAGCATTTCCTTCCCATTCCCCTTGTGCACCTAACTTCAACAAGGACTTTCTGATTTGCTCAATTACACTTTCTCAATGTGCCCAAACTGGAAATCTGTAATTTCAGGATTCTATTATTAATTGGCCTGCAAATTTGCAATCCCATTCTGTAGAGAGACCTTCAATCACAGTTGATTACACTCAATACACCTTTCCACTGCACCAAACCATAGCTTGTTAGAGCAAGGGATGTTTAATCTGAACTTAGCCCAACCATCAAATAGTGAGGAATATCCACTACAAAGTGGGGGAGATATATACAGTATGTTGTGTATCTTACCGTAGTTCTGAAGAAGTTCTTCTTTAGTTGAAACTATCAGTAACCGGTCTTTTACAGAGAGTACAATAGCAAGGCATATATAATGCTGCTCAGAGCTGTTTGCTCTTCTCACAACAGTAAGTAGCCTAACTGGATGATGATTTGGAGCCGTACTAAAATGTTCCACACAAAACCAACTTGAATAACTTAAACCAGATGGTGGAGGAAAAAGCCTCTCTCCTAAAAGAAAAGGACATACATTAGCTACATCTGAAGAAATGCAACATGAAATAAACCTATGGTTCCTTTACAGCTTTTAACTTAGCTATTCTAAACTCACAGCTGTTCAGACAAAACTGTACAATGACTTGTTTAGGTGGTAAAAATAATATTGCTTTGTATATTTAAACATAATAAAAATCATTCTTGATTAGCCAAGATCAGTCTAAACAACACACACAAAATCCTAGCTCTTCTGGCATGTCATAACTTTCTGTGCCTATATTAACCACTGTCTTGCATCACATCATGAAACACTAGCATACTGAGGTATTCTCGCTTCTTTAAAATGTTTGCCAACCAACAGTAGCCTAGTGGATTTCTGTCAGCATAAAAGCAGGTTTTTTTTCCTTGATGCAACAGTCTGCATTCCTAGTACATGCAAAAGGATTTGGTTTATTCACACATGTTAAAAGTAAAGCCTCTTGCTTTCAAATGATGGGAAAATCCATTTGATATGGCTACAGTCAAGGACTTACCAGTTCCAATTCCGCTGACTACTGTGCCATCAGTAAGTCCTGTTGTAACTACATTGTTGGTAGGTGCATTGTGAGGTGCCAAACTTGGCAAGAACAGACAGCTGTTAAATAGAGAGCAGTGAATTACAAATAACATTTCCAGTTTCAGGGGATCACAAAATCTGGACCAGAAAAGGAAATCATCAAAACCAAGGGAAACAATCCCAAGACTGCTATGCTTTGTGTAGTTACTTTTTAGCAGGGCATGGAATTTATTATAGCAAAATAAGTCATAAGAATTTTCATGTTTCACAACAAGTTCTGTGTCACCTTGGCTTTTGGTTGTCATACAGAGACATGTCCGTGTTCCAAGATGGTTGGGGAACAAGAGAGAAGTTGCATATGGATTTTCAACTCCAAACAGGAGGTATCAGTACAGTGCACATGCACCCATAAAAGTCAGACTGCAACAAGTCAAAAGCTTCCAAAAGGTATGTTACATGGATCACTTTTGAATTCTGAGTGCTGGGAACAAAACGCATATAAGGAATCTGTGGAATGGAGTGGAAATAAAACTGTAGTTCAAAAGCAAGCCTGTCCTTCCTGGAGAGGAGAAACATTTTGCAGAATGGAGTCAGAGATACTCTATTCTGTGGTCAAGTTGTGGAACAACAGCCTAGTATGCAGATAAGTAACAAGTTTGTTACTCCCTGAAGTTAGCAGCTCCATAAATTTAGAGTGTTACTATGAACCCTGATAAGGCTTTGGCCAGTAGGCAGCAACTGTCTGAAACTATGGAAAAAGACTGTTTTCCATAGACAACTGGAAAGAAGAAGGAAATCAATACAAAGGCAGGAGTATTTAAAAGAATCAACAGATTAAAAGGCTAGAAAGGCTTTGTTTACTTTTCATTTCGGGATTGCACTCTGAATCAAGTGTGTGTGTGTGTGTGTGTTTTAAATGTTTAATTTTAACTTTTGTAAACCATCCAGAAAGCATCAGCTATTGGGAGGTATAAAAATTAAATAAATAAAAACTTTAAAATCCCTTTTGTAAAACATTTTTTTCTTTTGTTTTGGGGTCTTTAAAGGCAATATTCTACATGCTGCTGTGTGCCATCCTGCTGTCACTGACTTATGGTGGCCCTATGAGTGAAAGCCCTGCAAAATGTCCTGTCAATGACACAGAGCTCTGCCCAGCTCTTCTGAATTAAAGGCTGCGGCTTTTTTTTATGGAGTCAATCTATCTCGCATTTGGTCTTTTCTTCTGCTGCTTTTTCTGCTGCTTTTTACTTTCCCTACCATGATGGTCTTCTCCAGGGGGTTTTGCCTTCTCATGGTGTGCCCGAAATAGCACAACCCGAGTTTTAGATTATTTTACTTCTAGGAAAAGTTCTGGCTTGATATGATCTATGATACACTTTTTATTTTTCAGGGTATTCAGAGACCAGGGTATTCTCAAAACCCTCTACAGCACCATGTTTCAAATGTGTCAGTTGCCTTCCTGTCAGTGTCAATTTCCTTCCTTTCTTCATTGCCCAGCTTTCTCACAGATATATAGTGACAGGGAATAGTATAATGTGGATATCTTGGCCCAGATCTCCAGTGAAACATCTTTATACTTAATACGTTTTTCTAGTTCCTTCATTGCTGTTTTCCACTCAAGTCTTCTTTGAATCTCTTGGCTAGTCTCAATTTGATTTAAATAGTCTACATGTTCGCCTTCTTTTTGAAAGTGCAGAGAATTTCTTACTGTAACCATGACCTTTCTTCAGTTTTAAGACTGCAGCTGTCCCTTGTTTGTGAATTAACAAACAATGTCAACTGGAATTTTGGCTCCTGAATAACTTGGAGAGATTCAAATTTCCTTCACCACTTTATTCTGTGGTGAGGCTTAGACATCACAACCCTTTTCCATTTCAAAACATTTTCTTCACTTCCCACATGGACTAATTTTCCCATCTGTACTTTGCTGTGTTTCACACTCTGGAATCTGGGAAAAGTCTCCTCCAATCTTCATTTTGGTCTACAAAAGCCTGTTCCTCAGATCTCTGCTTAGGATAGGTAGTGAAAGGTTTAGACTACACTGTGAAATATCTGGAGGCATTTTACTAGTTTGCACTGGTGGAAGTTTAAGTGGAGCCAAATAACAATTCAAAATACTGCTAGTTGGCCATACTATACCTTGGGTATGTCATAGCCATTCCATCAGATGCTCTAATGGTTTTCCTAATACAATTTTTGAGTAAGCTCCAGAAAAAAGTTAAACGGTGGATTACTTTGAATGGTAAAAACTTGGCATGTAACAGTTACATGACTTTGTGATTCATGGATATTTTCTTTGTAATGTGTCACATTTTATTTTGCTCATGTTCCACATTTTACTTCTGTATGTCAACTTTTTTGCATTTATTTTTGTCTATAAAATACTCATATTAATTCTTTCTTTATGACATGTTTTCATTTGTTTTAAAAGTTGACTGGCATTCTACCCTGCTTCTAGGGTTCAAGAATTTTTTATTGGTTGCATTAACCATGGTTAATGTTCATCAGATGGTAGCACTGTATCCATGGTACAAGGGATGGGGAAGGAAATTCATGGGTGAAAGAAAACATTACATTATGACATAGAAGCATGGCTCCTTTTCTTAAGAATTTGTTTAAGGGAAATTATCTCTTGAAAACGTATTTCAGTAAGTGAACTAGTACTTACTGAACACAGTAAAGTTGCTTTATGCTATTAACCTTTGCAAATTAAACCTTTTACAGATCAGAACACTTAAAAAAACATCTAGACAACTTTAGTAATGCATCTGAGGTTATGAATTGGTGCCTCAGCCCCTCTGCCCCACAAGCAGGGGCAAAAGACATAGACAAGTGGTAGAGCACACACAGAGCGCAGGCAATGATCCTGGTCTCTGCACCCCGCTCTTGTTTATCTGGATGCTCATAACCCTATGGATTCAGAGGATACAGGCAGCCACATTATATCATGCCCCGAACGCATACACAAAAACATACACCAAAGAACCCATACTAGTCTTCATAGGATCACCTATAGGCAGAATTCATTAGCTAAAGTAGATGCATTATTACTGAGGCAAATTTCTGTGGTACAGCTCATAGTTTTAAAATCATAGAAGTTCATTTGGAATTACAACATGCCCTTTGAAACAAGAAAATAGTAAGTTACAAGCCTTTGCAAGACCTTACCCAAATCCTTCAAGAGACGTGTCAAATTCAATAAATGCAGGAGTAACTGATGAGCCATGAAGTCTAATATCATGTGGGGTTGTCATGGAAACCAAACATTTCACCCTTGTCAGAGGCACTGTGCTTCCTTCTGCTGGTTTTAAAAGGCTTTTACTTATCCTGTAGTGATTATCTTCATGTAAGCTGAACACACAGTCACTGCCTACACCTTCCATTGATGTAATCATGCTATCTATAGAAACACAGAGACAGAGTGAGTCAGAAGGGACCTCCTGGGCCATCTAGTCTGACCCCCAGCTCCAGCCAGTTCCACTCATGACATGCCAACCATGTAGGAGTTAAGAAACAAAACATGATTTAAAAAGAGGAGATCTCAATTTGATTATTCTTGGTAGTAGTGGTACTGGTACTGAGTGAAAATAGGACAAAGGTGCTTTGTATCTTTGTACAAAGTCCAAATGGGGCTGTCCCGACAACAGTGAAGGTTCAGTGCATATGGACAAAATTTTGAATACGAAACCCTAACTGGAAGTGGTCATGTCAAACAAGAGAGAGGTTGTGAGCTCATCCACACTAGAAGCATTTGAAAAGAAACAGGACAGCCATCTGAGTATTATGGTGTAAACTGGTGTCCTGCAGCACCAGTTGGACCTGATGGCCTTCATGGCCCCTCCCAACTCTACTCTTCTATGATTCTCTGACACTAACCATGCAGATGTTGTATATGCAACTTGGCATCCATGGATATTGCAACACATCATGGGTAACATGACTCTTGATGAGCCATGCCTTATCATCTGAATCCAGTCAACATATTTTATACACTATATTTTTAAAATATAATATATTTTAGATTTTTAGCAGTCAGCTCAATGAGTCATACAAAATTTTATATGGGGAAGCCATAAGCGATGGACTCTGGCTGGATGCACAAAAGGCAGAACTCACATTAAAAATAATTGCTTGTTAAATCAGTCCTCAGAACATTAATGGAAGTTTCATTTACACAAATGCAAGGTTATAAACATAGACTGAGGAACCTTGGTACCATCTGCACAAATGGAAGTATTGAAAATTAAATCAACCAAGTCCAGATGAAGTCAACAGAATAAAACATACTCAAATTCTACTATACTGAAGAGGAAAATTGTCTTTCTCTTTTTCCCTTCTAATTAAAGATGGGGGATCTTAATGATTAAATCATTAAAACAAAATGAAAATACATTTGGGTTCTGACAGGCTTTCAAACTACTTCATATCTCCATTTAAGGGCAGCATTTACCAGTAGAAAATAATTACTTTTTGTTCTTTCCCTGCCTGCCAAGAAGTGTCAAAAATTGTCTACCTGGCATTAAATTGGAAGACATTATAACGCCTTTTGTATTCATTATAGTTAACGATACCTTAGCAGTTCAAAATAGCGGTCTAATGCAAATGTAATAGTCCCTATCATTTAACCATGGGTAAGAGAACAGGACAGAAGTGTGGTTGGACGGATTATAGTCCAACTCCTTTTTCAGTTCAGCATGATTCGCCCCTACTATTAACTACAACAATGGGACACATCAGCACAACACAACAATCAAGAATAACACTATCTAGGGTTCCAGCTGGAAATTTAAAAAAACACTACAAAATAATGAAATGTCATGTGTGGTCTCTCAGAAGCTTTACTGAAGCATGATCAGATATAACCGACAGTTGCTGACAAATCAAACATCTGAATACTTACTTCTCATTTCCGGCTCATAACTGAGTGAACTTGGTTTATGTACACGATATTGTTTCAATAGTTTTTTGTCCCAGGCTCCACAATTCAGGGGATTTCCCAAACGTAAAAATTCCCTAGTGAGAAATAGACATAGACGGGATAAAGAATGAGAGAGATTTCAAGACATCTCCCTTTCATGAGATCAGCTTAAGTGCTCCCACTTGCATATGTATACAGCTGGAAATACGTAGAACAATACTTTGACACTAGCAGCAATCAGCATTTCACAGAGTCACATTTATACCACTGAAACAGTTTTCAGTTCATAGTAGTACAACTTTCCCAGAAACCTAGGAAGGCTGCTTTTTCTTTCTCTCTCACACCAAATTATGAACAGGGAAAACTGAGAGCTGCTTCAAAATGCATTTTTCCCACGTATCACCAGTGTTGCAATCTATGTACTTAACGCAAAACACGCACTTGCAAAACTGACAGTATGCAAGACTTATTTTTAAATATGGAGATTATCCCCACAAAAGGGCAAATATCATGCGTAAAGCACACTGGAAGTGCTGCTTTATTTAAAGACATTTTGTGCTGTGTAAATCTTTTAGTACCATGTAAACAGGAATAGAGAACATTAATAACTTAAAATAAATCAGAGAGAAGACAAAATTATTCTTGCCCATAACTGTAATACCAAATTTATCGCGCGCGCGCGCTCTCTCTCTCTCTCTCTCTCTCTCTCTCTCTCTCTCTCTCTCTCTCTCTAGAACCCTAATATTCAACCTCCATATAACAATAAAATACAGTTCCAATCCAATGTGAGTGAGGAGGCTCCAATTTAAACTAACCCTTTTCACTTACCTCAGCACCATTGGTTCCAGTGCCTGAGAGGCCAGCCTTTCAAACATCCTCTGGAGCGGTGGATGCAAAGAGTGGTCCTCATCAGCAAGAGCAGCACTGCATCTCTGCAGAAGTCGTGCATGGAGTCCCGCTTCACACATGACCTGCTGATTTCTTTCTGTATGCACTAGAGATTGCAAGATGTTGGCCACTGCAAGCTGAAGATCTAGAGCATGCTAGAAATGGAACACACAAGTAAATAAAACAAATCTATGAAAAAAGCCTTGATAAAATCAATCTCTGGTTAATTAAGAATACATTCAGATCACTTTTATTTGGTTTCTTGCTTATCAGTGAGTTTTCAGCCAAACATGTGCGTGTGCTAAGTGGAAAGAATGTTACATTCATTTGTTCTCATACTGTCATCTAGCTAATACAGTCCTCACACCATACAGATTTTGCTGCACTTATACAATCTATGTTTATGAACATTAATAATCACATGTTAGACACTGTAAGCTACCAAAGAACATCAAATCATGACCACTAGTCCTACAAAAACCAGAGAGACTCAAATTCTAAATCTGGCATGGGGAGGCTTGAATCCAATCTGCTATTTTAGCAAGGATTACCACCCATTCTCCTTTGACCAGAAGTCCTGCATGTCATATGTCATATTACTGACTGCAGCTAGACAACAATCCAGAGGTCCCTGGAAAGTTGTCCCAGTGACCACAGGATTGCCCAGAATACCCCTTCCAAGGCTGGAAAGAACCACACCAGCTTCCCAAAAAAGCTACCTTAGGAAAGGGGAATTTCGGTGAATGGAAACCAATGCAACTTGGATACGAGATAGCCTGAGGTTTCCCTAGTCTCCCGAGGCAGGCTCACAAGCGGATCTTGCAAAAATCAAAACACTGAACACAGAGTATGGAGAGGCAAAGATCACTACCCTGACTCCTTCTGCCCAGCCAGGCTTTGTACAATCAGAAACCTCTGCATCTGGAGGCTTCCAATCAACAAGGGCACAAACCAACAAGGGCTGTAACCTCATGCATTTAATTCTTAATCATTTCAGCAGTGGTTTGTCATGCAGTGCAGGAGACGGCTGTTCTAGAAACTGGTGCAAAAGTGCACAGCCATCTTTATCACATGCCACTAGCTAAACTGTTTAGATTCTAGTCACTAAGTTTATATACTCCAAGATACAAATTCAAAACCTCCTAGTAACTCCATATTACCTTTAAACAATTTAAGATAAGGCAGTTAGATTTAAACAGATTTTGAAAGCCCATTTAGCCCTCCATTAGTAGTCTTCCAGCATTAAATCCCACAATTTAAGTGATCTACTTGAAAACATTCTCACTTCTGGCTGTGTAGTTGACCCAACAGAGACTAAGAGATCCAACATGGAAAGCATAGCTCCAGGATGGATGATGACTGCATCCAAGCTTTGCAGAGGCACTGTTCCTTTGTGCAGCTTCACATCAGCAGGGTTTTTGGCAGGGAATACTGGAGGTGTTGAAGCAGAATGATATGCATGCCTGATGGTGGAAAGAATAATAAGAGCTTAAAAGTCACATATATTTTTTCTGCAATTAGCATTTAGATTAGGTATGCCACGGGCTTTATGTTTGTGTTCTTCATCTACAAGTACATGACTTTTTAGCATTCATTTTCTATCATATATGCTCCTGATCACAGCTCCTTTTCAAACAAGAAACAGGCTGTACCACAGTCATGCTGGATACAACATGTTGGCTTTTCCCAGGAGACAAATTAAACAATAATAAAAAGTCTCTGGCATGGATGCTTACAGAAATAAGCCTACTAGTAAACCCAGCTGAACTCTTCAGTCATGTGGTTACACAGGTCTTGTCTTGCATTCAAGAATAGGAAATACACCAGAAAGCACAGACTAAAATGGCTATGGAGGAAAGAAAAGTTCACATACCATTTCCACATTGCATTTTGTGTGTTGTGTATAATAGAACTATTTCTAACTGTGTCAGAACACTAGAAAATGTTTAAGAAGAGCATAGGAGGTTTTCTCTTCTCATACCCATGCAATTAGCACCACTCAAGATTATTCTTCAGGCGCATCTACATTTCTCACAGTTATAAAATGTCACCAGAAAAAGAGGAAGAAAAAAAAGAGGAGAGCGAGCTAATGTCTGGAAAACCCCCTTCCCCCACACCAACTTAAATCTTTAAAAAAATCCAAGTGCAGGATTTTGAACCTTGCAGTGACCTTGGATCTTCTTTCATTCACACCTTGCACCTCTGTACTTGGATGTACTTGTGTCAGCTAACAGTCTGAATCTGTCCAAAGAGTTAAGCTTCATGCTACCACAGAAATAATATTATCCCCATTATAACAGCTATGGCAAGTTGTGGGAACTGGGCCCAGTTATCCCAAAACAAAGCATTCCAAAGTGGTTACTCAGACATTGAAACTGAACTAGAAGCAAAAGAGGAGCTCATTGGAGGAAATATCACGGTTGAAAAACCCTAGATAAGTCAACTGGCTTGGGAGAATAAGCCCACGTTTGGTTCAGGGGGTGACACTGTTGATCAGGCAGGTCCAGAAGTTCTGATCTTCTGCTGCTATCTCAAGTGAGCTCGTCATTTGAGAGATATCTGACTTTCCTGTCATCTGGCCCACAAGTAGTGAGACTCTTCCTGTACTCTGGTTGGGAAGGGATCAGAGGGATTCAATTTGGAATCAACTTCCTAACTTAAGCAATATTTTCTCTCTCTCGTTATTTCCCTCATTAACTAGACGGGCTGTCTTTTGCTAACAACCTCTACAATATTAGTGCTGCATCACCAGGCTGGTTGGGTTGGTCCAATTTACCCCAGCAAAGTGTAATTAGAAGCCTTTCATCTTGCTCTGCTTGAAAGGGCACAGGCCAGAAGGGAGCAAGAGAATCTAGCGCAGGATTCCAGGAATCCAGAACCTTTGGGCAAATTAAAACCACAATATGGAAATTAGTTTGAAGCAGCACACAATATAAGCCACACTGTCCTAGGACCGAACTCTTTGTCCATCTGGTCCAATCTGACCGGAAGCACCTCTCAGGCAAAGAGGACTTTCCCCAGCACAATTACCTGGCTCTTCTCGCTGGAGATATCAGGGACTGAACTAGGGACCTGCAGCATGCAAAGCATATCCTCAGCCACTAAAACTATGATCCCACACAGGATAATGGAGATTTGTGCTTTTCTTCAGAACTACTTAGGTCCATTCTCACTATAATAGTGTCTCATCAGAATAGTCCTGCGTCTCTCCCCCAAAAGTTACCAATATATTCTGCAACCTACATCTTTTATGAAGATTTAGGATATACATGTCCCTTATCCCATATATACCTCTTCTCACTACAGTACTATCAGCACACCCATTCTTCATCACTCAAATACGTAGCTGACCTATGATCAATCTTAGGCAAAATTACAAATCAGTATGCAGTACTCAGACTGTTTAAAAGCAGAACAGTTTACAATGGACTGATTCTAAGAAAACTCTCCTATTGAATAAGAACCAATGAAAAATTTGGTTAAGTAACCCAAATATACACTCCCAAGTATACCAAATATGTTTCTATTTTTTGTGGGTCACAATTTCTCCAATTAAAAAAAGAGAATTTTATTTTATTTCTAGCAATAAAAGCATATCACATAGATAGAAGAAATTTCACTCTAAGTCTTGATATTCTTTCCTTTGTGAATTTCCCATTTTAATCCGGGGTCTACCACTGCATTCTCAAACCTACAACGTAGAGTCCATAAAACCACTTTTTAATAAATTTGAGGATAAGAAAGACTTATGAAGCTTCAAAGAAAAGGTATATAGAAAATGTATTTTCCTCTGGAAAACAATTTCAGTCATTATTGTGGCATAAGACAGTCCAACTAAATAAGCTTCCAAACACTTTAGTACTATAAACATTAATAGATTATAGTTTTGTGCATCGAAAGAAGGGTTTTTTAAACCCCTGAAGGTTTCTTCAACCATTCTTTTATACCTGTTTATGAAATTCTTAAATAAAAATGTTTAAGGATGATTTTGTTGCTTCAGTTCTCATAGGAATTCTACATCTTCTGCAACTGAACTATTAAATACTAATGGGAATCGTTTGGAATTACCATGTTTTGCAGAAATTATCAATACTTTATTGGACTTAGTAAATATAACAAGAATCTGAATGGAGGAGGCTTTTTTTTTTATAAAGTTCATTTTCAAACACAGCCAATATGGCTTCACAGAGTCAGATTTTGAATAATACCTTACTACATTGGAAATATTTTCACAATTTTTATTAGACTCAGTGTTGTGTGTATTAATTACTAAAACTTAATATTTCCCCACCCGCCTTGTCTCTGAATTTATGTGTAGTTGATGTCAACACAATCCCAACTACAATTGTCACTCTGATGTATAACAGAGAGCCTTGGTTAAATCTGGCACAGGGGATGGAGGGATCGAGAAAACATACCAACCAAGGGCCAAGCATGCAAGACACCTATAGCCTACTCCCACTTGTATAACCATACTACATATGTGACATTCCTGACTTACAATCAAAATTAGATCACGAAAAGGTTGTGGATTCATAAACGCCCACCTTCCTTCCTTCCTCTCTTATGTAAATTATACCTATTTTCCATATTCATTTTAACCATAGTGTAGTACTAAACCTGTATCAGCATTAACTATGGTTAACCTCATCCAAGTACAAATGGCAGTAGGAGAATTGACACACAGCACAGCAAGACATATGGGAATAAAATGCAAACCCACAGCATTCCCTCAGGCCCTACTCATACAACAGTGGCAAATCACTGGTTAATTAATGAGAAATTTGTCATGGAATATGCTGCTTCCATTCTGCATAATCAAGAGCCAATCAGTTCAATTGAATATTCATTTGTGAAATGTGAACCCAGACACTATGGGCTAATCAATTTGTTAAACAACCTACAATAAAAGCTAATCATAGCTTAGCTTCTGCTTAACCCAAAGTTAAGCCATTCATTCAGGCTGACTGCAGGCTGATTATACAAAGCAGAAATGTTCCATACCAGGAACATGCTTTAGCAAACAGTTGCTTAACCAACAATTTGCCAATATGTGTCACTATCTATTTACCACTGTTAAGAGATGGAGAATATTCTTTCTGGTGATATGGATCTATCAAATTTGCAGAAGTTCCCACCAGGTCAGCAGTGAGCAATGCTATCCAAATTTAAAAATGAGAACATTCCATCTTAAGATCTTTAGGTGAAGTTTTTTTGTTGTAATAATTTAATATTTAAGATGAAAGAGAAGAAAGAAACCAAGGAACTAACTCTATAATTCAGCCAATTGCTCTTCACTTTTATTGTTAAAATGCTAAGCTCTTTAAGCAATCTTAACAAACTACATTCTCTGCTCAAGGACAGTAACTTGGAAGGAACTAAATTCAACTGCCAGAGAAATTCCCCAAATGCAATTTTCCACATCTGTCAACCATGTCAAACCAGCAAACCTGACAACATGATGGTAGGGTACTTAATGGTGAACTAATAACTGACAAAATAGGAGATTTTGAAAAGTATTTATAGCCGCATCATTATTCTCATTGTACTCATTACCCAAAATTAGCAAGAAGATCAGACTGAAGACACACACACCCAGTAAAAGACTTCCTATGGATAGTTTTCATGTTTATTGCACTATTCTTTCCAGAAGCATTCATGACCAGTCCAACATACCTTTTTATCTCAACACTATTCCTGCAAAATTACCCTAAGGTCATACAGCAAGCTTCCTGCCCAAGCTGAGACCTGAAGTCATTCTCCTTGGTCAAAATCCAAGTGTAGTATTCACAGCTGTTACAACACTAATTATCTTGAGCTGGCATAAAGCAATGCCAGTATAACATCCTTAAGACTTGCTATGCAAGGGCAAAAGTGGTGATTTACCACCAACATGTGGTGGCAAATGACTGCTTTTTGTCTTTGCCTAGAAAGTCTGATGATATTGCATTACCATTCATTTACATTACCGTAACAGCTCTAGAGCTTGACAGCACTGGATACTATTCTGTCCTTTATACCAGTCTGAATCTATACAGAATCACACATGCAGAAAGTAGGCTTCTATGATCTCTACAATTCATCAGAATATATGTCTCATACGATTTCCAGAGTTTTGAACAGTCATAACTTCTTTGCACAATAGAAGATGTAAACCCTTTTGACCTGATTATCTCAATCCATACATAGTCTCATGTGCAAACAAGTATAACTTCCTGTAGTTGTAAAAGATACACTATATGACCCTCATCCAGTCTATTTATATCCGCTGTGCAGTCTGAAATGTTGCTATCAACTCTACCATCACAATGTTCCACAATGGAGGAAATGCCCTAAAAACTTCATTTCACCATAAGAAAAGCATGATGGCTCACTCTCCTATGGCAATCAACACAGTGTGTTCTGGTTGAACACAATTCACTCAAGGTGCCTACTGGAATATCTTCTTCTCTTCCTTTATTCGGAATATATGCTTAATGCTCAGTAGGGTATAAAATGTCCTATCATACCTGCACGAGTATTCCAAAATGGCACTAAAGTAAATGTGAATTTGCTAACTTGCCAGTAAATTCACAATGCTTCAAGAACACAGAAAGACAATAATAGACATCACTCTGAGAAAAGTAACAAAATACATCCAACAAAGAGGTGAAGCCAGCAGACTGTGCGACTTCTCTTAAAAAGGATCAGTACCTTTTCCTGGCCAATGCTGGTGTGCCCCAGGGAGAGGGGAGAGAAGACTCATTTGTCAGGCAAGGAGGGATCTGTTCAGCACGACTACAGACAAAACAGACATGGAGGGGATAGAGAGGTTAGAAAAGAAAACAAGAGGTTGGAAGCTTTGTTAGTTTCACAGTTTCACCATAGAAATACATTTTGCAGAATTAGCCAGAACAAAGGACAAAGAACACATGAAGTAAAAATGAAGACATACAAAGCAGGTAGTGCTGTTGTTTTTTAAAAGTAACTCTTTCATTTCTAGGGGAAATTATTAGTTTGAGTTGTAAACAATCTGCTTCTATGAAGCCTGGCATCTTCAAATAAACCTTGCAGTTATAAGGACTAATAACAGACAGCCAAACTGATAATATAATCAGATATGATTAATTTTTCATCTGCTGGACTAATATAATATCTGAAAAAAATAAATGTGGTTGAGGAGAGAAGAAGCAAAGACAATGAAAAATAAGATAGGCATTATTATCCAGTACCAGACAGTATCACCCAATTCTATCCATTAGAAATCTGAAAATAATATTGGTCAGAACCAAAAAAATCACAAAAGTAATACATATTATAAAAACAACATTAAAATCACTGAGTAGTTAAGAATTGCAGGGAACATTTAAATTATTGTTGAAACGTGAATGAAAAGTCAAGATAAAAAAACTTTTATGTAATATAAGGAATCATGGGTGAGAGATACTCGCTATTCCACTTTTTCCCAAAAGCAACAGAGCTGTTAAGGTTTCATAATAGCATCAAAAAGTTAGAAGTTCAACTTATGCACTGAAAGGAAGGTAATGAAAAATTGTAGCAAACTGTAGGCTATGTTATATTTAAATTCATCTGTTTGGTTCATAGTCATATTATTAGCTTCTCAGTATGTTGATATATGAATTAAAAGTGTAATGATCTTTTAAAAAGTTCTTTAATTCTATGTGCATGTAAAATCATACATAAAATTATAAGTTCATATTTAATAGCATTATCTAAGTTACAGAACAGAATGAAAACTAAAGAAAAATACTACATAATAAAATATCTTAACTTTAATAGCTTTATTTGAATGATTCAAATGTTATTAATGAATGATGGCAAATTGTTAGGGTAATATGCAAAGAGAGCTTTAAAAGTTGCTTAGATTTATGCCTTTAAAAGTTGCCTAGATGACAGGCATTTGGAGTTAGCAACTTCTTAACTAGCTAAAATTCCCCTTTGATACAACTTTTGAAGGTGCAAGAGCCCTATCTTTCTTTGCCTATACTGTAGATCCTCTGAACAACCCTAATTCCTTCTCTGTATGCTGATTTTGCAATAGCACAGACATTAAACAACCAGAATTTCAAAAACGAAGGGCTGGCAGTTGTCAATCTCGAAGGAAAGTAAGAGTGAAAAATGCACTAAGGAATCATCACCAAGGAATAATCCACTAAGGAATCATAAATGAGATATTATATTCCCAAATAACCACATATTTGGGGTTCTACCCCAAACTTTATGAAGCATACCTGTCAAAAGAGTCTGTAGCTACTTTGTAGAGGTAAATAAAGAGTTTGCTGCAATGCCTTAAAGTGGGTGACACAGAATCCATGGAGATGAGGTCATCTTCCAACAGCCTTTGAAAGGGCTGGGTATTTGAGGGGAAGATATTCAAAGGGCTTAACTTCCTGGAGTCGGAGAAGCAGCCAAGCAGCCTCACAGCATCAGCCAGCTTCTCGTACTGGATCTCTGTTCTGAAGAAGTGTGAGTTGGCCGGCTCGTAGCGCATGGCTGCAGTCAAGGTGCACAGCACAGTGTGGAGCAGTTCAAACACTTGGTTCTGGTTCACTTTCTCCCAGCCATTCTTAGGTGGAGAGCACAAGGATCTTTCCATGGCAACGAGTAATGATGTGACATACACAAATCCGCCAACTTTTCTGAAAACAGTTCTTGTGCGATGACTCTCTTTCAGTACTGACAGCAGGGCCTACATGGATATTTAAACAAGTCAAAATAAACAGGACACCACGGAGACGAACAATTCTAAATGCTGTAATGCCAAAGATTTCTAAACTTTCCTTGGACAAATCACATGACTATTAGTCAAGCTTCTTGCATCAATATAAAACATTTCTGAGCTGTGAACTTGGAAAACAAAGATTCTCCCCCCACCCCTCTCCCTCTCTCGCTCACACACACACACACACACACACACAGAGTTATCTATGCTCAAGTGTGCAGGATTCATTCATCGCAAAACATCAAAAATAAACAGAAGCACACAAACTAAAACAAATTCAAGAAAGCTTCCTCCACCAATGCAGTCCAAATTCAGGCAGAGTAAGCTGACATCCTCTTAAGCTGGGGAACATAAGAGAAGCCACACTGGATCAGACAGTCTACCCAGTTCTATTCCTACAGTGGCTAACCAGATACCAATGGGAATTTCATAAATCAAGACATGAATGCAATAGCAGCATTCTGCTCATGTTCTGCTCATGTTCTCCAGATGCCTATTATAAGCATATTCAGGTGCATATTGTGTCTGATCCCAAGGTGCAATATATGACCACAGTAATTATCAACTACTAACAGTCTCATGTTCCATCTATTTGTATAATCCTCTTATGAAGCTATCCAAGCTGGTATTCATCAGTACATTTTGTGGCAGCACAGTATGAAGTAATATCTCCTTCATCACCAGAAACCTAATGGCAACAGGTGAGAAAAACTTATCCCTATGCACTTTCTCCAAACCATGCGTAATTTCATGCACTTCTATCACGTCTTCCCCTTACTTATAAGTAAACTCTTTCTTTCCATATGAACCTAGTAAGTCCCTAGGATTAATGTCAGATACCCATCTCTATGTGCCCTCTCCAAGAGAAGCTCAGGAGGTATAAATATGGGAATAAATCTTTCTATGGTAATCACATGTTTACGGAACATTCTCCCCCAGGAAGCTTGTCTAGAGGGTACACTGTCTAGAGGGCTAGAGGGTACACTTTGGCTTCATGCAAAGGCAACTTGCTTTCCCAGGCATCTGGACATTAGTTTTGGCCTGTCGTGCGTTGCTTTTGTGATTGTTGTGACTTGGAAAAGATTTTGTGTATTTGTAGATTGGCACTTTTCATCGTATTTTTTTGGCAGTGGGAGTGGGGTTGGTATTCATTTTTGTTTCTATTTTTGAGCTAATTGTGGTTTATATTGATTTTATTTTATTTATTCATTTATTTATATTTATTTATTTTTGGATTTATATCCTGCCTTTTTCCTACAAAGGGCTCAAGGCAGCTTACATCTCCTTCTCCATCTTATCCCCACAACAACAACCCTGTGAGGTAGGTTGGGCTGAGAGTCTGTGACTGGCCCAAAGTCACCCAGTTGGCTCCATGGCCGAGTGGGGACTCGAACCCAGGTCGTCTGAGTCCCAGTCCCATGCTCTTAACCACTACACCACACTGGCTCTTGAGTGTGTTTTATTCTTCCAGTTACATTAAGCATGGATTACTGTATGACATGCGTAAATTGATTTGGGACAATTTTTGTGGTGGGAAGCAATGCATTAATTTCTCCTCCTCCTCCTTCTCAGTTCTTTCTTAATGATCCCAAAAGAACGGAATCTGTTTACATAGCAGCTGCACACTCAGCTGGCTCTTCAGGCTATTTACCACCATCCCATGATCCTTTCCTTCCCATCTACCTACCACCAGCTCAAATCCCAGTAACATATATGTAAATTAGGATTCCCCCACCAAATGTGCATCGTTTTACACTTGCTTAATTTGTATTTAGCATTTTACATACCATTTCTTCCTTTTGTAGCTTTTCACTGTCCTTTGTTTCAGCTGCCTAAATAATTTGGTGCTGTTAGCAAACCTTACCACCAAACCTTACCACTCACTCCAAATATCTATTAGGTTAAAAAACACCAGTCCCATAAAGATCCTTGGGATCTACAGTACTACCTATATTCATCCATTCCAAAAAGGACCACTTACTTATTCCTCTTTTCTGTTACATTTGCAGAAGCCATGTTGATTCTTCTTCAAAATGAGACCTGTCCTTCCATATGCTTAATAATTTTATATATTTTATTTATTTATTTAATACATGTTTATCCTGCCCAATAGCCCTAGGGCTCTCTGTTAAAAAGCTAGCCTGAAATTTTTTGACTCTCTTTTTAAATATTGGCATACATTGACCACATTACAGATTGGTTTTAGGGTCATGCTGCATATTTTTCTTGGAGGACTCCTGCAGAATCCATTTGCACAAATGTGGCTGAATATGGAACATACTCCTACATGTAATATCTAAACCCTGGTAGCCCTCAGCACCACATTCCAAATCACTTCCAACTGCTCAGATAGAGAATCCACAGTCAAAGGATGGACATCAGAATCTTTAGTCTGTGTGTCCAACACCAGGTACAAACATTCAGAGTTAGAACTCTTCTTCCCATCACAAGCATATACCTCTTACTTTTCCATTTTTTAATAATGGCTTTAGTTTTTAAATTAGATGGTTTTCAATGGAAACTTTGTGTTCAACAATTGATGCTTTAGGAACCTGGGTCAAAAAAGAGCACAAATCTAGCATACAGCAGATATGGCCCGCAGAAATAAAATGGTGAAATTATGTTACAGCTTATTCAGGAAGTTAGGAACAAATTTGTAATGCATGAGGATGATCACCATAGAGAATTTATACCATACTTTGTCTTTCACAACATTTATCTTGTATCAATTTTGCTTTAACAAAAACTTTAGAAAATTAATCAAATACATGATAGCAATTCTGTGAACCATATAAAGTTGTGAAACCAAAGAAAATGCAATATAGAAGATATTCAGACAGACAAGATGAATGGGAAATGGCTGCAGGCCATATCTGCTGTATGCTAGCAAATACATCCTAATTAGCAGATCACTAAGGCAATGAAAGATGTTGTCTATAAAAATTCTGGAAGCTTCATTAGTCTAAATTACATTTTTCAGAGAAGCTGTAAGAGCTCGATTTCCTGCACCTAAAACTTTTAAATACATAATGTTTCACTTATATTTATTATTCACAAGCTCAAGCAGCAACACCAGTTCAGGACACACACAACCAATTTCAGATTATTCTATTGGACTTTTAGCCTGGTTTTCTGGATAAAAATGTGCAAAAAGCAGTAAAGATGTGATTACAGTATTTAAAACTGCAACAACAGCATTTTTTTAAAGCATTAATTCTGTATTACTGCACTTACCCGTAATATGTCAGTCTTCAGCTGCAATTCAGTAGGTGGAGCAGAGTGCATTAATCCTAAAAGGGTACCCATGTCATCATCACCACTTGGTGATAATACCAACTGCTGGATTATCATCAGTGCTTGCTGCCTGCATTGTGGATATTTGACTATGTTATGTACACATCTTGCTCCACCAAACTCCCTGAAGATACCTAGAAAGAAGACAAGTTACAGAGCAATAGCTGCAATATCACTAAGTCACTCTAAACACATTATCTTCTGGTGTACACTGTCACAAATGTCTGTAATAATTGTCAACTCAGAGATGCCATTAGTCAGGTATGGAAGAGAATTAGGTACAGAAGGTAGTAGTTACTTTATTCCTTATTAGAATTCTGCAATCTTCTACTACTGTTAAATAATTTGGGATCAAAAATCTTTAGTGATCTACTCCAAATCACCCACAAATGTATCAGTGAAAGGTCTATATTCTTCCTACTGCTGCACTGGACCTAATTATGCCCTGTCTTATGTGTCAGGCCAATGACTTGATTGGACAGTCTCATGGTTGTCATAGTGGTCATGAAGTCCCACACGACCCCAACAAGGCCGTCTCAGCATAAGTGTTGCGGTTCTACAGATTCACAATCCAGAGAGCCCCAACACGAAATCTGAGACTAACTGGCAGCTGAGGTGGACAGACTGCTGGGCAACTGGGTGGTTAGTACAATACCAGGATGCTCAAGCTGTCCGTAAGAGTCAGCAGTAGATACAGGTACTTAAAATCCCCACCTGCCTGAACAGTTTTTCCAGACAGGAAGATAAAATCCTTATAACCCATGGCAACCTTGCCCCTCAAGGCTATATTGATGCTGCACTGAGTGCTCAGGGAGACACATCTGAGATTGATCTATTCCCTCTATTGATCATACACCCTGATCTCAGTAATGCACATCAAGTCAGCTGCTTCATCCACAATAGAGCCATGGATTACGGGCCAAGACTGCTTCTATTAAAATGGAACACTGGTCATATATTGTGAAAATTCCTTCTTGTTTGGTGTCATGGAGGCATCCAACTTGCTACTCCTGGAATTTCCAACAAAAAGAGGGCTTCCATTAGTTTGAAAGGATAATTACTTCTGGATTGTCTTGTATTCTCCTCCTTTGGGGACTGGGCATAGCCTTGTGTTTGTCCTTAGTCTCTGTGAAAACATATCTGAGAGCCTCCTCTTCAAATTGGTGAGTGTTTCTGAAGTAAACTGAAGTTAATTCAGAATAGGAGGATGTTCTGCCTGAAGTCAAAAAAGTGTCTGAATATCATTGCCCTCACCAAGAATGGAGCAGAGCACAGACTGGTGTCAGCAACAAATACATACCCTGTTGCTAGTTTAAGGAAGGCTCTGGGTTGGTCTACTATGGATCCTTATATGGTCGTCTACCTATAAAAGGGAAGTTCTGGCAAATACAGATGAGATAGAAGAGACTGGAGATCCTGACTTTCCTGAGAGTTAAATCAGGGTGAATAAGAGTGGGACATCAACATCCTTAGGAATGGTGGTTACAGACAACAAGGTTGTCAATGGGCATCTTCAGGTCCTCCATCACTGTTTGGATGAGGGAGCAGTCTCTAGGCAATATTGATAATTTACTTATTCTGAATAAGCACAGACCAGATTTAATTACCTTGTCAAAAGTTGAAGGAAAAGCCACTACCCTCCGTTAGTTGCTTTATACTCAAGAAAACAGAGATGCCACTGTAGCCTATGCTGGTTGTGCATATTCCTGCAGAGTTTTATTTATCTGTTTATTTAAAAAAAAAAAAACCCTGTCTATACCATTTTCTCAGCTGTGCTGGCTCTCTGACCAGTTTGCACACAATTGGTTGCAGACCTAATAGGATATTGCTTTGATGGCAAAGATCCTTCAGAAGGTATGATAAATCCACACTAAGAATTGGGGTACTTTGGAAAAGAGGAGTTAAACAATAGAACTGGGTTGAATCTCTCAGCATCAAGCGAGTACTGTAGACTAAGTCACATGATCCATACCTTGCCTAGGATGCAGTAGTGCGATATATTATTGGATGCCTGTTTGGTTTCCTTCATACCAAACAGAAAAAGCAGCACAAGGCCTGTGGATAAACAGAACAGAACAGCCCAAGTCCCTTTGGTCAAGGACAGGACTAGAAGGAAGAAGAACTTATCTCACACTCCCCATCCCCTCACCTGGCATGTCCAACCTGCAATGTCACAGATTTCTCTGCCTGTCACAGTAATACAGGTACCCTCCCTGATCAAAAACCATAGCTACCAAGTAGACAATTTAGATCACTCACAAGATTAAGCCAGAATTTATATCCAGCATCCAGTGTTGGACAGGAGCAAGAGCCTTTTACTGATACTTGGAACTGTCTACGCTTTCCAGTTATGACCACTGTGGTAACTTGCATTGTTGATGCAATGCAAAACAATACCAAGAGTGACACTTAAGGGACATTTGTTATAAAATGAGTGGCTTCCACAAAACAAGTATCACATTAACTTGAAAGTTTTTCCTGTTAAGGATATATACTACTACTAAGCAATGAATCATCTTTTTATTACATCTCCTATATTATTTCTGGAGCACTACTGCATTTGTTTTGAATTCCTTTCCTGTTTCTTTCCATTCATTATGCTCTCCCCACTCCACAAATTTAGACATGAACAGCAGAACTAAACATCCAAGGTAAAAAAAATCATCAATCTGAAATAATTATTCTGATATAATTATCAGTACCTATTAAAATTGTGAAAGTCATACGAAAGACCTCATGCAAATTTCTTTCTCCAGAGAGGGCATAGTTCCGTAAAAACATCTTCATAACCATGCTAAAAGGACAGGCCTCAGCCTCTTCTCCATTCAACAGTGGGGAGATGCAAAGCTAGCTAAGTAAAAATGCCAATCTCCATGTATGACCACCAGTTTCTTCAAGACTCTGTTTCCAAAACACCATGTTTCCCTTTCGTTTGCCCTCAATCTACCACATTCCATTCCAGCTTCATTCCAGAACTGACAGCTTCTGCCACAGCTCTGCCTGCCAGTATTTGGTAGACATTATTTAGGTTAGGTTCACAAGCCCTCTGTAAAATATCACAACGGTAGTGCAGCATGCATGCACACAACACAATCCAAGGAAGGGGAAAAGTTAAAGCAGTATCACATTACTAATCCAGAATTCCTGCCTATATTTGTGAATGAAAATTATAACAACTTATGACCAAAGTAAATAAGGGCTAGATTGTAGCAGTAGGTCACTAAAAGTTACTTTCCCCTTGACAAACCTATAGCATCCTGAGAAGCAAAATGGTATCATTCACAGGACAAAACTACTGATTTAACTTTTCATAGATTACAATTATTAAGAGGCACAGATGAAAATTCATTACTAGGTGTGTCTGATATACTAGAATCCAGACCAATAATGTTTTCATTTTTGCCATTTCCCTCCACAGCATATGGACAAAGGGCAAAGAATAAGCATCCTCAAAGAAGGATGCATTTTAAAACCACAAAAGTAAGTATTTTAATGGGACCATACTAGAAATAAGTTCATTTTCTGCTATAGCTAGCAATCAATAAGTTACTAAGAAAAGCGAATCTTACCAAGCAAATTAAATAAATTAAGCATTCTATTAATAAACCCTTTTATATGCAAGGTCAAAAACTTGCTTGACACAGCATTTCCATATCTCAAGAGATCAGACAAAACATAAAGACCAATACAGAGTTAAGTGTACTTCAAGGGTAAATATCAACATAAAAGGTGTAACTCTTCATTTTATCAGTCAGCAGCCAAATACCTGCATTTGTGTTTGATCCTTGGAGCAGTACTGTCAAGGTCTCCATAACCAACAAAGCAAGTTGTTTTTGGTCTTCAAATGAGCAGTTGTTTCTTGACTCCCCTAGAAAACAGTTCTGATCATCACCCATGACAGAAAACACTTCTTACTTTTTCCCTTCACTCACTCATATACACCCATTCTCATATAATAGCAGCAAATCATGAGTTAATATTTGCTGTGCAACATGAGTTACACATCCTAAATTTAAGCTAACAACTAGTTAACTCTGGTTTAGTTTAACCAACAATTAACCCATAATATACAGTTCACACATCAATGGGCAACCCAGAGTAGAAGATTCAGAATGGCAGGGGCGCATGCTATTTTATGGGTCATTTTTGTGTGCAAACCAAGTCACAATCTCCTTCTGTTCGTACAACCCTCACATTAATTCTGAGAGTCATTACTATATCATATGTAATACCTGGCCTACCAATGTCATAAAAATAAATGCTTAGTAGTGACACAGAAACAGTGATTTGAGCCTGAATTATTGCAAGTGCAAAAACCCAGGTGAAAAATTGTAATCTTAGATATGATGCATCCAATGACACACTAACATTTCACACTTATATTTTATTTTTAAAGTTAAAAGGTTAAAAGGTCTTATAAAGAAGTGGTTTACCCTTGGAAGTAATCTTAATGTCTTTTGAGATTCAGAAGAAAACTACATTTGTTTTCTAAGCAGAATTTGAAAAAATGCCTTTTGCCTAGAGTCACTGGAAGCACAAAAGTCTGAAATTACATACATTTTATAAATAGTAGCTTCTATTTCCTATAATTATGTAAGACAGATATGCATTTCCCATAGTGCAACAAAAGCAATGGCAGAGAGAAGAAAAAGAAATCAGCATTTAAAAGAAAGGGAGGGATACTTACCTTGATCATTCAGAGCCTGTGCAGGATCTTTCAAAAGAGCTGCATACTTATGCAAAAGGTTCACCATCACTTCCAGAAGTCCCACCTCCCTGAAGACATCCTTAAAGATGTAGTCATGTCGTGTAAATTTAAGCAGAGTCTTCATTGCAATGATGCTACATGGGTAAGAGGTGCAGGATTTTAAGAGGATGCTGACACTAATCAGTTCTTTGCAGGGTATGTAATTCAAGCTAAAGACAACAAACTCAAGCATCTCAAAGTATTTGGCCTGTACTTCTGGAAGCTTGGAAATTTTCTCTGCAAACTGAGACAAAGTGTGTTGAGATTCTAGGATGAAATAGTTGGCATTGTCCGCAATATATATATTTAAGATGGCATCAAGGATAATTTGTGCAAGGTAGCTGGTCTTTGCCTTCAAAAAAGCATTTTGTAGGACAGAAAAAGCTTGGATATTCCTCACATTGTGACCTACAACAAACAGGAAGAGATAAAAATCAGGGTTCATTATAAAAATACTATTGTTCATGCATAGTAAGGAAAGCATACAATTCAAGTCACATTTCTATTCTCGTGCAAATATCTGCATATGAACTGAGCATGCAGATTAAAGAAGTAATAGTACAAGCTCACCCTTCCCACAGAACAAAGAAAAAATGTGCAAGAGAGAATTTTAAGGATAGGATTTTAAAATCCTTTAGTAATGAATCACTTAATAGGCAAGGCCAAAACCTGGTGAGGAAGGTAGTTAAGACTGTTTTGACAGCAGCACCATGACATGGGAGAACATGCTAAAAATAAAAGAATGACTATGCATACTTTTGTTTTAGAATCTTCTGTCAGATTATGTCGACACCATTCGATATATGGTTGAGTGTTCCAAGATCTGAAAGAATTGACTGGTTTCATAAATATACTGTTACCATAAATGGGAGAAAATGGATAGGAAGTGGAACCCAGAATAAATAGGATGTATGCTTCCAGACCCATATAAGATGAGAAAACATGTTATTATATAGATATTATCAAGTATGGCGTCTTATGGACATTAGGAATGA
This sequence comes from Varanus komodoensis, assembly GCF_004798865.1. NCBI lineage: Eukaryota > Metazoa > Chordata > Lepidosauria > Squamata > Varanidae > Varanus > Varanus komodoensis. The sequence goes on from NW_025335568.1 coordinate 12,033,475, forward strand.
ATAATTCCAATCAACACTATCACCATAGTATTGTATTTTAAATGTCTAAACATCAGAGGGCACCACAAGCTCAGTTCCAGATTGCTACATGAAGCAAAGTTGCCCACACCATTCTATGGACTTGGAGAATGTGTGCTGTCCATGTTCACACAGGACCTAAGCATCTGAAGACTGAGAACTTCCCCAGTGTTAAGAAAAAGTAGCAAAAACAAAACCAGGACTGTAAATGTCAGCTTAAGTATGTACATGATTAAGAAAGAGTAACCCCACCTTTCCCTGCAGGCTGGGGGACTGCAAATCCAGGCAACAGAAAAGGTGCCCCTGTAGTAACACCAGCTGGTTTCAGTTCATTGACACCATATGTTGTTAAGGAGGTTATCAGATTAACCAAATCCTTCAAAGCGTCCTTTGATTCTGCCTCTTTTGCTTGTTCTAACCTGCAGAGAAAAAGCATCTTTCAAAAGATAGTCAAGGCTGGAGATTTGAAAGGGGTAGTAACACTCCAAAGGCAATGGTCGGGCAGCAGTCATGTTCAGCCAAGAGTTAAGAAGACTGTGTGTGCACCTGATCCCTTTAAGGGGGTCAGCATCAAAGTCCCTCCTCAGCAGCCTTGAATGGGTCTGGTTGCATCTGTTCTACAGGCTGAGGATGGCCCAGCTGAACTGGCATGAAGGAAATACTCCAATGAATAGACCCAACATGGAGCCAAACCTTGTGGACACTGTCCCTGTTTAAAGTAATATATGTGCATAAAAGAACATACCCTGCTCAAGTTTAAATGTGCAGTTTCAAATGAAGTTTACTGTATTTCACATAACAAGTCCCCACATTAATTTCTTTGCTACAGAAAACCTAAAGCACAGGGGAAAAGGTGAAAACATTGAACATAAAGATGTTCTCAAGTTTAAGCTATCATAGATGTTCAAAGGGAGCAAAACTGACTTTGCTTCCTGTGAAACTAGCATGAAGGGCCACAGCCATTCTTTACTAGTGAATATCATACTGTGCTAAATTAGTGGCCCACTTCCATGACAGAGCTGTCTTTTTTGTAAATGAAGGAACTTGTTATAAAAATTATCAAAGAATAGGGGCATATAAACACATCTAAATTAAGCAGATAATGTGATAAACAGGAAACAGATTAGATACAGTGTGGACCTAGTTTCTGGATATAGGAAACAACAGGTCCAGGGAGTTTAGAGCCTACAGCAAATGGACTCTAGAATGGACCGAAATACTCAATAAGAAGATATGCACTTCTTTCTAGAAACGCACTGCACACGTGTTAGCACTAAGTGCATTAAGGCGCCATGCTAAATTAACTGAAGAAGTGTTGATCTGGGATAGCCAGAGAAAAATGTTCTAATTCTTTTCCTGATTAATTCAGCTAAGATTTGGGATGTCATTGCACAAACAAGTACACAGAGTGACTGACAGAAAAAGCATGTATATGTGCATGAGATTCAGACAGATAATTAATAGTCAACACTATCAGCTTCCATAGAAATTTAGGGATCAAATGGCAATTGAATTACAATTGTAGAGATTTTACTATGTCATTTATTAATAAGCACAAACAATACTTTGTCTGGAGAAGTCATCATGATGCTAAAAAGGAGAATTAACCTGTAGCCTTTGAGGCAAATTTAAAGGTCAACTCATTGTACTTGTTTGATGATTTTAGGCATAACACTAGTACTTGGAGATTTGCCATCTTTTTCTCAAGCATCCATAGAACAAGTTTGAGTTTGGAAGTGACAGTTACCCTCTATTTCATCAAATGCCAAAGAAACTGTTGGAGCTGTTTCTAAGCCAGCTGTTTCAATAATGGACTCTTATCCAAAGCTGCGAAAGGACCTTTAAGTTTGATCGACAAGGGGAAATGTGTACTGATCACTTTACCAGCTCAGCTCTCTGATTCTCTAGTCCTGGTTCCATCATTGAGAACATTGCCTCAGGAAAAGCCAGGGGTAAGACCAGATGGCTGTTTTAATAGCTCTGCCCATGTACAAATAAATACATTTTCCTTATTTGTTACTACTAAACCAGGTGGTGGTGGGGAAATGTCTAAGTTATGTCTCTAAAAAACCAGAAAACAGTAAATAACAGCAAAGCATACTAAGGAAACAACACACTACCTCTGAAACAGCTGGTTTTCGCATCAACCCAAGTCCTAGAGGCAATTCATAGCTTTAACCACTAAGAACATCCTATTGTCCCAGGTAATGCTGCAGCTTTGCATATTCACTTGCATTTACAAAATCTGGTATCAGCAAATCAAAGACATCAAGCAAATAGTTGCTAGAATAGCAAGAGTCAATCCTATTAAGAACCCAATGAAGTACTGTTTCACTTTGTGGGTTGGCATATTGTCTTTGTGTTACAGGTTAAAAGGTTAAATTTTTCTACTGTAGCTTCAAAGAATGCTATAATTATTCATGTACAGACAGACCATGCTAAGAGATGAAAAATGCCACTTAAATAAGAAAATTAGATTTCCAAACATGACTTGCATACCTGAGTAAGAGATCAGAGAGGAAGCTGTATCCTTGCCATATTCTAAAATCATCTAGGAGTGTTTGAGACACATCACTGGAATCTTTGAGGAAGCAGGAAAGGCCAGCGAACATCTCAACTATTTCCAATGGAGAAAGATCATCTGACTGCTGCATGTTCTGAACACATGTTGACAGGCATTCTTTTTCTGTGAAGAAATAGCATTTTCAAATTATACTTAAAGAATCAAATGCAGTTGTTCTCATGGATTAGTCCAGGAACATATTAAAATTCACAAACTTATCATGCAATTTACATCGTACGATTCTTGTAAGTTTTTTAAAGGATACCATCTTATGTGGCTGAACTTGGAAGGTTATGTGCATCCAACAGAAGATGAGAGAAACACAGAGGCTGCAACTGCCATCTAGGTGGCTGATTTCAGCTGCCCAAATGCTTTTGTCCACTTCGTGAGGCACTGCCTAGATCCTTTGCAGAATGGCGGTCTCTCAGCCCTCACCCTGCCAAGCCTGCACCAAAGTGGGTCTTCCACCTCACTGACTGTGAGGGTGGTGGGAGATGCCAAGGAGTTACTGCTGTGACCTGGAAGAATTACTCCAAGGACACAACAGGAACTCCACCTTTTCCTATGGCTGACCAGACAGCATCTAGCAGCCCTAAGAATGCACCCTGACTAAACAATTCTTAGTAAATATGCTTCACACAGGGTTATTCCACATATTACAAGAAAAAGCAGATGCTTCAGGTACCCACTGTCCACTTTTTAACATATCAAGAAACACACAAAAACTGAACTTTGGACATTTCATCTGTACAACATAGCAAACATAACACTAATCCAGGAGAAGACAACTTTGGGTGCTTCAGATATTTTGGCCTGCAACTCCAATCAGCCCTAGACAGCACAGTCAATGAGGAGGTAGGCTGGGAGTTACGGCCCTTCAGTTATTTTGGGGTACAAGTTGCCCACTCTTGCACTAACCAACAATTTATTTAACCCATTGTTATTCCATAGCTTGTTGTCCTACCCCGGGTTTGTCTGACTAACCAACCAGCCAACCATGAGTTATTTTCTCAGTCCTCAAGTTGTTTCCTTCCTTTCTCCTTTGGCCACCAACTTGCTGTGTCAGAAAAGCATGGTTCTGCAGAAAGGTTCTGCTGTGGCCATTCTTTTTTCTTTCCTTCTAACCAGACCAAGACAAAGCCTTCTTTCTAACTGAAGAACTGTTATTATGTTATGGCTGATTGGTTAGGTTGCCTTTTTAATACGAAAGACGAGAATTGCACAAGTCAATTAAAAAAAAAAGCCATGTCGAAAAATGGCCATTAGTGAAAGACAGTTTTGTGATAAAAACTTGATTCAAAACTCAATATCCATTCTTCCTTCCAAAGTTGAAAAGAGGTAGGTCCTCTTGTTTAAAAACCAATCACTTCAAGTGTCTGAGGTTTTTGAGTTGGTCCATTCTTTTAACCTGATGTCAAGTCCCTGGATTAATTATATTAGGTTTGCCCCTTCCCCACTGGCATGCTCACAATGTGAAATTCTGATTCGCAGTGACCACTTAACTTACCTTGATTCCATTTGCCTTGGCATTTCAGCTGCAAATTCTGGTCCCTGCCCTTTGTATGAGTTAGAATCTAATCAACAACCTTGAAGACTTTTTTTGGAAAAATGGTCCCGATCCATACAGGTTCTAAACACTCTGTTTAGCATCTTGAAGCATCACACAACCCCCAGGTATGCTTTACTGGTGATCAAAAATGCTTAGTTCAAAAAGGTATAAAGCTGCAATCCAGTCTTTCCCCCAGGGTGCTCACCAAATCATTTGAACTACAATTCCCAAGATTCCTGGCCATTGGTCATACTGGCTTAGGTTGATGGGAGTTGAAGTCCAAAACCTCTGGAAAGCACCTGAAAGAGGATAATCTAATATAACTCACCTATGGGGCTCCCTGGTAGTATTGCTCCCAGAGTGTCATAGGAAAAAACTATACACAAAAAGCAATCATAATAATCTATACAGACTCAAAACAAATGAATTCCAGAAAAGTAATTTGTACATTTAGTTATTTTTGATTCAAACTATGTAGTTATTAGAAGGAAGTTCATTGTGTGCAAGTGATAACTGGAAAGCTTGTGTTTGGGAAAGTGAAAAGCAAAGACTGATCTGAACAACCTATTGGCAGCAGATTTCATCATTTAATTCCAACAGTTTATTCCAAATACAACAAGTAGATACATTATATTTGTTCGTTTAAGATATTTATATGCCATCCTGTTGCAAAAGCCTCAGGACGGCTTCTTGCAGGGGAGAATATTTGCTTTAAATAGTTGCTCTACTATTAATCTATAAGCAACAGTTCTCATGGATGATGCAACAGTCAAGAATCATAATGCCTCACAGCACTGGCTTAATTGCCTTCCATCTACTACAAATGTCTGGAGAAAAGACAAGGCGCAGTAAGACATAAGCAGGAAGCCAAGCTGCATCTGCAAGGAGCTAATGCTACATTAAACATAAATGAGAAACAGGAACTATGCTTGTGAGTTTGCAACATCAGCAAAACACCCTCTCATTCATGTGAGAAACATCTGTTCATAGAGCTTACTGGAAGTTTGAGAATTTTGGGAGCCTGCTAAGGTAGAAAAATTAGTCTTTTCCCCTACTTTTTCAGAAGCAAAATTGTGGGATGATGACTAGCCCATGGTCTAACCCTGAGATGAGGTTTCAGAAAGTTTTTAAAAAATTCAAAACTTGCGCTCAACATTCAAGTTTTTATGAAATATATTACTTTATACCATGAGTAGCAAACCTGATGCCTTCCAAATGTTTTGGGCTTCAAGTTCCAAAATACTTCACCATTGGCCATGCTAATCAAGGCCGATGGAAATTGTAATCTGAAATATCAGGAGGATACCAGGTTGCCTACCCTTGCTCTAGACTGCTGACTGACCTCTTCGTCATTTGCATTTTGGCTAGTTCCATGTATAAAATGCCAGAAGATATCAATTGTGAAATGCAGCAAATAATACTATTTTCTGAAATAACAGTGGATATCAAAAGCTGAAATCATCACTGGATACTGAATATCACCATGAAACAATAGACATACAGCAAGTATTTAAATAACTGATGAACAGATGACACCTTGTATCACAGAGATTAGCTGAAAGGAGATTCTGTGGGACACATTTGTTCTAGATCCAGGGAATCAGGATTTCATACTAGCTCAGCTCAGTGTATTACAAAATCTTGTTCTCTGTCACCCCACTCCCTCTTTATTTTAGAAATATAGGTAAACCTTGGAATATAAATGACAAATTAACATGCGAGATTCAGGTGAGAAAAGGGTATATAAAGAAATTTAATAATATTTGGGGTGTATTCATTGAGTATGTCTTTAAAAAGGGGGAAGGATCTGAGCCACTGAAAGAATCATTACAGTTTTGGAAGAGGGAAATATCCTGAAATGTCTGAATAAGTTTTTTTAATTATTTGTAACATATATCACTGGTCCTGGTGGTGGGGGACACCATATTGTAAGAATTATTTTAATTGTATGTTTAACTGTATATGCTTTTGGTTTTTAATGTAGTGTTTTTGGTTGTATTTTAGATTGAAAATTAATACAAAGTATTTAAATAGAAATATAGGTAATTCCATCTTTATTTATATACTGTTTAACAAAAATTACATAATTTGGCATAAATATAAATTAGAACTCAAAAATATTCCACTAACTGGATGACAGGTATACCAACCGTGAATATATTTCACTACGTTGACGCTAAGGCCATGACGTGATATGGTCATGAGTACTTCCCCTGCACTCTTCCTCCAAGGCAGGTTGTAGGGAGGGCACCATGAGGTTATTGCACTGAATAGAAGCTGCAGGTCATCCTTTTGAGCAAGCTCTTCTGCCGGGGATACAAAGCTGCACAGTTTCACTAAGATCTGAAACAAAATTTATTTATTCATTTATTTATTTAAACTTTTGTATATCATCCCATCACAGACGTCTCGGGGTGGTTCACAACACTGTGAAAAGCCACTGAATTCACTAAAACAAACAAACAAACAAACAAACAAGGGAGCAAACAAACATATAACAAACTTATATAAATCACTACCATAAGAATTCTGTGTATTGGGATCAATATTTAAACTCTGGACCACATAAGCAGTTGTAAGCAGTTCCCTGGAACTGCTCTATCAGTCTGTTTTGGTACTAAAAAATTCCAAAGGCCACCATGCAATTATGGAAGCTTCTTCAGGCAGTAAAAAGCTTGTCTTGGGGTAGGAGATGCACTATAGGCAACCAGTACAGCCAAAACCCCTTTCTTCCAACTCACTCTTTTAACAAAGGCATTTGAAATTTATTACTGTAACCATAATTCATTTACCTGTACAAACACTTTCTGCAATACTGCTCTACGCTCCACTAGAGGCAACTCATTCTGGGCTCCTCCAGCCACCTCAGGCACATGTGGAAGGTCAAAAAACAGATAGAGACATTTCACGAGTGTGGAAGGCACTGACATAGTCGTCATGCAGTCCACTGTTTTCTGGATAGGAAAGAAAATGAAGACAAATTTTAATCTTGTACTTCTAACACAATGCAATTTATTTTGAATTCAGTGGCATAACGTCTAGCACCTTTATGTTAAAGTCACAAATACTATTCTCAAAACCCATTCCTCTGAAAACTGAAAGAAAGCGTTCTAATTATCTAGAAGGATAACTGACTGGGTTAGCAGGCCATGACAACCCACTGCAGGCAGCTAGGCACAAGTTTTTGTGCCATGCAGGCCTGAACCACTCCTTGCAAGATGGTTTGTTTGTGTGCAGCTAGCTGCCCTGACAGCCCATGATTTGGAATAGGGGTTCCTGGACCTTCACTGGTTTGTTGTGTTGTCTGAACCCAGGCAACTAATCCCATTGTAAGTCCAGGGAAGGAATGAGCAAGCAAAAGCAACAGAAACTCATTGCTGTTCTCTCCAAGCACACCTGAAGCACCACCAGCCATGCCAGCAAGTGCCAAAACAATACTAAGGAACAATGGTCACTGGCCACCACTGTTTCATTTCCCCGCTGCTGTGATCACAAGTACTTTTCTTTCACTGTGCCCTTTTTTCAAAAGCTTGCTTTCTGAACTGACACCACTGAAGCAGCACATATTGTTGGCGGTTCACTTCTCTTTTATTATTGTTATTTTCACACAACTGCACAGTTCTGGGTAGTCAAAATAGGAATGCTTGCCTTGGCCATGTTCTGATAAGAGGCTACTATTGAGTTGTAGCAAATACAAACCATGGATATATTGCAAAAAGTGATCAGCGAGGAAGAGGAAGAGGAAGAAGCTGCAACAAGAGCAAAGGAACTCATGACTGGAGTGGAAAAAGGAGATATGCGGGCTTCAGCTGCCAAGTTGCCTGGAATACCTCTTGGAGGACAGTGAAATAATAATGTTTCAGGCACAACATGGGTGGTTTCACAAATGATCCAAACAGCCTAGCTTATCTGCAGGGTGGGTTGTCATGTCATGCAAACTCACCCAGTTGGCAAGTTCACGTAGCGTGGCACTCCACCCTAGCAATATGCCATGGCAGGCTGGTGGTTCTGTAAACAACTCCCAATGGATTGTTCATTCCCTCAGTCCTACTCCTTTCCCCTCAGTTTTCCAGGCTGTAGCCCTGCAGCAGGACCAAGAGTATTCGGCAATTTTTCACCAGAACTGAGAGCTGTTTTCAGTTCCCAGTGGCTTTTTCATACTTTAAACATTTGTTCTTCCAATAGATTAGAAAAGCTGGCTTCACAGCTGGGGTTTACAACCCCCATTTTGACAGCCATTGACAAAGGGCTGAGAGTGGCTGGAAGGCTTTATTTTTTGCACAGAAAATGTGTCCAAATAGATGTGTGTTTTTTTCTAGCAGCAGCAGAGTAACTGTGGATATTTGCCATTGTGCAAGTGTGGGAATCTGAAGCCTTAACTGGGCAGTACCTGCTGCCGAAGGGCAAGTACTAACCTTGAGCATTGCCCAAACAGGTTCCCAATAGATTTTGCTTTGCACTGACAGCTGTCAAATGGCAAGAGAAAGAATGCCATGAATGATCTTAGCTCACAAAAATGGGGCAGCATGATTTAAACCCCCAAGGGAGTAATTTGCTCTACCTTCCAAGGAACTTTAAACCTTACATTCTTTGATAAATTAATTCTATTAATTCATTCATAATGACATGCTCTTCCGGAGATTTTTGTAAGAGTATTGGACAATTTTTCTAGCCTAGAAGATACTATATCACACATGCTTGGCTTTACAGTTCCAAAATTGTGAATTTGCATCAGTAAAGATCACACAGCTCTTCTTCATAGCAAAGCTGTTATAAAATAAACATAGAGAGTTGAGAAAAAGATCTTAACCCCATTGTTCCTTTGCAAATCTATGTACATAGAATCAACCTCTTACCTCTCAAGTGCTAAGTTTTTTTAAAAAATCAATGAATAGAAGAATATTAAGAGTAGAACAAATCTATGTAAGATGCTAAGTGTGAGGAGGGAGGGACAAACAGTAAAACTGAAAGCAAAAACTTTTTGACAGAATACTCCACAGGTCTTTGGATCTTTTTCTGTATAGCCTATGGTTTATCATATTATTCTTTCCCTTCAGAAATCCTTCTGTTTAACCTCTACATTTCCAAGTATCCCTCACTTTTGTATCTACAAGCAATAGCCATATCTATGCTTTGTATCACTCATCTTTGTATTGCAATCATTTGTATTGCTCATTTCTTTACTAATCTGCATCACGTGATCCCTCTATCCCTGAGGAATACTCAAAATTCCCTCTCCTTATCTTCTTTTCTCCTCTTGTGACCACACTTTTTAGCCAGTGTGCTGTAGTAGTTTAAAGTGCAGGACTGGGATACAGGCAATCTGGGATTTAGTCCATGCTCAGCCATGGAGCCAACTGGGTGACTTTGGGTCAGTCACAGACTCTCAGCCCAATGTACCTCACCAGGGTACATTGTGGTGGATAAGGCTTAGAGGAAGAGGAGAGCCTCTCTGAGGTCTTTAAAAAAAGGAAAAGGTAGGATATAAAAAGAAGGGGACGGCAGAGAATGAGGTGGTTAGATGGAGTCACTGAAGCAGATGGTGTGAGCTGGAGTGGACTCCAGGGGCTGGTGGAGGACAGGAAGGTCTGGAAGAATGTTGTCCATGGGGTCGCAATAGGTCGGACACGACTTCGCGACTAACAACAACAACAAAACTCTAACATGAGTTTTTTTGCTCATATTTACTTCAAACTAATGCCACTTTCTTCTCCTTTGTTCTCTTCTCTGACCTTTTATTTTCAGGTAAGATAACAGCCTAGTTCCAGACAAAGAGAACTGACATGCAGTGGAGAAGCAGTTCAATGTGTGCACTGGTTTTATGCACTGTTTCCTAAAATTAATGGTGCAGCCCACCACCAGGTGCCGTATGTCCACATGGAACACGTATGAATCTAGATCAGGAAATAGCTGTGTCTGCCCTATGTTAGGGGTGCTTTTCTCCTTCAAAACCTTCTTCAGCACACCTCTTTTCTAAAAACCTTTTCTATTGTCAGAGCCTCAATCTTTTTCCTGTTTCTGTCCTTACAACTTCTTTGTCACGGGGTTACAGAATTATAGTCACTTTACCTTCAAAAACAGCAATTCTGTTCTCTATAGCACCTAGTGCTCCCTAGAAAATGTTAGACTGTAACAAAGCACAGAAAGGCCACAATAGAATATCGAAAGCTGGAGCAGGAAGTGCCCAAAAAGAAAAGGAAAAAAAAGAACAGTTTAATTGTATAGTTAGTGATATAAAACTTGATTAATTCCTAGCATTTGGGAGTCTACACTTATTTCAAATGTGGAATAAGCATATCAGCAATTCTAATAGGAACCAGGGGTTTTAACATCATTGATAGCAGGCTGTATGTCAGGTATCACTGCTGATGCTATTTCAATGAAAAAGCAGTGCCTTTATTAACTAGATTTGTGAAGGCACTTCATGCATAAAAAGCAGAATAGAAAAAGTATGAATGGATGTCTGGAAGAAACAGATAAAGAAGAAGCGAAAGATAGGATTATTGGAGTAGAAGAAAAGATATGAAATAAGCTCATGGGTCTTAAGGGACAGCAAGGAACCAGCAATGTATTGTCATGTGCCAATAACTCTGACGCAGATGGCCACACAACTTTTCAGAGTGTTATAATTCCAACCATGGTGGTTGTTGCTTTTTTTTTTCCTGGAAGAGGTTTCCTTCAGCTATGTACTGTTTGTAAAATTCTCTGTTTTGCAAGATACAACCTGCAGCTTACAGAGACAGGCATTTCAGGGAAATTCTCTGCATTTCTCCCCACAAAAACATGTTAACAGGTTTTTTGTCATGCCCTGGGGGTCCAGGGTGAGAGGGAAAGGGGAGGAACTCAGGTATGCTTTTCCATTCAGAAGTTAAGTATCCATAAGACAGGAAAGGCAAGTCAGTATTTTACTACCAAGGACACTTCAGAGATACCTGTACAATCAACTTCTTCAGCTGAAGCCTTGACCCATTTCACTTATGCAGGTCTCTCTGTCTTATGTTGGAAAACCCCATATAGGATAAACAATACAACATTTTAGAAGGTAGGAGGGGCAGACACTACTCAGATTCTGTTCATGAAGAACTAACCTGTCCAGATGAAGCTAGCAAGTTAATTGTGGTCAGCAACATCCAGCCCCTACTGGCTTCTTCACTCTGATTGATCTCCAGGAATTGGACTATGGCACGACTTGCAGCCTCTAAAGCAAAAATAACTCAATGTATAAAGTACTTTAAACTATTATCTTAAATAACCCCTCTCTTACCAGGAAGGTCACTGTTAGCCTTTTTTCCCTACAGTTAGAGATAAAAAATGGAGACAGTACCACTTGCCTATATTCATAATATTTAAATAAATGGCATTTAAAACAAAGTCCCACCAGATTTCAATATGTCATCAACTATAAAGTTAACACATCCTCAACATGGACATTCATAACTGATATGCCCCAGTGACCATTTCACATGCTACATCCAAGATAAACTGAAATATGGCACACACTCAACAGGAAGATGCAACCAATCTCTAACTAGTGGATCTGTATTTATTCTTAGTAATATATGTGTTTCCAATTAGATACATTTTCCATATATTTTTAGGTGAAAGCCTAAAATGAAGTGTGTCCAGTGGTCGTAGGACTGAAGCAAATCAAATGACTAGTCAGTTTTTCTTAAGGGTCTACAATTTTTTCCTGGCGTTCGTGGCCTGCCCAACTATTATAGCTTTCAGACTTTCACCTGACGGCCCTTCCAGCTCCAGCAGCCTTTGGGAAAAGCCAAGCAAGTGAAGGCAACATGCTTCAACACTCCCATATTGGAGTTTAATGCATCCTCATTCCACTTGTTAACACACAAATGCATATACCCTGAAGGAAAAACAGACCAGGGGACAAAATGCCCCCATTTCTCTGAAAAGGCCAGGATGTGTGCCAGTTTGCTTCTGTGCAGCCAAAGTTCTAAAACAGGAATGGGTAGCTTGTGGCCACCCAGATTTCTGGCTTACAACTGACATCTTCCCCCTCCATTGGTGGCGGCTACCACCATTATTGCTTATTATTAATTTCATTTCTAAAACACCCTGTAGCCTAAGCTCCCCAGGCAGTTTACACCAATGTAAAAACAACACAAATAACATACTAGCTAGGGGTGATGGCAGCTGTGACTCAGCTGATCTTTTGGCCCACAAGTTGCCCCCCCCCCACACACACACACACTTTAGATATCATTCAACCAGCTTGGGAAACTTTAAACTCACAGAAACCAGAATAAAGGGATAACAAACTCTAAAAGGCAGTTTTACATCAGGCTGAACTTCTCCATTCTTCAAAGCCATAACTGAGCTTTACATATTGACCTCCTCAATTAACATGTCAAGTATTTGGTAAAGACATGTGAGAATAATTCTCTATTTTTGGTAGACCAGCATCAGTGATGCCTGCTCAACCATCCCTCTCTAAGGATGCTAATATCCTGCAGGATTACAGGGAAGCACACACTGACCAATACATCAGCCAGTGACAACAGCCTGTTCAAATATTTACATTTGAGGAGTTGGGACACGCACGTTTTTATCTATTCCACCTCAAGGATCAATCAGATGAAAAATGAAATATATCTTTTCCAAGTTATGTAATTAAACTGTTCATTAAGTCATTTACCTGTAGATTTGTTAGAGGCTCTCCGACGAATTTCAGTCACCATTAATCGTGACACTTGTGTTGTAAACTGAAGGAGATCCGAAAATTTTTCTATCATTGTACTCGGAGGAGCATTTCCAAATACCTGCAGACAAACAAGTAAGAAAGACAGACCTGCTAGTAACATCAAACCACAATGAACCATCAGACATACAAAACAATGTGACACAAGTGTGAAAATACGCATTTCACTATTAGTAAAACAACCCAGTTAATGCACACAGCTGTTTCTAGTAGGTTGGTGCACATATACCAAGATGATTTTCATGGAAGTGGTCCATACTGACTGCCCTCAGAATGACCAAAACCCTGCTGGAGGGTGGGGATGTGGAAGAGAAGGGGATGAAAAGTACAGCACAAAACTATTTTTGCTACTGTTGTGCTCAACTAGTATTTCTGTGTTTTGTTCTGGTCTTCCTTGGGTTCATTCAGATGATCAGAAGCTCACTGCCCGATAGCTACAGCTGCATGGGGTGGAGGTGAATAATTTGCCTGGATCATACAGTTATATTTGTTGTGAACACCTCACTCCCCTTTTCAGCAGACCTTAACAGAAGGCTTTTCAAGGATAGTCCCATATTTGTGCTAGACTGTTTTCGTGACATAGGATGTTTCATAAGAAGGTTGATCTCAAGTAGCAATAAGCAAAGTTAACGTTGCCTCCAGTTTGTGGGAGCAACTCTTGCCCATGTAAAGAGTTCATTCCAATCTGAAATGAAAGGTTTTACATCACCCTCATGTTGCCTGTGGGTCAGATGGTAGGAATGTTGGACACTGGCCTGCTTATTTAACCTGATGCTGGCTCACTGGATTAATGAATTCACACCCTAATCCTGTTCAGACCTTCACTGTTCTACAGTGTCTCCCACCAAACCTGAAGTTGTTTGGTTCTCAGCAGCTCTCTGACAAATCTCTTACTAACCTTGACATTTCCATGCCACATTCCAACATTCCAAGTCTGAACTTTCTAAATGGAAATGCAGTGACTTGAGCCCCATCTGTAAAATACTATTACTACAGTCATAAAGGGAAATGCAGCCACATCCACACATGTTCCACCTGTTTAAAATTCTTGAAAGAAAGACAAAGAAATCTGGAAGAATGTATAAGTGAACATGAAAAAAGCAGAAGCAGTTTCTGCCTTCCTCCTTCTGTTGATTATCTAGTTTCTCCTGTTCTTCCTTTTCCTAAATTCCTAGGCAAAGGCAGAGGTTAGTTTAGCAACTAGTGCCTTCCAAATGTTTTGACTTTCAGTTCCCCTAAGCCCCATCCAGTATGGCCAACGGCAAGGAATGCTGTGACTCCAAGGCATCTGGAGCTACTAAGCTGGGGAGGTCTGGCTCAGCAGTATGTACCTTCATTTACATGTGATAACATGCACCCAGGCTCTACAGCTCAGCTTTCCCAGATTTCTGCACATGGGCTGGAGGTACAGATCAGAACATAAGAAGACTCCTGATGGATTGTGCATTCTGTTCACACAGTGGCCAATCAGCTACCTCTACCCTACGCATTTGCATTATATGCACAGATATTGTATACTGCGTGGTTCCTAGATATCTGAGTCAATTAACAACTTGTCCTGCTCTCTCAAAACATTTGCATCCTTGCTCACTTATTACTCCCATCATAAGACCAAAGGGAACAGACAAAGCAAAAAAAGTCTGCATCTGGGCTTACTTAAAATATACAGCTGTGCAAAATATTTCAGAGATGTGGAAGCAGCATACAACTATGAACAAAATCTTCTATAAAATAACAACAAAGACCTTGAGTGATAGATCATATTTCTGCCCTTGTACAGAGGCAGCTGATAACTTCTGATCATGTACCAAACCCGTTAACTCTGTCAAACTGTTTTGCTGAACAAACAAACGAACGAACGAAAGAAGGAAAGCCAGCCAGCCAGTCAGCCAATCCCATTCAACACTAGTCATCTGCATAGCAACAGCAGAAGCAATCATTTGGATTTGGGTAAAAAGGTGATCCAGCAAAATATTACTCTGCCTCACCCCTGTGCAGCCTATAAGATAATTAAGAAGCAAGAAAGACTTATTTTTCATATTTCATCATACTGACCTTCTCTAACTTTAGAGCAAAAGCACTTTACTCCCTGAAAGATGTGCAACAAAAGCATGCCATACATTTCATTTTTAAAACAAACCTACAATTTAAGAACCCTCATACTATATTTTCAGTTATGTCACTCTTCAGAAAACTTAAAGTGCATCATTAAGCAGTCAGTACTATGTAACAAAAGTGTCAAGAAATACAACACGTCATGAACTAAAGCATTGTTTACTGGCAGAGACCTTTTCAGTACAATGTCCACATTTAAGCATTTAAAAAATGCCTCACTACTTTAGCTCATTGCTATTCAAAGCATAAAATAAAAAAGAATCACCCCACATAATACCGGATTGTATGGTCCAAAAGAGAAAATAATATGTAATTACGTATTGCTGAATTACTGATTTTAGCCCACTTCTCAGAAACATGAAAAGTTTGTTACAGTCCAAAAATATGGCTGTTATGAAATAGGAATCTTTAGATTTCTGATGGTTACAAAGGAGATATCTTCTCCCTCACTGGTATCCCGGCACGTACCAAAATTACATGCAGGAAATACTTCAAGAAAGAGACATTGCATTGCATTTTCCTAAGAGAAGGAATAGCAAAATTGGAACTCTGGTTATCATGAATTGGGGAATTCCAAAATCAAGATTTATAGGACAATCATATCCCAGAACAATCGGGTCACTAATAAATCTTGTGCCAACAGAGCACCATTCAGTATCAGGAAAGGAAACCCGAAACAAACAAGTAGCCAGGTGGCAAGAGAAGCCCACTGGAGGTATAATGCTTATTTTGGCAGGATTCCATTAATACAAAGGGGAAGCTGGGTAGAGTGGGGAAAGCAGTGAGGGAGAACTTCTAAGTTCAGTGATGGTGTAACTAAAAAAAAAGTTGGTGAAAATAAAACAATATGGAATCCTGCTAATCAATTCAGTTATCTAGAGGTTTGTCTTCTTTCAGAGCCAGCAAAACGGGATGGGATTTCATAAGGTCTGAAGAGAGAGGAAAAGCAAGAAAAGGAGGAACAGATGGAATAATTCCTTAATTAGTTTTCAAACTTACTCAGTATCTATTATCTGTAAGGAACCCAAGATACAAAGCACTCCTGTCGAATTTGGTAGACAGCCCTGGATATCTACGCTTCCATTGCCTTCACCACCCTACAGCCATACTGGAGGCCAGAAAATGGGCTTACTCTGTAGCCAATCGCAACACATTATTTGGAGCATTTATAAGCTAAGAAGGGAATGCAGTTCTCTTATCACATAATGCCATACTAAGGTGCCAAGGTTTCCGCTGTTTTAACTCTGCCTCTGCAACTGGGCCTGCAAGGACAAGGCAATACAAGACAGCACTGTTTCTAACCACTCACCTGGTCACAACTGTCAAGGAATTCTACACAGATGACCGTAAAGCTGATGAAGATAGAACAAAGCAATCTATCCCTCCTTTCCCAGCTTTGCTCAGCTTCCATGTTGGCTGCAGTGAAAATAAAGTCCCTTCATCTATACCTACTACTGAGACTGTCCCTACTTTATCAGCTTGATCCTAGGTATGGAGGTAGGACCTGAATTATTTTGAACTCAGTCTTGAAAGCCAATCAAGCTAGTACCACAATCACAGTCCAATCCATTTCTATGCTGGATGTGCAGAAGATGAAACCTTCTGCATAGAAATAACAGGCTGACAGAGAAGGTAGGGAGCAATCCATGCCTCAGCAACAGCCAGCCATATTTCTCTGTTAGGTGTTCGAAAGGCACATTGTCTCCTGCACATCCTGTACTCAGGGCACTAAGCAGAGAGGTGCAGAGTAATCTGCAGGTTTTGGCTAAGTCTTTTACCTCGGGACATGAGGAGAAAAGGGTGAGGATATGCATGATACCACATATGCTTGTAGCTCCTGTCTCCTCTCCTCAGTGTCCCCCAGAATATCCATAAACCTCCAAATAAATAAAACTCCATCTCCAAGGTTGCTTTTACAACCAGAGTTGCAACCAGCGTTGTTCTGTTTGCATCAGTTGTGAAGGTGGAGGGAGGGCCCTCTGACTCTAGTGTCCTAGCTCCAACCTCACAGCAAGCTTCTAAGGTCAGAGCTGGGAGTCTGAATGCTTTTATGGTTCTGTCTAGTGACAATAGGATTGCACCACTGATGTATCCTTGAGGAGTCCCATTCACCGCAAACTGAACCACTCTGAACCTAATCACCATCTCAAAGGGAAGCTAGTCTGATAACCCCCTTTAAGTTCTACTTATTCATGTGAAAAACACATTTCCAACAGCTGACAGCCATCTACTACTTTTCATATCTAGCTCATTCAGCATCCATAGTTACCTCTTATACTTTCTATTATTTATGAAAACTTTCAAAGCTTGGTCCAGACAAAAGTGGCACCAGCTACCAGTCTATTTCAAGACCAAATCAAAACACTATTATTTTTAAAGTCCCAAGTTACCTGAAGGATCTTGTCCTTCCATATATTCCTGCCCAGACCTTGAGACCATCTTACGAATCCCTTCTCTGGGATTCCTGCCAAATGAGCAAGCTAGGTAGCCACTAAAGAAAAGTCCTTTTCAGTATGGCACTGTGGGTATAGAATGCCTCTTCCAGAAAGTCTCACCTGGACCCTCTGTTGTGCTGTTTGCAATGCCAAATGAAGACTCTCCACCCTAAGGCTTTTCAGTTCTTCAGTTTAAAAATATGTTAGTGCATTTTTAGATTTACACACTGCTGGTGGTTTTTATTCAGGTTTTACTTTGGTTTTATTCTATTTTAAACATATGTTTTTATATTATGCTTTACTGTGGTATTGCACTTTATGGTTTTAAATTTTGCTCTGAGAATTGCCTGGACAACATCAGCTATTGGGTAGTATAGAAATGTAAGAATGAAAGAAGTAAATGAAACCTTTGAAAACACAAAGACTATGTGAAACAGCTGTGGCATTCACAGACAGAATAAATGTAGACCCTTTCCTAAGTTACTGTTGTCACATTTTCACTCGCATGTTATTCTCATCGTAGAAATTGGAATGAGAGACTTTAACCTGGCATCTACTCAAAAATCATACAAAGGGTATAAATGTTTAGCACCTCAGCATACATGACCATGCTTATTCAGACAGACATGGACATACATCATTCCCATGTTATATTTACCATGGAAGTGAGTTATGGGCCACTTCGGTCAATAACAAATTGACTAAAGAATTGTTCAGTCATTTCGGTGGGAGAATTCTTATGAGTGTGTAGGCAGGCAACATGTACATCACAATACTGCTCTGGATGTAGAGAAAGCAAAAACTTGTATTCCAATATTTAGTTTTTAACTATACTCTCACCAGCATCATTCCCATCACCATTCCCTCCTACCCACACCTTCTTCAACAATCATTTTTAGCAGGCACACCATTTAGAACCTGCATACCTGAGGCCAATAAACACATCTAAATCCGCATTTTGCTGGGCTTACCCTATTAAAAACTGGTAGCATCATGTAAAGCTTCTCTTCCTGTTCTTTCTGGGTCATGTGCCGAGGAGGATGACACAGTTCTGTAAAGAGTCGACGCAGGTGCATCAAACCTAGAGCATTATCCTGAGGACTACATTCCTCCTGCCGGGGTCGACCCATTATCCTTTTCACCATATTCATCTTTGCTGGTTTCCGAAAGACCCCTTTGATCCTGTTCAGAAATAACCAGAATTAAGTTGAAAACACACACACAACTACAGATATTTTAAGTACAAGCAAAATCAGGGTAGTGGTGGGGAATCGGAAGAATTTATTTTCAGCAGTATATTGATCAGAAATTGTCCTTCCCACACACAACAATGCACAGCTGGTCAAACAATTTAAAAAACAGTTCTGAGGTTTGTATTTCCCATTTGATATGAAAATTTGACAGTGTTTGTCATTAAGAAGTTAGTACTCTACTTCATCAACATTTTAGTCCAGCAGGCTCAAATTCTTACGGAAATATGGGTCTGCCATTATTAGCACTGTGAAGTTCAAAATTTGTATCTCAGTCCATGAAGATGCACTCTAAGCAAAAATGAGATTTTTATGCAGTTGCCAAGATGAATTCAGTGCCTAAATGAAGATCTCTTCTATATATTTGATCTTAATGTTCCAAACATAAATGTGCAATATTCAGTGCCCTAAATTGTTCCAAAAAGATTTCAGATTTCAATTTCCTCTTAGTTCTGGTTAATTCCAGAAGCTATGAATTGCCCTGTAGATTTCTCAAAATAGGATGAAATGTCAAAACCAATGGAACAACAGAAAAATGGGGCATAGCTTGTCCCACATATCCCCTAAGTATCTCTTAAAGCCAATTTGGGAGATTCAGATGTGGAATGAAACAAGAATGTACCATTTGGAAACAATATTGAGAATCAGGTGTTCAACCATACACACCACTGTCTAATATAAGAAACATTCATGAAACCCAACTGAGCAAGACAAGAAATGCATGTTTGCATTTATCCCTCTGAGAGATTTGTTTAAAAATATCTTTTGTGGGAGCGAGGAGGGCTTCTAATTCAGATTGGGACTGTGGCATGAACATCTTGTTTTACCTAAAGAAAAGGCCCTCAATCAGAAAGCTACTACTTTCCATAAGGTTTTAAATACCATATTATGCAGGAGCCCACATATTTTTTTCCCCTGGGGCAAATAGCAGCTTGTAGGGTGCTCATGAGAAAAAGATGACCTAGAAATAATTTTAGATAGATATAAAATTGTTGGGGGGGAGGATGAAAATTCCCTGCCAGCTTGGCAGCCTGTCACATGTTTGTGTGTGCGTGTTTAATGCTTTAAAAGCCAGAAATACTATAACACATTTTTCATCCCTTCTAGTTTGCTTAAAGATGCAAAGACTCAGGGAAAAGGGGGAAATAGAAAAAATCAAGAAAAAATGAGTAAGATGTAATATTTTGGATCATGAAGCATTCTCTTTTAATATTTAAAATAAATTCTTTAAGACAAGATACTTATATACTGCTATCCAACCTTGCGTCTCCAAGCTAACTCCTAAAAACTACAAAATGCAAGACTAAAGTTCAGGAAACTTTGAAGCCATGGCAGAAAATGGTATTTAGTCTCTTCTCTCAAATTCCCAGAATAATTATTTCTTCCATGTCTTTTTATTGATCTAGCACGCAATCCAATGGCTACTAGAGAGGACTGGTCAGGATCTGAAGCCTTGACACAGCTCCGCCTCGCCCTCCCCGCAGCCACAGCATGACCCATCCTGCAAGTGCCTGCAGGAACAGAAGCAGACCTGTAAGGACTTTTAAGGACTGCAACCTGTACAACCATGTGGCTCTGGACGGCACTATAAAAGGCTATCCTGCACTGTTCAGTTTGGACACAACAGCATGGGCCTTTGTGGTGGCTGCATTGTGTCCTGTTCATCACTGGACACGAATTTGCACAAAATACAAAACTGGGTGGAATAGCAAACGCCCTGGAAGACAGAATGATGAACCAGGGTGATCCTGATAAACTTGGAACACTGGGCTGAAAGCAACAGAATAAAATTCAGGAGGGACAGTGGCTCAGATTTCCCTAAACCCCATTCCCCCGAAACACAATTCCTCACAAACAGGAGCAGAATTTCAGATAAGACAGGCCTTTGCTCCAGTGCAACTTGGCAACATTCCTAGACTCTTGATCAGATCACCTACTTTCCTTTGTCTTCTGGCTTCTATGATGACTCGGATGTTTTGAGGACCTTTTTTATTGATTTGAGCTGTACTTTTCCTTTTGCTAAATCTGGTATTCAAGACAGCTTGTTTGTGGAATTTCACCTTGAAATCCTAATACATAGGAACCTAATAAGTGTTATGAACAACTTGAGCTTGCTCATAAAATTATTGCATTTAGTATATTAAATCTAAATGTATACTTTATTCAGGCAATGATTACAAATGTACTAATTTAGATTACTTTTAAAACTTTTTACTTTACATAACTTTTGAGCATCCAATTTATACATATGAGCCTAACCATGACTTTAGATCTCTAAAGAAAATTAAAAAAAAACCATATTGTCCCATAAATTCCAATAGTTTTCCTCGCCTCATCTCTGGAGGAAGTGGGGATGGAAAGCACTTATTTTCCTATGGTTTAACATTTTCAGAAATCATCTCCAAGTTTCTTCCACATCACCTGTTTTATATATACATGGAAAAACAGAACTGGAAATTCATATCCTATTTCTGAAAATGTCTGGGAAAATAGGTAAGACTACAAAATTTAAATCTTGCAAGACTAGTTTATTATACACAGTAGTTGACTAAGTGAACAACTGCAGACTGAAGACACAATGTTCAAATGAATTTGGGCTCATCTGAAGTGATAACAAGCACATACACATTCCAAACCCATTTAGTTTGATTAGCTGAAAGTATTACTTACTCAAACACAGAAGCATATAGACCACCAATTAAAAAGCGAGACTGACATTTGATTATATTCTGAGCTTGCACAGATGTGTGAGGTATACAGAGGCCAGGTTACATTGCTGCACTAAAGCACTGCTCAGTTTCTCAAAAAAGAAGCAGCTGAGGATCAGAAATCTTTGACATACTGGGTACCATATCTGGGTGTCATTATGAAACTCTCCAGAAAAGCAAAGTTACATACAAAAGCAAGAGGTTTCTAACACCCATTTTTCCTTAGCACAATCAAAATCTATGTTATAATATTGTGTATCTTTTTTCACTTTGATATCCCTGTTCGAAACACATTGAAATGGAGATTTCAACTGTCTCTAGATATAACACTTTTCTAGAGAAACACTGTATCTGTTTATTTTTCTAAATATAAATCAGAACCAAAGTAGTAACCATTTATACTATTTGGCCAGCAGTTAATTTAGATAAAGTACCTCTAGGCTACATTAAATAATGCAAATGCATAATAAGGATATAAACAAGAATGTAGATTAATATACATTCATCATCGGGACATGATAATGTAGGGGTAAATACCGCTACAGCTTTCAAAACAATTGTTAAAACTGTTAGGCAGCGACCAAGCAGCACTCACTATTTAGTTTAACAATAGCTATTATAGGACTAGACAATCAGTTTGTTGCTTTCAAAGGGTGTTATTTAAGTAAGCTACTGGATAATTATGTAAACATTTATCAGGAGACTTTTCCCAACTATTTAAACTGACATGCTAAAATTCTCAGTCATTTTAAAACACATTAGAAATATGGTAAAATGAAACAGGCATCATGTATTTCCTTTGGTTTCATTAATAGGTGGCCTATTTATGTCCAGTATTGTCCTGAAAACCTCAGATTAATCCTTTAACACAAATTAAAGTCAAACTACTTAGATGCGATTCTAACATGACAATCCACGAACAGCTAGACACAAGCAGAAGCAAATAAGCACACTTCTTCCAGCATCTCCTCACTTCCACTTTCAGTAAATAACCTACAATTTACCCATTACTAGGTTTTGAACATGATGTCTGAGCCTAGATACTTTAGGCCGTTTAGAAATTAAACAGCCTTGAGTTAGCCTACAATTAGTTCATGGGTTAATTATGCTTTAATCTAAACAACCCAGAGCATTTGGGTTGAGATGTCATACAAATGGGGCGTTGAGAGGATGCTTAAGTGAGCAGCATGGGTTCATGATTTATTGTAATATCAAAACAGATCTTATATTGAAAAAACAATATATATACAGTCCATTTAATACTGTAATCCAATGTCAACTTATGGTATAAGTTATTGAATTCTGGTCATATTGTATGAACTCAGATGTACCAATAAAACCATGGTTTGTTGATCACAAACACAGAAAGAAAACACATAGTTTGTCACTGGGTTGTAAACCTGGGCTTGTCTAAACCATGAGTTGTCATGCATGAATGCAGAACCATAAGTTGTTCATGGTAGGCAAGAGCTGTTAAAAACAACAACAACAGCAGCTATTCTGCATGTCAGTGCTACAGTCCCAGAAAGTCATCTGGGATACAGGCAAGGAGAAGAGAGGTAGAAGAGAGGAAAACAAACAACCCAAGGACTGAGAAAACAAGTCATTGTTTGTTCAGTCGTTTGCCAGACAAACTGTATGCAAGGCAACAAAGTATAGGTTAACCATGGATTAAATAAACCATGAGTTAGTATTATGTATGAACCAAGACATAAGGGCTGTTCGCATGACACAATTGCTCATGATGAAGCTGCAGTGCCCATGTAAACTAAGCTGAATATGCAAACCCTACTTAGGGTTTGGCATGCTGCACAAATCTTGTGAGCATGAATAATGTTCTGTTTAAGGGTTATGCAAGGATCGTTTAATCCACGCATAGACTATATTTGCAAAGTTTGGATGGTATGCTAACCCTTAAGCAGGGCTTGCATATTAACTGTGGCCCATGGACGTCTCATCCTGGGTTAACTAAGTCACAGCATTTTATCTGAACACAGTCACTATTTCCAAAAAGTCAAATCAGTTAAAGATGGATATTGTAATCAAAACAGAACACAGCTTGTTTTCAGAGTGGCTTGTTATGACATGCAGACCCAGCACAATGGTTTAGCTATGGCTTCCTGGAAAGGGCTACAAAGCTGCCAAGGAAGAGCAACAAAAACTCCTGTCACTCCTTGAGAAATTGCTAGTGCTATCCTCTGTCCTCTATTCTCCTTTGCCATTTCCCCCTTCTCTCATCAATAGGAAATGATACTTGTCAGTTTACTTTCCCGTTCATTGCCTCCCTAGACAGTGACAAGTTTTCTTAACATTCACACTTATCCACACTCGGGAAGATATATATAAATTACAGTAACGACTGCTCTTATTCACAGTAAGTTTGCAGATTTATTGAATCTGTGCAAATCTCCTCAAAGTCAAAAAAAGAATCCTCCAAAATCCCTTTATGCTGCTCAGTGCATTTGTGATCAAACAACTGTTGATTATCATGATGGCTTATCATGATATGCAAACAAGTCCAACAAGTCAAATGTTGCATTTATTATTGAGGGCTTCCTATGATATCCAAGAACTAGTAAGTAGTCATGGATACAGAAATCCAGGAGATACTATTTTGTGGAACACAATGCTAATTCACTGAACCAGTACAGGTTACCAAGCAGCCAATGACTTTAATTTCAATCTCTTGGGGAACCAGAAAATTGTGGTCCCTGCTATAGAAGGTTCTGAGCACTTACAGTCCATTTCTACACATATTCACTTTAAATGAACAAAGTACAAAAAGCACATTGCCTATATAACCAAATGCTCCTATAGAATGAATGAATGAATGAATGAATGAATGAATCTCTTAGATAATATAAAGCAGGGATGCAGAGCCCCAGTCCCATTGACAAATTAATTAACACATAGTAAACTTTTAAAAATGAAGAAAATATTCAAGTGAACCTCTTGAGGAACTGTAGTTTAGAAATTTAATCTTATAAACACCCTCTGAACTTTCTTTGTTCATGAATGGCCGTGTAAGGGTCAGTTACACTAGGGATTTTATTTATTTATTTATATTGCGATTTATATCCTGCCTTTTTCCTACAAAGGGCTCAAGGCAGCTTACATCATATCTCCTTCTCCATCTTATCTCCACAACAACAACCCCGTGAGGTAGATTGGGCTGAGAGTCTGTGACTGGCCCAAAGTCACCCAGTTGGCTCCATGGCTGAGCGGGGACTAGAACCCAGAACCTCTGAATCCCAGTCCCATGCTCTTAAACACTACACCACACTGGCTCTCACTCCACCACACTGGATTTTAGGATGTTCAAGAGAACTGTGAGCAAGCAGCTTTTCAAAGTGTGAAACAAGCTGGTCACAGAACCTGGAAGTGGACCAGTGGTGATCTGAGACAGGACCCTTCAAACCCATTATCTCCACAGCTGACCACAGAGATATAGTATCCAAACAGTAGAAACAAGAACTGAAAGAGTGGAAATGAGTAAACCAAAGCAACCCCAGATTAGGGGAATGAGATGAGAGGACTCCATCAATCCTTGCAAGCAATACTGATATACAATGTAAGAGATGGACAAGTGATCTCAGTCTAACTGCCATGGTTTGAGCATTTTTCCACTTAAACACTGCAAATAAAAACTAGGCATGTGTGTAAGCTATCTAAAAGATGGAGAGGATCAATAAAATCAGTTGTAACAGTATCACTGGCCCCAAGTTGGTTAGTGCAGTAAATATCCAACTCAGGTATCTCCAGTCATTTCTCTCACAAATACTACTTTCACAGAGAAATTGTATGACTTACCATTGATTCCACAAAAACCAATCATTCCCAATCACAACAGGTATAGCAAATGATTATAAACAAAGGAATGCCAAAAAGACATAAGAAGCCTTTAGTGTTTTTTAAATGCTATTGCTTTCATTAAACTGTTTTTACCATAACGATGCACCAGGAGTACATTAATAAGATTAGCACAACATGCAGATTCACACAGAACCTGAATGGCTGTGTTTTCCAGTGACAAAAGGACATTTATCATTTTTAGCACTATAATGGAAAGGGACATAGGTAGCTGCACTGTATCAAGTCAGACTGTTGGCCCAACTAATCCAACACCCTCTGAACTGACTGGCAGTCACTGACTGGCAGCAGCTCTCCAGGATTATCAGGGAGGAATTTTTCCAGCCTACCTGAAGATGCTGGAGAATGAATTTAGGCATACAAAATATGCACTCTTCCACTGAGTAATGGCCCTTCCAATCATTATTTCAAGTGTAAAACATTCAGCTAAAAGGAATGAGATGTAAGATGAACTAGAAATTTTATCTACCAAGTTTTATTTTAAGTCATTTGTTAGCTTTAAATAACAGTTAAAAACACACATAAGCTACAAAATGCTAAGCTTCCCTGTGACCTCTTTTTCACCTGTACAAAAATGCAAGGAGGAAAAAAAAGCAATGGAACAAACCATTATCCATTTTCAGTACAGGATCAGACACAAAGAAGCATTTGTTACAGGAGAATTTTAACACAGATGATTGTTTTATCACCCCCAAGACAAATAATATTAACTCTGACTTTACAAAATTCTTTGCCAGCCTACCTGGCCCTGTCTTTGTTTTACTATGTCTAACGAGCTCAGAAATCTTACACTGAAAATATGAACAACTTCACACAATAAACATTTGATATTAAAGTTCTAACATTCTGTGACAAAAATAACTTTCCTACCTGGTTGTCTTCAGGTTTCCTGCAGGCATCTTAAATTTTTTAATTTTCTAAGAAAAGAGCAGTAGGTTTCTAGTTCTTATGGCTATCTACAACTGCCAGTCCAATACTGAACAAACGACCTTAATCCAGGCAAGACTCGGAGCTTTGCACTGAAATCTCCAGGAGCTTACTGTACCAGCGTGCAGGCTGGGTTGACAACAGAAGCACAGGGCTGCTGTTCTGTCTGTCCCTATTGCTGGTCTCATTCGTCATATGATTACAAATAAGGGATGGACCCATTCTGCTTCAGACAAAGCTCCTCCTCCCAGCTTGTGTCAACTACCATATGCTGATTAGTGTAGCCTTAACAAAGAACAGAAAAAGGAAAGTGGGGGAGGGAAAAATCCACTCAAATTGATACAGAGTACAGTTTACAGAAAAGCATGGAAAACTATTTTCACTTATTATTTATGATTGGGGTCTTTTTTTACTTTTAAGAATGGTATCAACACAGCCACATTAAAAAATGATGACCGGCCTGCTGGAGGAAAAGAGAGCTTCATTTCTATGCTGGAGAGAAAAAGGGCACTTCATACTTCTCTCTAAGCGATTCTTTCTAACATGTGGGATTGGGCCAAGTGCTCCAACATCCTGGTTAATGAGGAACAGGTGCATTTGAACTTCTGCTTTATACTTTGAGGTTTCTAACCAAAACCTAAGAGCCAGAATTCTTTTGCACACGGCTTAGCCATCTGTATTCTAGAACTAACCTTAGAAAATAGGGTTGGAGGTGGATAAATCCCCAGTTGGGTTAAAATACCACTTCTTTAGCAGCTCACTTGTTGCCTATGTTGGGCACAGGGCAGGAACAACCCTCCTGGGTCAGCCCATTCAGCACCACAGAATCCCATGTGCCTGACTGAATACAAAATCCCTACCAGGCTAGCACTTGTCATTTAAGAAACTCTGCTTAGACATTAAGCTAATGGGGCCACTGCCAGTTGTAAGAAATAAAGATATGTGGATTTCCCCTCCCCCCAAGATCCGCAAGCACCAGCTTCATATGTCCTCTCATGTGTGTGACCTGCCCTTTATGCCCAGTTTATTTTAAGCCTCACAGTATACCCTGAATAATAAATACAGTGTTATATATATTATTAAATGTGACAAAAAAGCAGCTGACTACCACACAAAAAGATTACAGGTAAAACACTGGTTTTCAGTTACACGTTGAAATAGCTAATGAACACCCTCTAAAAATCAGCCACATGTATCCTAAGATAAGTTTAATACCAAACTACAAGCAGCAGGGGAGGAACAAAAGCAAGTCTTTGAGCCACTTGGCATTCCTTAACCATAGTTAAGGATGAGCAGGCTTTATGTCTTCTAAGGTTTAAATTCAACTTTCTGTATTAATAATTAATATTTTAGATAGGCTGAGCACATGTAATCATGGTAGCATTAAAGCAGTAGAGGTACTGTTCCTCCTTTACTTTGATTAGATACATTTCTCCTAAAAAGTCTTATCACTGACCTCTATATCATCCCTTGAATTGCTGTTGCCAACTTCATGAGAATGAGGCACATTCCTCTCCTATGATTTCCTTTGTGAGAAGTTTTCTTCTTGATAGATACTAAAGAAAAAAAAGGGGGGGAGAATTATTAGTAATTACAACACTTATCACTGGATAAATCACTGAGAAGTAAAACTTCCCCCAAATGCTGGCATCCTCAGAAAAATTAGGCTATATGATGACTTCACCCTACTAGTCCAAATGATGCATAATTAAGACAAATCAACAAACAAGCCTGGGAAACCTACAGTCAACCACTTGAAGGCCTAAGGGTCATGACATGCAAAGCACCCTGAGGGCAAGTGCTCTTCCTGTGAAAGTGAATAGAAACTACCAAGCTAGGAAGGTAAAGAGAATTTGCAAGGATATAAAATTACCTTCCAAGACTCTACTGCCATGTAATTTTAAATAAGGTTATGTGGGTTCACATAACTTGCCTTTTGGATTCTGCTTCTGTGCCTTCCCTCAACTTACTCTCACTTTTTCTTTTGTCCTCTCTCTCTCCGATGTTTCTCATTCATGTCTCTTACATTTTGCCAAGACTATTGCAACTTGCAGGCATGAAGTGTAGCAAAATGTTGTTCACTCAAATTATATATTTATTTCAAAGAAGAATGGGTAATAAAATCTGACATACATACAATTGGCCAAAGGATACACCTATCTTAGCAGTTCTTATTAAAGGTGCAATAGTTGAGGCTGTATAAGTATACTCAGGCTTTAGACGTAAGGAAAATTATAATAGGCTAAAATACAAAAGTCAATGTTATTACAGAACAACTGCACAAAGTTAGAAAATTCCAGAGAAATTATATTGGTCTACCTGGAAAATATGCAATCTGCTCATAGTAATACTTTTAGAGCTGTGTTGCATTACTTTTTCTGACAAAGATTAACCTATTTCTCAATAACTTCTACTAACATTAATTTAAACATAGCAAAATAGTTCAGAAAGAATAATAGCTAAATTGGTTTTAAAAAATATAAAGGCACAATTCCACAAAGAGTTTAGTTAAGCACGGCTACTAAAAATCAGTGCTAAATAAAATTCCCTCAGTTCTTCTATCTGATCAATGTGTCCTATGCATCCGCAGTACGCCACGCTTTTGGAAATAACTCTAAACATACAGGTTCAGACACAACATGTACACCATGGGTCCTCACACTACGGCCCGCGAGCTGAATCCAGCCCACTATGCCCATTGGTCTGGTCCGCCATAGCCAGCGCCTTTCCGGGAGATTTCTCCGAGCAAGTCCAACACGATCTCTTTGTGAGCAAGTCGGCCCCGAAGCACCAGCCTGCTTGCAAGGAGATCGTTTTGGACTCGTTCGGAGAAAATGATCTCTGCGCACACATGTCATGCCTTTCTGCGCGCACGCCCCCACCCCCAGCCTGGCCCACACACCCCCACCCGCACCACCTTGGAGGCTCGCGCCCATCCCTGGCGTTCATGTGCATATGTGAACAAAGGCACACAGAAACCTACATTCTGGATTAATGGATGAATTAAAAACCACTAGCAAGAAAAGAATGTCTCCTGAATGACTATCTGCTTACTACTAGAAAATCTGACTGGTTTCACAATTATGATGTACCCAGGTTCTCAAAAACACCTTTCTCACAAGTTTATCCTTCATACCAGAGTGAATAACCTTTCACAAGCTTTCTGCAAGTGATTGATTCAGACCTCTAAAATTAGTGAGCTGTCCTTTCCATGGCAACTCAATGGGTAGGGAAAAAAGATGTTGTGTGCTGTGTGTGTGTGTGTAGGTGAAGGAAGAGGGGTGAGAGAGAAAGAAAGACAAGAAAGAGAGAGGTGACACTGCCCACTTTTGACTATGGGTCCAGCAATACCATCATGTCACCCCTGACAAAACACTCCCCTAAGGAAACGTGACTGCCAAAAGAAAAAAGCTTCCCACCCCTGATTTAAACTATGCCAATTCATTCTAAAACTATTTAATTAGAAAATCACTGGAGTTCTGTGCTTATGGACATACTACTGAATAGACATAAATATTACTTGATTGTGAACAAAGATTTACAGCATGGCCACACTAAGGCAGGAAGATGACAAGACTCACTTTAATTTTTCAGATTTGATGTAGCAATAGTCAAAAAAATTCCTTGTTTAAATTTAACTCCATTCATGAACATGCTAGGTGATCTTAGACAAGGTTCTATCCCAACCTCAAAACCAAACTGCAACAAAGATATAACAACAGTGATGTACCTGATGCGGCTGTTATTTGGGTTACTAAAAGTCATCTGAACAATCAGAACATGTAATGTTAAATGCTGTGTGATGCTGTTTAAGGACAAACAACACATTCCCCCTCCAAAAGAACAGCAGGAATGAAAATACATCTGAGGCTCAATACATGCTAGCAAAACTATATAAATTATTAATTGCTCTACAATTCTCATGCTGCAGTGCCGATGCCACTGTCATCACAAAACCTGCCAAAATAAAACAAAGAGCTACTATTAACCTTTTATTAAATACAGCAAGTCACATCTTCATCTGGAAATGCTCTTTCTAAAATTGACAGCTTATTTAGATGCTTTCAATGGATATAGTCAGAGATGCTGCTTCATTTGAAAGCACTTAGGAGCAAGGCATGCTCTTTAAAAATGACACTGCAAGGTAAATACTCTTTTTGAGCAGGGACAATAATATCTTCCATTTCAACAAAAATAAATAAATGATGGTCTAGAATTAAATAGTTGCAAATAAAGATCTGATTATCAATAATGCAACATTCAATTTCAAGAGCCTGGAGCAACAAGAGAGAAAATCTTTCATTTTTGCATAGCAAAACAATCCACAGGCTCTACTGTAATGATTCCATTTGATTGATTCAAATGTGCTTCAGTCCTAGTTAAGATGGAAACTGCTCGATGCCAGTGCAGATGTAACAGCAATCATTATTAAATTGCCAAAACCATAATACAGACGAAACTCTGGCCAGTTTAAGAAAATACTCATGAGACTGCGCACTTTCTCCAGTTGTTTAATTCCATACCTATGTCAGATCACTTACAAATCTTCACTGTTGAAGATGAAAAGTCTGTGCAAGAGGGATGAAACCAGAAAATGAAGCACAGAAATCCAGAGAGATCTCCTATTCACCCAATTGTTATTGAATGTCCTAGAACACAAAACTGCATGAACACACATGCGCTCAACAAATTCAGAAAAACCATGTAGGTTTTGTTTGTTTGTTTTTAACAGAGGCATGGTAGACACTATACTTCAATAACAGGGCAAAGATAAAAACTTAACAATACACATTTTAAAAGTGATCCTGTGGCATCTACACCTCATATGGAGGTGAAGATACTTCAAACTCAGATCACAGGTTAGAAACAGAACTCTGGGAATCTGTATTCCAATCCTCCCCACCCCCTTAGCCAGCTGTATCTCCAAGGTCAAGAAATCAACCTCAGACAGGGGGTAAAGGGAACACTCCAGGGGATGGAAAGAAGAGATGGGGTCTGCCAGGATAAGAAATTGCCGTATAACACTCCCAGTCTCCTTCCCTCCCTTTCCAAAGCACCTCAAGCCAGATGACTGAAAACTGCTGTCAAGCTAAAATGCAGAGTTAAAGATGCAAGGAAACAGCAACCACTCCCACTGCTCCCCCACTCTGAACTGGAAGTTCATGTGCCATGGGTTCAGAGGCTTATGAACATAAAAGATCCAATCCTACTGACTATCCTATCTTATATGATTACAGGAAAAAAGAGAGAAATCACTACAGAAAAGAGAGACCCTGACCAATACAATAGGACTGGATCAGCAGAATCTTCCTAATAATAGTGCTAGAGAAAGATCAGATAAAGATGGGTGCTGTGGTTCATCAAATAATAGGAAGGGTACTGGGCACGGTATGGGTTATAGTGGGCAGGAAAGGGTTGGCTTGGCAGGCTCTGTGCAACAGTAGCAAGGGCAGTATATGCAAGGCACAAAATGAATATATTTAA
Source organism: Varanus komodoensis (assembly GCF_004798865.1). NCBI lineage: Eukaryota > Metazoa > Chordata > Lepidosauria > Squamata > Varanidae > Varanus > Varanus komodoensis. The sequence goes on from NW_025335568.1 coordinate 12,065,113, forward strand.
AGCAATTTCAGCAGAAATAGGAATAAATATCATCAAGCTAAGATGGCTAGTCCCTTGGCATTCGTCAATGATGGAGACATCTTGGAGCCAAAAACAACTTGGCTGCACAACTAGGAAGTTCAAGAGCAAGCTCTCTAGCTGACCTTTAACTAATCAGAAGAACTAACAAATACAAAGACAACAACAAAACAAAACGGTGGATAAGGAAAACAAGAGAAAGTAGCTGTGTGTATTTGTGTGGCTGTGCTGCACCTGAGATACTGAAAGACTTCAGCACCATGTCCTATCTCCCAACTTGTCCCTGGGGAAAAACCACAGCAACAAATAGCTTCAAGCCCAATTGGCACATTCCCTCACTGTGAGACATGGCTGTCACGTAGGTCCAGGTGGGCATGCCACCCATATTGGCAGCACCACAGTGTAGCTACAAACATTTGTGGAGTTCCCTCCAGGCTGATACAAGAAGCGAGTTTCCAGTGGGGGTAGCTGACAACAATTAAACAGCTATGAGTTTCAGCTATTGAGCATTATAAACATGTAATTTTTTTTAAATACAAGCAGCAATGGGTTCGTTGGATGATATCTAGAGATCTATCTGGCCATACACAGCAGTGGGATGTTCCAAGAAATGAGTAGGAAATCCGACCCAAGAATAGGACAATGCTGTGAAAGAATGTTCTACAGCTCACTAAATCTGTAGATGGAGCATGAATCTGTGCAACCGGGCATCTGATCATGTTTGGCTCCATGGTCAAATAAAGTGTTGTGCGTCTGATGACAAGGGCAGTTATACACTCCAAACAGAAAGCAACAAGGCTTTGGGAAAGCGCAAGGTGGCCTAGAACAAAACAATCAATAGCCTAACTTTGAGGAGGAACAGAAGTCTTCCTTTCCATTCCTGGATACACACTTCCAAGAGGCAATAAGGTAAGGATACTGCAAAGGGTATCCAGTTAGCACTTCAATTTTCTGAGCTCTTTTGCAGATGGAAATGTTTCAGGAGTACAACGATTATAGACTAACCAATTTGAAAAATATTCTATATAGTATGACTGTTTTAAAATGAAATGTGGCATATAAATTTACTATATAGTTGCAGGTACACAAGCAGCAAAATATTTTTTGTTTTGTATGCAGCAACTGAAGAGCCTCAATATAGCCTTATTTTGCACATTTGCTCTTCTACTTTAAGAGGCAAATGCCTAAATATGATACCAAAAAGTTAGCTCTGCTAGTTTTAAAAGCCACTGAAAACTGAGAAATGCGAAGTGATAAAAATAACACTATACCTAACAGGAAACTGAAAACAGAATTTCTTGAATTAAAATTAAGAGCATCTTTGGGATGCACTGACTACTATTACACCCACTAGATAATGTAATATATATGCTTTCAAGATATTTGCAGTATTAATAGTTGAGTAAATACATCACATACCTTCTAATAACTATAAATTCAGTAAGAAATGCTTCAGTACAAAATATGAGATAAGCACAAGAAAAATAGCAACTCTTTTATATTTAAAGGGGGTAAAAAGATTTGCAATTATTTGGGGATCTAAGGGAATCCATTCTGAAGAATTCAAATGCCCACTAAATGCAGCAAGCATACCTATGTATATGAATTCTTTATAGCACAATTTTGCAATATTTTACATGTTCAGCAATTAATATTACAGTAAAACCCCCATACCCACTGTTGCAGTTACTGTGGTTTGACTTAACCACGGCTGACTAAAGTCAGAAAAATTATACACACACACACACACACACACACTCACTCATTCATTCATTCATTCATTCATTCATTCAAGTTTTGTGGCCTACTGCCTACTAATCCACAGAGCGACATTTGGGGAATTCTCCATGGCCAGCCCAGAATGGTGCACCACCTCGCAGCAAGAGCAGGATGGACCCCAGACTTGGAACCAGATACGTGACCACATGTGAGGCTGATGACGCAGGCCATGCTCCAGCTCACTGGATCTTGCTTTAAACCAAAGGTTATTCAAATTGCGTCCATATAGGCTTAAGTGCCTGATGCTGCCTAACCTTAGAAGCTAAGCAGGGGTGACCCTGGGTGAAACTTGGATGGGTGACTTAATGCTGTGAACCAACCAGAGAGCTTCAGCTACAGGGAATATATAAATGTGATTAATAATAATACAAATTGAGAAAGAAGTAATTGTAATGCAGCTACTAGTACATGTATGATCAACAGTATTAAGAGTTGGGGGGGGAGGGTTGAGATATTCGTGGTTTTGCCACTTTCATAGGGGCCTTCACTCCAACCCCCATGAATGCGGAGGGCCAACTGCATAGTGTTCACTACTGTTTGTTTGTTTAAAAAGCTTTATTTATTTAAAGCTTTTCTATCCCATCATATTCCAAAATGTCTCAGGATGTTCATAAAATAAAAATGAAAATATGAAAATGTACAGCATCACATCCTCAATAAAACCTCAATTAAAATAGCAATTAAACCTTAAAATACTGGGAAAATAAAAAGGTTTTCACCTGGCACTGAAAAGAATAAAATGTCAGTGCCAGGAGCATTTTTCATAACCAGGGCACCACCACATAAAAGGCCCTTCTCTGGGTAGCCACTCTCCTCTTTCAAAGAGGGCTCCCAAAGAAGGACCTCCAACCCAGATCTTAAGGAGCAGGCAGGCACATACTATCCATGATTTCAGACATCCACTGGGGTGCTTTGAACCTATCCCCCATGGATATGGGGTCCTACTGTATATATATTACTCTGTCACAGTTATCCCAGGTTAATTTCTGCAATGCACGGTACATGAGTCTGTCTTTGAACACTCTCTTGAAACTTCAGTTGATTTAGAATAAGATTTAGAATAACTTTAATGCATTCTTGCTATGGCAGCCTTCTATATGTAAAGATGGAACATTTTAAAAATAAGTAAAATTAAATAAAGCAACAAATCTAAGTAAATTCTACAGGAAAGGTCAAACAATAATACTTCTTAAAAGCTATTAATGACTTTCTGCTTCAACTTCCCTTAGTTTTTGGCCTTAAAAAAAAAAAAAGATAAACAGATACACAACTGCACAGAAAAAAACTACAGATGGCTACAAACCATGGGCTATGACTCAGGAGCCAGCTTCCGGGGTGAAAGCTCATTCACTTTCCAAGTGATAACCCTTGTTTTGTCCTACATGTGCACCACTGCAAACCATGGCTAATTCAAGCCAGAATCCTACTAACTCTGTATTATATGCTGTTCTCAGAATAAAATGCAAGTGTAGAGAAAATATGCATTACATATTACAGAAACTGCATTTATGACTGACATGTACAGAACAACAGTGTTTCTACCATAGAATTTATGCAACAGAAAGGAAAGAGAGTGGAGGCTGGCTTGACAAAAGGAGGATAAAAACTGATCTGTAATTCCCTAGCATTCAACCATCTAAAACAAATATTTGTTCTCTCTTGCTTGCCAAGTCTGGTTTAGATGACTAGTTTTATTTCTAGAGCAGAGGGTTGTGTTCAAATCTATACAATCTTTGTTGAGTTGTAGCCCACTGCTGATTTTGCAAGCAGGACCAGACTTGCAGTCCTTTATTATCTTTAGGACAAAAAGGGTTGTGTTGTAGAACTCAAATTTACCAAAAGAAATTGAAGTGTTTCAAGCTCCTGGGAGAAATATTCTGCTGTTCGTATAGCAACCATTGCCAATTATAATGCCGACTATGCAGAATTCCCAGTTCCACTGTTACAATGCTCTCCTACTAATCTTGCTTTCTTCCCAGTTCATTATTCTTTGGTTTTAGTGTTTTAATTCTATTCTATATTATTTTAATCAAACCTGCCAAATATTAAGGATGGTTTTAAAATATATTGATACTTTTAATAAGTTAATGCTAGGTAGAACAGTTATATTTCTGTCCCTTTGGAACTACTCACATGACACAACAGTCCAATGTGTGTTACTTAACCCACATTTAATTTTTTAACCTCTGAGGTGTGTGCAACTGCTAGTTTGAATATGCAACCCCTAATGAGGGGTTGTTAGCTCATGTGAACCTGATAAGTACAAGCTATAATTGGGTCAAACAATGTCTGCATAACCCATGGTCTGTTTTATGGTTATGCAAGGATTGTTTAATCATTTCATAAAGCACACTCAGTGGGTCCTTCAGAACATGACAACCACTGAGTGTTTGGTGGTACCTGTAGGCACTGTAGCTCATTAATTATATTGAGAAGACATGTGTTGTCCAAACTCAGTAACTTTTCTGCTTTTGTTTCAGTACCAGAGTTAAAATTTACATACTACACCAATACATTGACTGTATAATATTCCACCCTCTTCATATACCTCTTGCTGAAACACACTAATAGCCAGCATCTTACCTCAACATAATGCCTACCAGAGATTCCTCATCCATGTTCCTGAAAAGAAAATGAAAAATATGCCAAGTATTCATGCAGAACATTCACTTCATTATAATCAGAATACCAACTATATGCTGGCTTGCAACTCTGGTAGATTCTTGACTAATATAACACATTGCCTCCAACAGTCTAAACTTACTGACAGTCTTCCAGTCTTCTAAACCTTTGCTGGCTGCAACTCCCTGCAGCAACTAGGGCTTTGGGTGGAGCTCAGGGCAAGCAATTCTGATTCAGTTCAATCTCTACTACCTTCCCACTATTTTCCAAATACAATTCCGAGTACTAGTAAATGGCCAGGTCTAAAATCATTTAGACTTTAAAGTGAGATGCCTTTATCCTCCACACCCTTGCCAGCTAAAAGATTTATACTACAACCCTGGAAGGCCAAATGGTCACCTTCAACAAAAAAGTGGGCAGAGGACCCGAGGAAGTTTTCAATTTATGAAGGAGTAGGTGGTCTTTTGGCAAAGTATATGTATGATAATGGTAATTTATTATGTACTATTGTATTTCAATGTATTTTATCATGTTGTAAGCCGCCCCGAGGTTTCGGCAAGGGGCGGCATAGAAGTGTAGTAGTAGTAGTAGTAGTAGTAGTAGTAGTAGTAGTAGTAATAATAATAATAATAATAATAATAATGAATAAATGCAAGCATATTGTTCAAGTTCATAAAAAGCCATCCCTAATAATGTAGGGATAGGGAAATATCATACACATGTATCCAATATAATAGAGTCACTCAAATTTAACATTTTGACTTAGTTTTTTGAATTAGTTTATAATTAGTTTTTAATTATAAAGGGATGCCTTTTCCCATATGGTCCTACTTTCTCATCAAGATAAGTTATGGAGACATTGTTCTGTGTCCAATGGCTACCAGAAATGTGGCTGCTGGAACAAGAGTCAGGGCTGTCCCACTCTAAGAAAGCTGTTTCCTTGCCCAGTTGAATAGAGACACAGCTCTGCCTTAAGATGAGATGGTGCAAACTGGTGACCTGAAACAACAAGGGGTTAGATCTGATGGCCTTCCAGGCCCCTTCCAACACTACTATTCTGATTCTAAGGAAAAAAGAGTTTACGAGAGCTAAAAAGGGCTGTCATTTTTGAGACCATTCATTCATAGACTCACCAAAAGTTGGAAATGACTGGACAGCACATAACAACTCTTTCAAGAATTGAAACACACATTGAAGGTGGTCCCAAATCCTGGTTAGTAATTACCCAGTGTTAGCACTGCCAAGGAAAGTGGGGGCAAGTGCTCTCCTGAAGGAGGAAATGTAATTCCAGTGCAAGTCCTTGGCTATGTCTGCACTGATCCACTAAAAAGATTTATTTTTGCAGACAGAAATGCAATGTGGTTACTTTTTTTTTAGGAGTATGTAACATGCACCAGGTTTATTTTCTCCATCCTGAGAAAGCGACTTCCTTCCCCACTTGAAAAGCAAACTTACATTAAACTGTAAGAAAGGCTATTTACACAAGAATCACATTGCTGTATCTGACCAAAGGCCTATCTGTTCCCCACAGTGGCCAGCCAGATGCCTCCACAAAGTCCAAGAACACATTAGTGCCTTCCTGCACAAGTCACCCAACAATGGTGATGCAAAAGCCTACTGGAAGTAGCATGTATTTATCATGATTAGTATCCATTTGTTATCTTATCCTCCATGAATGGTATAGCTAATCCTTTTAGAGAGATGATGTTTTTATCATCTAAGCTAGATGTCATCACATCTTGAGTTAGCAAATTCCATCTTTTTAGCTATACACGATATGAAGAACTATGTCATTTTACCAATACTGATTCTTTCTCCAGTTTCACTGGATTAGCCCTTAGCTGTAAGATTGGGAGGAACGGTTTAGTATGAAAGGAAGAAGAGTTTCTCCGTGCACTGCACTATATTTTTATAAACTGCATGAGTTTATAATTCTTCCCACCCTTTTCTAAACTAAAAGGCCCCAAAAGTTATATCCTCTCCTCACAGGGGAGATTCTTTAACCCCCAATCATGTTGATTGTCCTGTCTAAACACATGCCTATATTCACACAGAGTGACAAGCCATGGAAGGAATGGCTTGTCATTATATGTGCATACCAGGAGCATGGTGAAACGTGGCATGCTTGATTAGCATGAATCACCACAGAGAACCAACAATCTGTTCTAAGGTTTCCATGTTTAAATATTGCTTCTCATTATACATGAAGCCAGTCACAGTGTTTTCACAGTTTCCCTATTTTGGTCAGCAAGCTCAGCAGCAAGAACAGCCAATTACACTCCAGACGCCATTTTTCACAGCCCTGTTTGCCTAGCAGTGGCTGAGTTGCGGGAGACAAGCACTGATTGGCTGTCCCCATGCTCCCAGTCTTCCTTCTCAGCATAGAGCCTCTGATGCCTGGCCGCCCTCCCACCATGTCTGCTGCCTAGCCAATTTCTGAGATGCTGGTCTTGCCTGTCTGGCACAGCCAAACCTCTTCATGTGCAATCACATTGTCCCCTTTCACATCGTGCTGTTTCTTGGACTCCCAAGACAGACTTCTCGTCCACCAGGCAGCAGGTACGTAGACGGGAGATCAGCCCAGAAGCAGCCATGGCAGGAAAGCAGCTGGGCAGCAGGAAGTGCAAACCAAGATGGAAGGGCCTCCAGGGAGGGCCTCCAGTCACAATGATCATGGAGTAGCCACACAGCAGGAAAGGGGAAAGTGGCAGACACCCAAGGGAGCATGCAGGGCAATGGGGGTGAGGGAGACAATGCAGAGAACAGTGGCGCATGCTGAGACTGGTTCCCAGCCACAAGGGCTGATGGGATGCATGCTGCCATTTGGAGGGAAGACGGAGGTGCATGGAAACTACTCACCTCACTAATGGGTCAACACAGGACATGAGCTAAGAAAGGTAACTGCAGTAGCCATTCATGTTGCGTGAACAGTTCTGCTGTGTCTTATGTCAGCATTTCAACCCAATGTTATCCTATTACAATGCATTCTGGGAATCCAAATTAGCTGCAACCAAATTAACTCAAATAATATGCAGTGATATTATCTTTCTTTCGACTTAACCACGGTTTTAACAAGGACATATCCCATCCTTTGTTTGCTTCAGCAGAAAGTTTGTGGATGTTTCATTCTTGACATCTATAATCTGCCTTTAGGCAACCATTCTGCCATTATTAGCCCAAAATGCTTGTAAGGGGTTTACTTAATATGTATTTAAAGGGGTTTACTTTAAATAGAGAAATTATAAATTCATTTTTTCTAAGAAAGATGAAGACTAAATTTAGATAGAAATATTTAGGGGTAAATGTTGAGATGGATTCCTCAAGCTTTGTGCATATAAGTACAGGTTCAGGGCATAATGCCACCTTTTCAGGTCTCCAGACTATTTTACTGGATTTCATGTTAATAGAATTATCCTCTGCTGATCATTCTGTGTTACACAACAGTTTTTAATAGATGCCTGAAAGCCTGACCAGTTTCCCAACTGAAAACATGCTTAAGGCTTAACACATCAAAAGCTATTATGTTACTTATCCTTCCATGAAAAAGTAACTATTTCCTTTCCTCTCTTCAGTGCCAAATGAAGTATAACAGGGGTAAGCAACACACAATCCTTTACTTAGTTTTAACAAATGTTATTGCACTGGCTAGAAGACTTCATAATGATATTGTTCAAAGCCTAACATTTAGCTTTACAATAGACATGATATACATTCTATGCCAGTTACAGAAGTGAGAATAGATTAAGAACACTGTTTGAAATAGATAAATTAGTGTAGTCCACAAAGAAACACCCCAGCTTCCATTTTGACTCACATCTTTTTGGTGAGAAGTAACCAAAACTGAATAAATGCATTTTTACCTCTGTCCCACTATTTAGTCTTTCCCAAATGTGCATGTATGCTTGTACACATGAGAGAGAATATACATACACACCTTCTTTCAACATTGTAGCTTTAAAAAATGATAGTACTCTAGATATTCCAAGAAAACAAGTAGCAATTTTAAACCTTACTGGATCATTTTAAAGAACTTTCTTACTGAGTTGCTAGATAAGATCTATAATGAATTTTCCAACAGGGAAATCCTAGTGCTGCTCAATAGAGATTACTCACCTTTATTCCTGTACTGAATTTAATGGAACTTACTTCCAGGTAAATGTGGAAGTAAGCCAAGGGCTTCTGGCCTAAAACATATATACAGATGCAGACTATCAGCATTATATCCATTACTCCCATTACTCCCAAAATGCAGTACTTCAAGGTGGTGATTTCAGACTCTGAATCTGAGGTCCAGATAAGCTATGAGATAAGCCAAGTGGATGGTGAGAACTAGACCACTTTTGGTTTGCAAGCAAACTTAGAACATAGGGAGAACATAGTCAGAGCAAAGGGGTTGACTTTATCAGCCCAGTGGTTCAACATCTCATCAAACAAGCAGAACGATTAAGTAATGTTCACAAGCAGCAGGAACTTCCATGAGGGTGGAGCCACCTCTACTTGGAGAGCAATGTCATTAGAGAATTCATTTGAAATCAATACTACCATAGGGAAGAACTCCACATTTAGAGGGTTTTAACTCAACGGATTTATTCCTTCATTCAATCATTCATTGGACTAATGACCTTTATATATTTGGATCACAAAGTCAATCCTGGGCAGCCAACCTTAACATAACAAAGATTGTAGTTAGAAGCCTCTGGTCATTATCTACTGGGAGGAGAAAGGTTTAGAGAGAAAAACCAGCCCTCCACAGTGATTATCCTTTAACATGTGGTTGAATTAAATAAACCACATCTTCCTAATGCATGTAAAGCACTTCTTACTTTTGACCAGTTATTTCTCCTCGTCACTGGTCAGCTTATGAGCATTCTTCTGTTCAGTGCCTTGCACTGAATTAATCCAAATACTGCAGCATATTACCTAACCAAAGGATTATAGGCTCAAGTCAATTTAGTATGGGCTGCTAAACTGCCCATACAACAAAAGAACTAAGATATATATACAAAGTTGTGCAATTGAAAGGCAATTTACACAAATAATTTTTCCCTCCTCCACACTGCATCCTTGAACAAGTCTCTTCAGAGGGTAGACAGAATGTACCAAAATTTATGGGTCATGATCTTATGGGACTGCAGTGGATGGGAGAAATTGCTGAGATGAGGATATCGGCAGTATTGTAAGACTCAGCCCACAATGTTCTATAAGTATCCCCTGTACTCTGGACAGCTTTTTTGTTGGGAGGGGAGATCCAATGCATAAGATAACATTTCATCCCAAGTTTTCAATTCACAGTTTATCACAAAAAATTAATGTTTAAAAAGCATGCTACTATGAAAGTTATGGAAAACTAGCATGCCATCCATGTCCAAAAACCAGGGTCAGTGATTTTTCAAAGCCAGCAAACATAAAGCAGATTCTCATTGGAATTATTCATATGCAAGAAATGTGTTATACCAGTGTGGACTGTGGAACAATTTAACAGACAAATATCATAGGCAATGCAAAATCCAAACGCTGTTCAGACAAATGGGGAGTCCACTATTATCCTTACAAGGTAATGGCCTAAAGAAATGCATGAAGATATGGTCAATATGTACAGAGATATTATAAAATGTATTATTTAAAAGTACATATACTTTGGCTTATGCAATCAATCGACTCATTCTGAGAACTCCATCACTCAAAGCCATGGGTACCAAAATCTGAAGTCAATTATCAGGCATACAGCAAGCCATATAGAAGTTGCATACTTAAAAGGAGATGACACCTAATATTAAAGGGGGAAAATGTGCTTGTTGAATACACAGATACGTTATCTCAAGCTACTTAAGTAACATGGTGTAGCTCTTTCTTTAATATACAGTTCTAACTGCTGAAGTGAGATCATAAACCAACCACTGACACACACACACATGACTAAGACCCTTCTTCTGACCTGGTGCTCTTTGCTTCCTCATTGGCAGCTCAAAGCAGGACATTCGTTATGAACAACACCTAATCTTTCTAAGCATACTGTTTGGGTCTATGACGATAAACAGTTATTATTCCCAGTCCAAAAAAAAAAAAAAAAACCTATTGCACACCAATCGTTTTGCACTTGCATATGTTTTCTTAAAATACGTATAAGTACCCTTCACCAGATTTGGTTTTAGAGTAGGTTACAAATTAACAACATAAAGATAGAAAATACAATCAACTACATAATAAGAAAAACAACCAGCAGATTAGAAAAAAGAGATCAGTAAGATCTTTAAATAGAGGAAATAATTGTTCACTTATGGAAATAAATACGGTTTCACCGGCTGACTGAAAGAAAAGCAAGATTTGTACAAAGTAAGCCTCCCTGAGGAGTGCATTTCCATAGATCCAACAAATGCATCCAAGAAGGATTTGTCAGAGAGTTGTTTTTGAAATGTGGCTGTTGATTTGAGTAACAGTATTTAGGCTTACACAGTCTCTCCCTTCTCCCCTAACTACAATGGAAGGTCACATGAAATACACAGCTAAGTAGATGTGAGTAAAACATCCTAGGTAAGAAAGAAGCCATGTTCAAGTACCTGCGGAACTTCACACTTCAGAAAGAGATTACTTTCTATGCCTAGGGCTCATTCTTGATAACTCCTACATACATTCTATTTTTATTTGTTTGCAGGAGGGAAGCCACATAAACAGGCCCCGTGTTAACATGAACAGATTTAAAGCTCGTAACCTGAGGAATCAGCCACATCAATATATAGGAAAGGGTTAGGGTAATGCGCTTTGCATAGGGCTGTCTTTGAAAATGGCCTGCACACTCCAGCTAGTTCAGAACAGAGCAGGATGGCCTCAAGAACACATCACACCCGTCCTCTTCTGACTGCACTGGCTACCTGTTGAAGTCCAGACCCAATTCAAAGTGCTGTTGCTAACATACAAAGTCCTAAACAGCTTGGGGTCAGGTTACCTGAAAGAACACCTGTCTACATATATCCCTACCCGATTATTAACATCTTTGATGGAGGTCCTTCTCTGAGAGCCCCCCTACCCCTCCACAAAGAATGAAGGAGTTAGGAGGAGCACTTTCTCTTTGGTTGCCCCCCATCTGTAAAATATATTTCCCAGGGAGGTTTGTCTAATGCCATCGCCACTTTCTTTTTGGCACCAGGCAAATGACTTTTTATCTTCCTGGTGCTACAGTGGCTAAATTGGTTCATAACATTGCTTTTATCTTTGATCACTTCATGCCTTGCTTTCATTTTTCTCTGCCATTAACTGCCAAATTTCTGTGCTGCTTTAAATTGTTTTTACTGTATTATTTTGTTTCATTGATATATGGTTGACTGTATTGTATTTTATTGCAAACTCTCCCCAAGCTATGGGGCAGTATACAAATGCAACCAATCAATCAATCAATAAAAATTTATTAGACTAAGGGCAATAAGATCAGTAGCTAAGCTTTTCAACATGTTGGAATAGGTAAAAATGCTGAAAAACTACTCAAGGGTCAGCTGTTTGCAGAGCAGGAGTGAGGGTGGTGAACTACTAACAATTAGCAAATGAAGGCTTTCAGGACATGATTGCCTCTTAATGGCTGCTAACCTAGCCACTGTTAATGGCACAGGTGCTAGGGCTTGCCAAAAAGTTGGCAACAGCAGCCCTTGTCTCTTCCTACACAGACTGTTCATCCCCTACGGGAAAAAAAGCTTAAAAAAGCCATTCATCTTCCAGCTATCCACTGTTTGCTTAAGTGAAAAAGCCTATTTATACACAAATACAGGATATTCATTTATCTTACATCTCTTACAGCTTCCTTTTTAATGTATCCAAAAATAGAATCTGTTTAATCATCAATGTCACCTTTCCCACTCATTTTTCCTACTTATGCTTCCTTTCTTAATTCTACGGAGTTATAAATCAGGCAATAAGCAATTTCTGGCAGTATTTCCTCAAATACAGACTTCCAAACAGTTTTCATCTTATTACCAACTTCAGCTACATATTGTACAAGTAGAGAGAAAGTCTCCCTTTTAAATCACTATTCATTCTGCAATCTAGCAGAAATTACCTATTAAAAAGCAACCTTCAAATAAAAACCAAAAGTGACACAACAGATATTTCTTTCAGAATGGAATATCACATATACTTATACTGGAAGAAACTATTCATAAATAAACCAAAGGTACAAATATGCTACTCTCCAACAGAATTACATATTTCAACTGACACACTGCAGTCCCTCTTTCCTGCCATACAGTAACTCCCTTTGAATGTTGTACATTTTGTTGCTACAGCCTAGAATTGGTATGGATTTAATAGGCATTGTTACCACTTAATATATGCAAGATACTCAAATGTAAAGATATAAGCTGTTGTTGTTGGCACAAAAGTTAAGTAAATGAAAACAAACGGGACCTTGGTCGCAGAGGTTTGCACCCATTTTGCGGTGAGACACCTAACATCTGATACAATCAACTAACCGCTTCTAGAAATCCAATATGCAGTAGAGTGGAGTCTATCTGTGTGCAATCCCAATGCCACATGTTCTCATATTAAATACACTAGTTTCTGGTAGGTCCAGAGTTTTTTTGAACAGCATAACTCAATGAACACATCATGAACAAGGAGATTTCAAAACAACTCTGAGATAAAGTTGTGCAAAAACACCAATCAGGACTGAATTATACACACATACCTAGAACATTGTTAAATTCACTGTTGCCAAACTGAAAGAATATGGCTCAAGTGCAACTCTGCCTAGAGATGGTTGTCCACTAATAAGATAAGGAGGGATTAGTCAAAAAAGGAAACAAAAGTGTAAGACTGAAGGAGATGGAGAGATTCATCTGAAGCCTGAAGGAGATGGAAGAATCCATCCATGGGACAATCTATCCAGATGCTTCACAAAGCTGAGCTTTATGAGAAAGGAGTGAGACAAAATCCATTGCTGAAACAAACCCATATCAAATACCATTTGCCGTTTGCAAAAACACAAGTGGGAGACACAGCAAACATGTAGCAAACGGTTCTCTGGTCTGATGAACCCAAAGTCGCACTTTGGGGCCTAGTTGCATAATACTATGTGTGGTGTTAAGCCAGCAGTGCTCATTGCCCACACTGTGAACCGTGGAGGCAACAGCATCATGTTGTAGGCGTGCTATTTCTCAGCAGGGGCTGGTAAACCAGTCAGAATTGAGGGCAAGATGGATAGGGCCAAATATGGGACAATTCCAGAGGAAGACCTGGAAAGGAGGTAAGACTTGGACATAAGTTCAGTTACCAGAAGGACAATGACCGTAAACACACACCCAAAGTAACAATGGAGTGATTTAAAAATAGGTACCTGGATGTCTTAGAAAGGGCCAGCCAAAGCAGGCACCGCAATCCAATGAGTAATCTGCGGCAGGACTTGAATGTTGCTGTTCACCAGTGACGTCCATCCATCCGAAAGAGCTGGAGCAGGTTTGCCAGGATGGCAGATGCTCAAACTGATGGAGATTTACTTAAGAAGACTCTCAGATGTAATTGCTGACAAAGGTGCTTCTACTAAGCATTGACTGAGTCGGTGAATACTTAAGATACAAGTGCTAGCTTGTTTTTGTTTACTTAACTTTTATACCACAATAAACGTATTTTGCACTTTGACAGTGCTGATTATCATGTGAACATTAAGTGGTAACAATGATAGTTAAATACTTTTCAATTCCAGGCTGCAACACAACAAAATGTAGAAAAATCGAAGAGGGGAATATTTCTTCATGTCACTGTATGCCCCTGAAATTCAGCAAATTACCTACTCTTGAGAAATTTTACCCTGCAGGCATGCTCATGTATTCTCTACTCTTGGCTCTTGTAATCAGGACACGTTATTCTTGTTTGATTCTATCAACTAGCGTCTTCAGTCAGTTACAAGGACTGAAAGATAACTTCTAAAAGAAATAACAACAAAAATAAGCCATTCCCTAGCACACATGGTTTATAATATGTATAACTTTACTCATGTGGATATTAATTTAAGGAGCACACGAAGATGTTTAAGTGCTGACTCTCTTAAGATACTGAATGAGGTCACATGCAACGTTCATCATATTCTTGGAATTTCTGTGAAGTAATGATTACTTAGCACAATGCTAAACCGCTGTATTCTCTCCTCCTTGTGTTACTCAGAAATAAAACAAAGTTAAAGTTTTAAACTAGTTGAGGAAGTGAGTCAGGTGCCCTGTCAGCAACTAACTTATTTTCAAATATACGTACTAATGTGCTTGAAGGGTGCAATTCAATGTCCACGGCACTTGAGGCATGTAAATGTGTGAACACCCAACGCACAGCACAAGGGGTGATGGCAAACATTTCTGCCACCCTGCATGTTACACAGTGTACTTCATCTAGTCAGCCATTTAGCCATGTAGATGAAGCAGCATAGCAAGGAAAAGGAAAAGGCTGGTGCACTATTTGGAGATGACATACGCTGGCCACCCCACCTGCCTGGCTCATGCCCTTTCCTCCTCTCCAAAGCTAATTTCTGACCTCAGAGAGGCAGCCGTGGCAGTTTTTTCTGCACCAGCTACAATGGGGAGTAGGATCAGCAATTGCAGTCCCAGCTGTAAGATCACAGGACCTTGCAGCAGGGACTCTGGAAAATCCTAGTGCTCCCAAGGCTATGGGATTGCATCCTAAGCCTGTTTCACACACATGAAGATGAATTATCGTGAAAATGTTTTCTTAGTCACTAGCCCATCCCCACTTTTTAATCAGCTCCTCTCTCTATAGATGCTGTTCAATGGCAAACGCTGACTGGAATAGCAAGAACATAACACGATAATGCCCTGGGAAAGAGTGAACTTTCTTACACATGACAGTAACCCATCCACTTAAAACTCATGGGATTGCCATGCATGAGTGTGTGCACTGCCTGCAGCTTGTCCATCTCTTCCTTTTTTGTCCCACAACCAATGACCACAATGTGTGAACATGTCCTGTTGGGTTATTTAGGGATGAAAGTCAACCATAAACCAATGAGTTGCTAATATATGCAAAACAGGCCTATGTATGCTCCTCCAAGACCTTTGCTTTGGGCTCTTCCTTCTTTATCTCAGTTTATACATGGGTTTAAGAAATTAAGACTTGGTTCATGCAACATGGTAGAGAGGTATGATGGATTGTTGTGACTTCCAAACCTGGAATAGTTTCCATAGGGTGGCTTATTTTTTCATAAAGACCCTGTGAAAATTACAACACAGGGCTTGCTGTTGGTGGCTTTTTACAACATCTAAAACCAGCAAGGCAACCTCATCATGGGTTGTCTGGAAGGACTACAGAACTTCCAACACATGACACCCTGTTGCCACCATCCTCCCTCATCCCTTTTTAGTGTCGCCCACTCCATGCTCTTAAAACCCAAGAAGAAATATCACTGGAGAGTGTTCCAAATACATCTGCAACTTTTACCCCAGTCTTCTGTAAATGCCTAAGGAATTCTGCCCCAAAGTTTCCTAGGATATATACTGGTAGCCAGCAGGAGGACTTGAAGGACTGAGATAGGAAAGAAGCCACAGCAAACCACAAAGTCCCTGATGTTCCACCACATTAGTGAGTCACAGTTGCTTATTCTTAGGGCAGCTTTGTGTAACACGCAAACTTGCCCCGTAAGTCAGCATAAACCTCTATTCCTCTAGTTGGTAAATTGTCCGTTTATTCTATTGCACCTTGGCCACAATATCCAAAGTGCCATGTAACATGGTAATTACTGTAGAAAGAAAAAAAAGGTAACATAGTAAAACTTATGAGTAACAACACACCTTTACATACTCTTCCGAAATACATGCCAGGCACTAACAACATTCCAATTTGTAGGACCTGAGTCTAAAACTGCTCGGTTCTACAACCAATCATATCTGGGAATAGCTATGGGTGAATTCACAGCAAGGACCGTATAGACAATCTGGAAAAATCCATTCTTCCCAATTCATTCTGGGGGACAGTTAGAGCATGAACTAGCCAAACAAGATGTGTGATGAAGTAAATCACCATCTAAATACAATCTTTTCCTATTGCAAGAAATGGAAGAACATTAAGGAACATACCCCTTTTATAATGAAGTTCAATTTACTATATATTTGGTATCAATATCTGTCTCACCCATTGATGCCACGATTGGTATATGTACTACAGAGGTCAGCCCACATTCTAGGAATTGCCTTCAAATACTTGTCTCTAATACTTGTCTCAGCCATTTTTATCTGGGGCTCATGCATATGCATAACTCTCCCACAGTTTGCATAAACTTAAAAGAGAACCAGGACATACATAAATGAAGTGCTTACACAAATAGGTCCTGTTTCGGCAACCCATCTCCCATAAAAAGCCAATCTGTATAGAATATGCCCACCCTGATTTTCATTAAAATTATGCACTGAATGGGGAAAGGTGCACAAGCCCATGGCTACGAAATACAGGGCCAGTTAGATGGAAATCAGCCCTTAATGTACCCGTTTTGTGCAATAAAGTTCTTAGCATGAGTTTATTTAAAAGTATGATTGAACATTAAGCAACAACAGACAGGGCTGCTGAACTTCTACACAACCCTGAGAGAAACAGAGCTTATACTTTAGGTGGGCTGTCTACTTTATCCATCACTTCAAATGCTATTTATATAAATAGAAGTTTTAAAATGTTCCTGAGAGATGGGATGGGAGAATGTACACAAGTTCCAACAAATCAAGTACTACATTTATTTAGTTTCTGTTGCAAATTGGCAGAACAAAAAGACACTGTTTTATACTGAACAACACCACTAGTCCATTTCTTGACATTGGTCTAATGTGTACATAACCCTGTGCCACAGTGTGGTTTGTTAAAATCTGGCTTGTCATTATGTCTGAATCCATTCCCAAAAACCAACCATGCTTACAAACCACAAACAGCAGTCATGGTTTATTTCTGGCACATGAAATCTGGCTTGTTTAATCATGGCTTGCTAGCTAAACACTGGAACCTGGTTTATCCCTAGCTGCTTTGCATGCCTATCTACACTCAAACCAAGGCACCCACAAGAACAGCATGAAAACCAAATCTTTCTGAAGATGGACAAAATGGGTGAAAGAAAAACAAACCATAAATAAATAAGGAAAAGAAGCTACACAATTCATTGCTAACGCAATAAACTATGGTTAGCCAAAACTATGGCTTGCATTGTACATGAATCCAACTACAGACTGCTATGGCTCTCCAGGTTTTCAGGAGGGATTTCTTTCATCCTGCCTGATATATGTAAAATAAGTATTGCACTACATGCAGTATTTGTACTGAGCTATATGCCCTCATCCCACCTTTTCTCAAGCTTGGTCACAGAGATATCGCACAGCTGATCACAATGCTGTAAGTGCCCCTCTAAATGGTTCCATTACATGAGCCAAGTACATTTCCCAATTTACTTCCTAACTGAAATACCTTCAAAAACAAAACAAAAGAGAATGAGCTACAATAACAAATATGGCTTACTTTTTAAAAACCAATTACAGAGGTATTTAAAATATGTTTCGGCAACAAGAATATGATCGGAGACCACAAAACTATTAATATAAGATGTGCACAATATTCTTCCTATACATCTGTTCTTTTATATAGTAAACTGAGATCTACTTACAGATTTCAAAATGTTCATTTTGAAATATCCGCACCACCACCAGATTCAGAAGCAGCAGAAGTGTCATTATGACTCAGGACGTAATTACAGCACAGTTCCCTAATGTTGCCAGGCTCCATTATGGTCAAGGCTGAGAGTTGAAGCTTTCTGTGATAGTTTGGGCAACCAAGAACTAAGATATTTCATAAAAGTTGCTGCTTTAATTGAAGTTCAAATTATGTATTATGCCAATTGGGTTATTACATTTTTATTTATTCATTTCAAATTACATTAGAGGCTGTTCTGCAATAAACATTATGACATACTGTTTCAGTCAAGTCTGTAAATATTTTAAACCGGCCTTCCCCAACTTGGAGCTCTCCAGATGTTTTGGAACATTGCTTATGTTGATTAGCTATGTAACATATGCTGGCTGGAGTTGATTGGAACTAAATTCCAAAACTGACCACCAGGTTGGACCAGTAACCTTAAATCAACAAACAAAAACCTCTGTGGCAAATTATTTGCTTGGAAATCATAATTTGGTCTCTAGAATAAAGCAACATGCAGTTCTGTATTGTGCCAAGATCCTTCCACTACATAATTTCAATCTCCCCATATTTAAAATGCCTACAATAAAATGTCTTGATTATTTTATTTTGACAGTAAAGTAGTATAGAAATACTTCAAATAAAACACCATAACAAAGCTTAGACCTCTCTTACTCATATTTTTAGTATTACATTTTTTCTAGATTGCTTTTATAGACCAATGGGCTCAGTATCGTAATTACTATTGTGGAGGAGCAAGAAAAGGTAGGTAAGTGGGGCAGAGAGAGAAGGCAGGTGCGAAACTATCAGAATTAAGAAAAATACTGACAGTCTAATGGCAAACCAGTCATCTTCCCAATTCAATCTAAGCAATATCAATCCATTTATATATTTAATTGTACTTAGGTAGTAAAGGATTCCTTCATGCACCAAACAACAATGGGATTTCTAGGCATAGTTCTGGGAACAGACTGTCAGAAAGTCACACACAATTCTCTTCAAGGGAGAAAGAGGGAATGTTGCTAAAAACAAGCAAGTTTCCACTTTGACAAGTATACTAAAGCACAAAAGGAATTGAGCCATCTTGATCCACAGTCCTGGCAGACTCCCACTGAAGCTGACTTTCCCATAAACATATTAGGACTGCAATTGTGCAGAAACAACCAAAACATGGTTCCTAAGAAGTTAGTTCTACTGAACTCAGCACAACATCTTGACAGGTTTAGGGCTAGTGAGCTGTAAAGCTGTCATTTGGCAGTAGATGATTTTCAAGGACTGATTTGTAAGTAATAAAAGTGTAGTAAAACATAGCTAGTACAAACAGCAGCCTGATATACCACAGAACTTATACACAGAGAAAAAAATTCATCAGCACATAGACAAACCAACACCTGAACTGTTAACAGACTACTGGCACCACAATATCATAATTAGGTGCTGAGCCTCAGTGGGAGAATAGCACATGCAAAGATTCCTCACTTCCGATTCTAGAATCTTCAGTACTACAAATTAGAAGTTTTCAAGGGCTGTGAAAGATTTTAAAAGCTTCTGAAAGCTTGCAGTAGACAGCAGGGAACTAGAGGAACCAACATTCTGATTTAGTACAACACAGCTCTGTATGGTTATATGAATTTGGTTAGTATTTCAATTATTTTTTTCCAAAGAACCAGAAAAAGAACTGAAATATCCTTTAATCCTTTGAAGGGAAGCATTAGTCTGTTTACTTTCTATTTCATCTTAGAGCTGAAGTTACACAATGATTATGAAGACAGTTCAGCGGGCATCCTTCCTGTTGATAGTGCACAAACCCTGTCTATATTAGATCAGGAGGGTTAGTTGAACATATACACTGGGGTAGCTCCCCTAATTTCAGTAGCATGCACCCATATCTATTTTGCTTATATGCACTCTTGGTAGAACATTACAACAGACTGCTGCTTCTCATCACATGTTCATGAAGAAATACAGATGTTCATTCACATGCTTCTAAAAGTGCTTCTTCCTACACAGAAGTGGTTAACAGTATTGAGTAATCAACACATGTGGAAAAGCTCCCATCCTAAACAGGAAGTACTACAGCTATTGAACACAAGGTTTTTGTCACAACTGTTCAATAACGATTATTTCAAAACTCTGTATTTTCCCCTTAAATATACTTCATGTATACTCCCTGATATTTAACCAAACGTTTCCTTCTTTAACAGTATCAAATATATCCAGTAACATTTATAAGGAAAGTAGTTTTTTCCCCATGCACTGGCTCCAGGAATACTATTGACATGGGAGATGATAAAGATTATTACTCAGATTTGCTTAGTTGGCTATCTGAGACAAAGGTGTGAGTACTTGAACAGAAGTGCACTATTGCATTATTGTTAAATTCTTGCCATAACTGGTATTTGATGGTGTTTCAGGGACAAAGAAAGAAAACAAGAGGTCTTGATGTCGCCTCTGAACAAGGTGACCTTTGATCCTGGAGATAATGTTGGTTTTCATATGTATTAAAGCTAGAGTCACGGTATCTATGAAATCATGCATTTTCCTCACAAATAATATTTCTGCAATATGTCCAATGAATTTACTAACTAAAATTATTCTAAAATCCTAACATTCAAAGTAGTCAAGAAATAAGCATAGTGTGCCATTCTAATAATGACTACAACTTTAGAAAACCAATACCAAAAGACTTTACAGTAAATTGCAATGTGAAGGACAACAGTAGACAATGTGATTTCCTCCAGATGTTTTGGACTAACTCCCATAATCTCTGACCATTGGCAATGCTGGCTGCAAATCAGAAGTGGTAGGTTAAACCATCTGGAGGGTTAGGTTTGCCTCTCCCTAGCATAAACTTCAAGACCCAACATTGCTCTTATTTTTAAAGCGACTCTGAAAGCCTGGAAATATTCAGGCACCCAATTTTGGAAACTGCTGACTTGCTTATCACAGCTTCCACTTACAAGAGTGTAGCATAGCAGATGCATTTATTATTCCTACATGAGCAACTGAAGTTCTGGAATGATTAGAGTGAACTCCACTGTATTCACCTCAGAAACATGGTGTGAATGAGAATTATGTAGGGCTATTTTCTTTCTTACAACTTTCATAAGAACAACATTAGACAGGAAGGGATTCTTCAGTCTATGCCATGCGTGCGTACAAACACATACACACAGACAAGCAAGCTTCATGGGTTTTATACAGCATTGTGCACTCAAGTCACTGCAGTCTATAGGACAATGAAATATTTTAACTAGCTTATGAAACATTCTTCAAGTTTACAGTGAATTACTATGCATACACTTACTGTATTTACATCAAAAGTCACAAAGGCAATAAGGGATGTGAATCTTCTAACAGCCTTAAAAAAAGGTCTGATACCACTTAACAGATCTCCATTAACAGTAACTGTCACAAGATTAGCAGCTAACTATTAGCAAGCTCCTCTAACAGAACCAATGGGACTATTTAGTAACTCCCATCTTCCAAAAAGCTATTCCAGTTCCAGTCACTCCTTCCTTGTCCCTTGTACCACAATCACATGCATATATATCCCTTCCCCCTCCTGCACCAATTTTTAACAAGCTTATAGACAAATACCTTCTTTCTTCCTCTCCTATAGACTCATCAGTTAACACTCTCTATAAAAACCAAAAACAAACCACCCCTAATCCACAGGGATTGGATACCTTTTGTTATTTTCCTTTATCATACCGCAGGGCACGGTGGGGAAGCTTGGGATTGATTCGTTCCAAGGGCTGCCTTTCTGCTTCTCCTTCCTGCCCACTCTCCCCCTTCCTAGTATCTAAGAGGAACCAATAAATAAAAAAGTAACCCCAAACCGGCCATCCTTCAGTTTAACAAAAGGAGAAGAGACAGCATGCAGTAGCAGAGAGTCGAAGCGGCAAACCACTGCAGGGCCAGGAAGAGAGGCTGCCAGTGTTTCCATGGGCCTTTCTGTCCCTCGCCCAGCGAGCAAAGGCAGCTTCCACAGACAGGGGGATTTGTAACCTGCCCCCTTTAGGGAAAAGCAGATGCGAGCTCTGATTTATTTCTCTTTTTTCATGATTGATTGGAAAGCAGGCCCGTAATCCCATGCAAATTCCATATAAAAAGCCGACTAATACAAGCGACTGAAAATAACAATAAGCAGCAAATTAATCAGGAAGTCAAGTGCCAGGATCTAGTATCTTATGTGCAAAGACTTCTCGCTCTCTTATTTCTTGTTCTCCTCCTCATTATTGCAGGCTGTAAGCAATGCGGCTAACTGCCCCCGCCCCCCCACACACACACACTTCAGAACGAAGCACGGGGAACGGGGGGAATGGCTGAAGCCGAGCCAGGGGAGAGGGATAACTGTGGAGGGAGGGGTGGAAGAGAGGAGAAACGGGCTCCTGCTGCAGCATCTCCGGGAAGGAGGCGGAGGAGAGTTCGGAGTCGCCGTTGCGGCCTAGAAAAGGGTGGGAGGGTGACGGGGGTGCCACCGCCACCCACCCACGCCGGGGACATGTCCCCGAAGGCCCCAGGGGTGACACAAGCGGGGAGGAAGGCTCGCCCTCAAGTCCCCGAATGGCCCGGCTCCCCACAAAACGGCCGCCCGAAGCGAAGGGGAGGAAAGGACCCCGCTCCGTTTACTCACCGAAGGGTGGTCGCTCCGCGGTTCCCCCTCCACCCGAGGGGAGGGGGAGACGTGTCCGGATCCCCCCCCACCGGAGAGGGCTTCTAGGCATCTATTAAAACAAAACAGGACCGGGCAGTACGTCAATCAATAATAACAACACTCCAGCTGCGGCGACAGTAACGTGCAAGGAGCCCGGCCGGGCTGGGAGGGGCGGCTGCCCGGCCGCCCGCCCGCCTGCCTGCCTCCCTCCCTCGCTGGCTGCCCTTCCGTCCGGCGAGGCTGCAGCCCAGCAAAGGGGGATCTCAGGCAGCGACAGCAGCGCCGCCCGCCGTCGGGCGCCCGTCAGCTGGCGGCTCCCGGCGTCCCTGCTTCGCCCTCAGTCGAGGCCCGGCCTGGCCGAGCGGGCAATCCCGGGAGGCGAGAAGGCGGCGCTTTGGCGGCGGCTGCTGCTCCAGCTGCTCCCGTCGCCATCGCCGCTGCTCCCGCCGCAGCTGCTGGTGGCCATTTTAATTCGCCTCCTCCCTCGTCGCCGTGGCCGCCGCTGCTCTCTGTTCCCAAGTTCCCTCTCTCCTCTGCTCCTTCCTTGCTTCGTAGGTTACCAGAAGCGGCTCCTTTCAGGCCGCCCCATGGAGGCGCCTCTGCCTGCCTGCCCTGCCTGCCTCAGCCACTGCTCCGGCTCGTCGTGGCCCCCTTGGGGTTCCGAGGCGCCCACCCGCGTCCCGAGAAAACGGCACCCCCTGTGCAGGGGGCTTTGCCCTCACGCACACGCTGTCACCAGGTCCTGGGAAAAGAAGGGGATGGGCTGCTGGCTCTGGGTGCTTCTCGAGTCTGTCTCTTTAAATTAAAATAACAATACAAAATGCTCTCGGGTTATAGCACGTTTCATTCTCCCCACCCTCCAAACTGCTGTGTAAGCGGAGAAGTTTTTACTTGCCTGATGATGTATACCATGTCTTAATTGTAGTATTGAAAGACTATCCAAACTGTCATAACATGTGATATTATATGTTCTGTACACAGGTTGGTATTTTATGTGCTGTCAAGTTGTTTCCGACTTACGCTGACCCTATGAATGAAAGCCCTCCAAAATGCCCTGTCCATGATAGCCCTGCAAACTCAAGGCTGTGGCTTCCTTGATGAGAGCCTAGCCATCTCAGATTTGGTCCTCTTCTACCTTCAACTTTCCCTACCATGATGGTCTTCTCCAGGGACTTTTACTTTCTCATGATATGCTCAAATTTGGGCAACCTCAGTGTTGTCATTTTTGCTTCCAGTGAAAGCTCTGTCTTAATTTGACCTAAGACCCCCTGTTTGTTTTCCTGTCCATCCAGGATACTCACAAAGCTTTCTGCCAGCACCATGTTTCAAGTGGATTAATTGTCTTCCTGTTCATTTTCTTCTCTGTCCAGCTTTCACCATACATAGTTGTCCAGAATACAATACAATAGCATGGATGATCTTGGCCTTGGTCTCCAATGAAATGTACTTACAGATGATTATCTTTCCTAGTTCCTTCAATGCTGCTCTGTCTGTGTGTGTGTGTGTGTGTGTGTGTGGTCTTTGCATCTCTTCTTGTTATGTGCCATCACATCATCTCAGACTTATAGTGACCCAATGAATGAAAGCTCTCCAGAATGTCCTGTCCATGACAGCACTGCTCAAATCTTCTAAAGTCAAGGCTGTGGCTTCCCTTTTCCTCTCTAATGGAGCCCAAAAGACAGCTAGCAACCATACTATAAACACTGATCCATATATTACAAATATATGTGCATGCATGAAAAGAAATAAATTGATATGGTCTGCATCACCATTTTGTGTGTGTGTGTCAAAAAGATGAAGTGTAGGCTTGAGTTAGCATTCTACAACAGGCAAAGGGAGGTACATCATCATGTAGTGCATAGTTAAAACTATGGGATTCACTTCAACAAGAAGTGATGGCCACAACCTTGGATGACTTAGAAGGTGAGGCAAATTCATGGAAGGTAAAGCTATCAGTAGTCAGCAGTAATGATGGCAATATATTGCCTCCAGTATTGGAAGTTGTATGCTTCTAAATATTTATTATATTACTTTGAAACTACCAGCTCAAGGACCTTGGTCCAGAAGGGGTTGTAGGCAATTGGCCTACAGTTGTTGCCGTATTTGGGAGCCACGTTAGGTTCCTTCAGGAGTGATCTAATTACTGCCACACTTAAAAAGCATCTGCTTGGTCAAAGAGGAATTTCTATCCATTATAACCTGGAACCAGCTGCTCCCTTTTAGATGTAAGGCACCCTAAAGGACAGTAAGCTATAAAGTGATTGACTGGAATTAAAACAGCACATTGTCTACATCCTTGCATCTCAACTGAAACCCAGCTCAGTTAATCTAGGACACCCACTTAGTCTAGAACACTGCTACTAAAGGAAATGCATTATTAGTGGTGTTCAGAGATACAAGAGACTATAATTTTGAAGAGTTGCCCAGACTTATCAGGGCAGGGTCCCATCATCTTTTCCCTTCCCCACATTGCAACAGATTTAATTGCCCTCCACTCCGATGTATACAAAGGAGCTCCCCATGTTCTGCTTAGGTGGAAATCATTTCAGGGTACAATTGCATTAACTTCCAGAGTTATCTCTGCATTCCACAGAATAACCAGAGCTTCAACAGCAACAGCAGCCATGTCCGAAGGAAAATCTCCCAGAGCCCTCTGGAATCCATCAGAATCCTTTACAAAGTATGTCCTATACTTTCTATTGGGGTCTATAATAGGATATTTGGATACTAAATATCCAAATATTTTAATACAACCCCAGCCATTGCAGAGAGGAAAAGCCATCTTCTATGATTCAATAGGAAGTGGTCTGACCATGAAAGGGGACAGCTATTAATTCCTCTGCTTTCAGATCACCATGCTCCTGCCCAAAACCAATCCAAACATATGTCTTTCCATATGAAGAAGGCCAATAAGATGTTGGAACAGCCTCATGGTTGTCATGGTGGCCATTAAAGGCCTGAGTTGTCCCAGAAGACAGCCTGCACATGAAAGTTGACAACTAAGTAAGAGTCCCCAGCACCAAATCAAGGACCACCACTGACTGTTCAAAGTGATGGATAGGGCAGGGGTCAATACATGAGCAGAACCTGCTACCTGTTCTGAGTACCCCACATAAGGTATAATCACTCAGGTTTGAGATCTGGATGGACAGAAAGCAGAGAGAGAATTCTTATAGACCACAGCTATGCTTCCTCTCCAATCCACAAAGCTCTATTGGTGCTATACCGATCTGCAATTAACAGAATAAATTAGCACATCTGCAATTAACCACTGCAAGTTTCCTACCTCATTCTCAATAACACACACCAGGTCAGCCTTCCCATCCAAACTTAAAACATGGATAAGGGAGATTTTGTTTTGAGCTGACCTGGCATTCAGGAACAGCACCACCAGACCCAAGGGTATGCTAAAAAGGCAGACAGGAATCATCTTCTTGGAGGAAGAACCAGGAGAATCCTAAGGCAATGCTTATCCATATAATTGCATCATGGTAGGTCACACCAGAGTTTTCACTAGAGGCAAACATGACAAAGTTCTGGCTGTCATGCTCTGGGCACATCATGAGAAGGCAAGACAACAGCAACAATAAAGTCTTAATTTTCAATGGGTTCCCCAGGAGGGTTTATAAATGACCCAAACTTTCCTTGCATAAAATGTGGGATATGCATATAATACAATAAATATATAATGCAAACTCCACATGGTTTAGTCCCCATTTGGCCATGAAGCTCACTGGGTGACTTTGGACCAGTCCCTGGCTCTCAGCCCTATCTACCATATACAGTTATGAGGATAAAATAGGATTAGGTACTCTACTTTTGGTTCCTTGCAGGAGGGAAAATATAAATGCAATAAATAAATTCTTAGACAACTAACCAGGCAGAAATGCAGCCATACATGCTCCAGGTTCATGGCAGCACTTATTTTTCCTTATAACTAAGCTATTTATTTAAATAGAGTCTTACTTTGCTGAGTTTGAAAACGTTCAGAATAACAGGTTTCCCGCATTTCTTTTGTTTGTGATACTCATTTAACTTGTGTTGTGTTCTGAGCTAGAATGGTAGGACCCATTTTCATACAGTGAATTGTTGAATCAAAACAGGGAGGTTACAATCTGTATTGAGCTTTTGGGCATTGACTCAGATTATTAGAAGCCAGCAAAATACATGTGTATCTAGTTATTACACATTTTACATTCTTTTCCACAGCTCTCAAACCCAAATCCCCTGTTTCATATGTTTGGGTTTAGCTCTTTTTCCTCCTCTTTTCAAATATTTGTCTGACAGTGCATTGCAGAGGTGAATGAAAGTTCAGCCGCGTTGCATTTTCATTGCCTAAAATGTGCTGTGCATTAGGCTCCATTCTGCATCACGCAGTGCTACCAGTTCGACTGAAATCTTTTCTTTTTCTTTATATGCCATTTTTTATACTGAAAACCAGTACATGTCTGCTCAGCAGTAAGCACCATCACCTTAAATGGGGCTCATTCCCAGGTTAATGAATGGCGGCCCCAATCAGTAGTAGGTCAATTGAGGTACTACAAGTCCTATCTTCTCTGCTAAGTTGGGGTAGAATTTTAATGCAAGAAGAATGAGTTTAAGGAAGGAATTGAACAAGTTAATGGAGGAAAAAAACCTATCAATGGCTACTAGCCCTGTTGGCTAAATGCTACCTCTGACATCAGAGGCACCTGATGCTGGGGAACATGGGTAGGAGGGTGCTGTTGTGCTTCTGTTCTACCTGCGTGTTTCCTACAGGCAGCTGGTTTACCAGTTGGTGAAGAGGATACTGGATAAGATGAGTCCTTAGTCCGCTCTACCAAGACTCTTCTTAGATTCTTACGACGATAGGTCCCCACAGATGATATAGGAGTCTTCCCTCGTTGTTAAACAACTTGCTTCCATACTCCAAGGAAGCAGTCAACAAACCTTCTTATGGGCAGGCAGGAGCAAGCTATCTGAAAGTATGCTGCCTCCAGAGCGGAGTCAGTAATGCTTCTGTGTCCCAGCTGGGGAACACGGACGGGATCTTGGAAGTTGAGACTATCTGTGGCAACAATCATTACTGGCTACGTGCTTCCTCCTCCACCAGAGGAGGCCGGTCTGCATGCACCCGTTGATGAAGAGCTGGGGCAGGCAAATCTCTCCACCCATCCTTCTTAGGGGGTCCTGTGGGTGGCTGGCTGCCACCGTGTGAATGGGATGTTGAACGAGACAGACCTTCGGTCTGATCCCGCATGGCTTTGCTGTGTTTTGGTGTTTCTGTGAGGGAGCTGTTACAGGCAGCTGCTTGGCCTCTGCAGGGGCACAGAATGTTGAACTAGAGGGAGCTTTGGTGTGATCCAGCAGGGCTTTTATATTCTGAACACTTTAACACACCAGCACCAGTTCATTTAACACTTCCCTGTAACACTCGAACACCAGTACCAGCTGTGTCCTAAGAACTCCTCCCGACACACACACTCCCTCTCTATATCTATATCTCATACTGTTCATGCCATGCACAAATTTAATGCTTGCTGGGTTGGCTCTTTTATAAGATAGTAGGTTCAGCATACTAAGGTTGTAATGCCTTTACCTGAGCATTTTAAATAAGTTAGCAGGCCATTTAAGAATTCAGCATAGTGAAGGCTATATAGATAAATAGACAAATAAGTTGCTTGAGTTCTTTAATTATTAAAAATAACCACCTCTGGACAGAACTTTCTTTCCAGGCCCCCCTTCCCAATCTATAATGAACATGATTATGTAATGGTGTCATGTCATCTACCTCTCCCATTCCACATCACTGGCTGGCACAGGGAAATGCACTTTAACACCGCATCACATGTTTCTTCAGTACATGCCAAGGGGAAAGGTTGGGGGAGTGTGAGGACTTTTTTCTTAAATGGAGTCTTGAACCCACGTGTTTGGTAGTGTCTTGTTCTTCCCACAGGTACTTAAATTCATTCTGGTTTATTGCTCATAGATTAACCCATACGGTGGATTATAGAGTAACCAGCACTAAACCATGCCAAATGCAGCGGGACTTCTTGACAGAGTCAGGTATGCATCAGCACAAGGGAAGTGGCAAAGTCACACGATGGGATTCCAGAACAATGCCTTCTGATGACAATTCGTTCCTCACATTCATATATATACAGTGATTCTCCCCCTGCTGTTATTGCACCAAGGTCCCCACTTGTTAATCCATAATATAAAGTGTGTGTGTGTGAGTGTGTGTGTGTTGGAGGTAAGAAGCTGGGAGACAGTGTTCAGATAGTGGTTTTACAGCTAAGATGAGATTTCAGTCAGGGACGTCTTGGCTCAAGATTCAGTTGTTGCCGGTATGCTTCGCCATCTCTCCGTCTGGCCGCAAGAGACAAAGCAGAATGTTCTACAAACGGAAACCATTGAAATAAGAATAAATTTATATCTTGTCTACGCTAACAGTATAGAACAGGTCAGGACTGCATTGAAATTGATCCAATCTGCAACGTAACATCCAGTGCATTCAGAGCTTCGAGGGAAGACGACTCAACAATAAGGAAAGCCTTCGTCCTTTCTCTATCGCTGTTGGGGCCTTTAAGAATTGCTCTCGTATGGGACAGAGTGAGACATCCGAGTTGCTGAAGAGACCCCAGGAAACAGGGTAGCAGAGGCTTTGACCCATCAAGACCAGGCGTGGGCAATTTGTGGCCTTCCCAATATTTTGGCCTGCATCTCCCAGCAGCCCGAGCCCCAGTGGTGAGAGATAATGGGAGATGTAGATCAAAACAAATGAAGGACCACAAGTGGTACACTTCTGATCTAGCCGCTTCTGAACTCTCACTGCTCTGCTATATGGGATGAAGAGGAGCGTCTCCTGCTGTCTTCAACTGAATGGAGGAGGGTAGTTGAATATGCTAATGAGCGCTAATTGGAGGCCTGGTGTGATCTTGCCTGTTTAGAGAAAAGTCCTAGCTGAGGAATAGTGGAAACTGCAGGAATTTTCTCTCTAAACATGTGTAGAATCGCACAGTTAGTAGTTTATATGGCCCTACCCAGGTTTGTTTGTTACTTCTCCATCTAATTAAGCCTGTTAATATTGTCAGCTGTAAGAAATCCGGTTACTATTTTCTGTGCTTCACAATTCGAGCAACTGCTTCCTGGTTATATTAATCTATGAATACCTGCCACACTGGAAAATATTAAAGTACCTGAATCTGGCTTATTGTGTTTTCATTAGTGTTAACTGCATATTTTGCTGTTATAAAAATGTGATGATTAGTATTGTTAGAACAAATTGTTTATTTAGACCACTGTATTATGTTTTGAATGAATTGGCACTAGACGGTTTATTGTCATGATGCTTTGATATGCTTTCTGTTAATGTGTTGGACAGGTGTGTGTAAAAGCAGGTAATAATAATAGAATGACAACATTTGAGAATGCATATCTTAGTGTGGGGAGTGGAACCGTTGTGGTATAGTGGTTAGAGTCTTGGACTGGGACTCAGGAGATCCAGGTTCTAGTCCCTATTCAGCCATGAAACATGCAGGGTGACATAGAGAAGTGTTGAAAGAAAAAGGAAACAGGCCAGTCCAGATGGACATAGAAACATAGAAACAGAGTGAGTCAGAAAGGGCCTCCTCTGCCATCTAGTCTGACCCCCAGCTCCAGCCGGCTCCGCTCACGACATGCCTACCACGTGCACGTCCACCCAATCCTTAAACACTCGCACTGTTGGGGCTTCAACCACCTCCTGTGGAAGTCCATTCCATACCCTAGGGGTCCTAACCATCAGGAAGTACTTCTTGACATCCACCCTAAATCTTGGTTCCCTGAACTTTGCTCCATCGGAATGCATCCTGCCCTCCAATACAGGGGAAAAAAGGTCATGACGCACCGCTGCATGTCGCCCCCTCACGTACCTGTATGTCGCTAACAGGTCCTCTCTGACTCTCCTCAAGGCAGAAAAGACCGAGCTTCCTCAGTCTCTCCTCATATGACACCCTGCAAACCAGCCACCATCCTAGCGGCCCTTTACTGCACTGATTCCAACCTTGCTATATCCCTCTTGTAATGAGGGGCCCAGAACTGAACACAATATCCCAGCTGCAGGTGCACCAGAATTGTATAGAGAGGCAGTAATACCTCTCTTGATCTAGAAGCCACACTTCTGGCTATGCAATAGATCTGGCATCTACTTGGGTTCAAAGGTTATACTCCTATCTGCCAATCAAGCATCACCATCGTGGGTATCTGGTGCCTTCCTCACAGGCCTTTTCCATGTGTCTCACGCCTTTTTAGACTGAGCTGAGGAAAGCACAGCCTTTCTGATTGCTCAATGGTTTGGTTAAATATCAATCAATAATAAGAAAATTCAGTGAGACCAGTAGGCAGGCCAGGCCAACTGCAAGCATGCATTGACACTGCTGACTCTCTGTCTGCGAAGGATGAGGATTCATTTGCCACCTGGACCCCCCTGCCTAATGGTTGGCTCAGCCATAAACACACTGCTTTTCCTGTTTCCGCAGTTGCTCTTGCTTACCTCCACACCCAGAAAAATATATTTATTTAGGCTTATACTTCTCCATGTCAATGTAAAAGGATACTAAATGCTATAAAATGAGGTCACCTTGACATCAATAGATTTAAATCGGCTTGTATCTAAGACTACCATCTCAACTGGTTTGTTGACTAGAAAGGACATGGGAGTGGGCAATTCCTTAGAGACATGCCCCCAAAGTACTGCCCAAAATAAATTGCATGCATTTTCTGAACACATACTTCTTTTAAATACTTGGATATGGTTTTCTTTGAAGGCCCTGCAAGCTTTCCATCAAAAAGGGCCAAGGGTGCTGAAAACACATGCCTACTGCGCAGAACCCTTGGGAGGATACTGTGGAATCCTGCCCTTTTAAGTAGGAAACTTCTAAGAGTGTGTGTTAGCAACCCTGGTTGCCTTTTACTGAACTGGCAGGAAGAAAAAACGCCCCACATTCAGCAGAATAGGGAAGCCAGTGGCTTAGCCTGTCAGACAGAATCTATCTCACTTGTGGAGTCTTTAGAGGACTTCTCTTTGTCCAAGAACAAAGACCTTAAATATCCTCTAAAAGTTACATTTCTCATTATTTTTTCTCACTTGCAAGCAGCAGCATAAAGTATGGCATATCATGAAACACATGTATATATAAACTGTCTTTATATAGGTTGGTGGCCAGTTTGCAGGGGATGCCATATGAGGCGAGACTGAGGGAACTGGGTCTCTTCAGCCTGGAGAAGAGGAGACTCAGAGGGGATCTGTTGGCGACATACAGGTATGTGAGGGGACGTCACACAAAGGTTGGTAGAGACCTGTTCTCCCCTGCAGAGAAAGGCAGGACACGCTCCAATGGAGCAAAGCTCAGGGAGCCAAGGTTCAATTTGGATGCCAGGAAGCACTGCCTGACAGTTAGGACCCCCAGGGTGTGGAATAGGCTTCTACAGGATGTGGTTGAGGCCCCATCGGTGTGGGTGTTCAAAGACAGGCTGGACGTCCACGTGGTGGGCATGTCGTGAGTGGAGCCGGCTGGAGCCAGGGGTCAGACTGGATGGCACAGGAGGCCCCTTCTGACTCGCTCTGTTCCTATGTCTTATCATAATTTATCTTGGTCCACATCAGAAGAGCAATATTCTCTAATGATCTTTCTAGGAAAAAACCGCTTCTGCAATTAAACAACAACAAGAAGAGCCTTCATTAGTCTCCTTCAATGATAGATTATCTACAGGTGTTTGTATAATGAGCACATATTTATTTGTTTTCTCAGAAATAAGAACCATTGCATCTGGCAGGAAGTATTACTCCGGCTCAATTTGCTGTAATAGCACCCCAGAAGAGATTAAGGGTGACATCCTATGCATGTTTAGACAGAAGTAATCCCTACAACTCCCAGCATTCCCCAGCCAGGATGGCTGGTCAAGGAATGCTGGAATTGGAAGCACTTTTTTTGCTGTCTAAACATGCATAGTCTTGCAGTCTAAAAGATCATTTTTCTGCCTCTTTCCTTTGAGACATTGGAGAAGTCTATAGCTAGACAAATAGCATGAGAAACTGGCTGCTTTGATGATTATGATGCAAAACTGGGGAACCGCTGGACCTTCACTTGTAGTTGGACTCCAGCTCCCATCAGTTCAAGGCAGCATGGTCAATAGTCAGAGATTATGGGTGTTGTAGTCTACCAACATCCAGAGGGCTGAAGGCTCCCCAATCCTGATATAGTGCCACTAGGGCACTGAGACTTTAGACTATGCAGAGTCTGCCCCAAGGAGCTTACAGATAAAAGCCTATGCAATAGAAACAAGAGAGGAAGGGACAGAAATAAAGGCAGACATAAGCTGGAAAGAACATGCTGCTGTTTCAGTTCTGTGTGCTGAGTCTGGGTTATAGGCTTAGTGCCAGTAAAATACTGAACAATTTTCTTTTGAAAAACCTAGTGGGGAGCACTGCTAATCAGAAAGCTTTGCTCAAGCCCTTAAGGCTCGGCCATATCCTGCTTTACTCTGGGTCACTGCTGAGCAGAAGATGATTTATCCAGCAGCTGGTTTATGGGATCTACTCTGAAAACATATGGGAAATAATGGAGAGCACAGTGGGAATACCTAGCCACAAGCTAATTGGCTGGCATCCAGATTCAGCCCAAATGGAAAGGGTAAGAAATGTGGCGGCTAAGAGGCTGGAGAGATGCTGAGGGAAGTGTGTGTGCACGCGGGTGCACGTGAGTGTTAGAGGGGGCAGGGCTTCAGCTACAGGCCTTGCAGGCTATTCCTAGCACCAAAGGGGGCCAGGTGAGGCATCTCTGCTCTGGTCCTGCTCCTTCGAACCCAGTTGTCAGATTCTACCTTGCAAGCTGGTCTCATCCTCCTGGCCCATGTAGAAAGAGACACATCAGTGATGACTTTCCTTGAGTCCAGTTTTATTGTCATTCCCCCCTCCACACATACACCTGCCAGTTCCACAGAGTATCCAAAGCACATGGTGAAAGGAATAGCCAACTGGATTAGAGAGGAAAGAAGCAGAAGAATTCATCTTTGCTCCATACACATCTGCTTTGGTGGAATTACAGGCAGAAGCAGAGTATCCAGGTTTCACTTTGGCATCCTTCTCCTCCTCCTCCTCCTCCTCATCATCATCTTTGAGGGATTTATGAGCATATGACCATCATATAATCCCTCTTCCTCTCCCCGTCCTCCATCTTTTGTTTATATACTAGACCTGCCAAGCTTGCTCACGATACCCACCAATATAAACAGCAAAAATAAAAGCAGTCCATCCTAAAATCAGTAGAAATAATTAAATGCCTGAAGAAAACAATAGCAGCCACTGTGAGAGCAAAATGGCATAGTTGCTGTGGAGAACGAGTGTGGGCTGTGGGGTAAGAGGGATGGACCAGGACTCAGGAGATCCAGATTCTAGTCCGTGCTTGGCCATGAAACTTGCAGGCTGGTGGCTCACTCTTAGCCTAACCTATCTCACAGGACTGTACCTGTGAGGATAAAATGTGGGTGGGGGAGCCACCCTGATTCCTCACAAGCAGAAAAAAGTGGGATATAAATGTAATGTAATAATGATAACAATGTGGAAAGGTGTGCCAAAACAAAACACAGAGAATGTCTCCGAGTAAAGCATTATTCATCCTGAAAGTTCTTCTCTCACACACACACCAGCTGTATCCCCATGGGAGCCTCTGCGCTTCCCACAAGAACTAACATGTACAGACAGAATGGAGGGGATTCTGTAAGATATCTTTACTTAAGGATGGGGAAATCTAACAACCATACTTTCTCCATTCAGATTTTGAAAACCTTTCTTTCTCAAATATGAAGAATTCAGTTGAATTGCCAACCAAAGCAAACGGAAATGAAATTCTCATCCATCTGCACCATCTAAATTCAACTGGCCCAGTTATTTCCATATGGAGATGATGCACCTGCCTGCCATATAGCTGTTAAAGATGAGAAGCTTGCCACAAAAATGGGTGAGAAGTCATTAAGCCTTAGTATGATTGAATATACAAGAGTTCAAACCCAAACATTTGAGAGCAAAGTACTCAAAATCCTTGGCCTGGATGGATAAATCTGTCACGTTTGGTTTCTCCCTCATGCAGATTCTTTAAACAAAGTTTTTGGAAAAGTTTATGAATGTTGGAAATAAGTTCTCATTCATCCCTTTTTGTCTTCACAGGACAAGTTAGGCAGGATGGGTTTCACACCTGGTCTCTTGCATTCTGTTCCATGTGGAGTAGTTATTCTCCCGGCAATGACAAATCCATAATTCTAAGTCTGGACTTTATGTAATGGGCCATATGTTTGGAGATTCATATTTGCATACACATATGGTAAATTGCACATTCCCCCAAAGCATGTTATATCTCTGCTACACTGTATATCTCCATCAAACATCTTGTTTCATTAACGTAATCTGTCATCCAGATATGCACGAGGCGACATTTGACTATTTCTAACAAGAGGTTTATCTAAACAAAATGATGTAATGGATCCAAAAGCCAAATTCAGTCATGAGAGGTAAATATTCACAAGAAGCACAAGTCTAAGCATGGAAATCTATTCTTTTGGATTTATTGGAATATATTTCCTAGTAAGTATGTTTCAGACTGTGGTCAATCCCTTTTGTTTATCATCAAAGTATTTAAGGACAGTCAACATTCAAATCTAAATGTATACCCAGTACAGTAAGTGAGGAACACTGCAGTCTATGGTATGCATTAAAATGCAGACAAATAATATTTTGTATTTTTGCAGTATGCCATTGCTTTTCAGATATTTCTCCTGTCTCTGTGTGTAAACATTTAATCTGAATTGGACATCCACACAGCTTGATCAAACAGGTTGCCATAAACTGAAGCAAGATTAAAAGGAAGTAATCTCATTCACATGGTGAATTTGAAGGGGGTCTTCCTTCAGTTGTATGAAGGGGGTCTCCATGCCGTTACTGTGGAGCAGGTGTGCTCTGCCGACCCTGATGGTGGTGTTAGGTCCACCCCTGCTTCACTCCCTGGGCTTCCACACGTTGGCACAATAATCTGGAACACTGAAGCCTATGGGGAACAGGTGCTTTTGCATCCAAGCACCTGTGATTGGGAAGCAAGTGCCAGTCGCATGGAATCCATGATGCAAGGATGTATTTGTGGTTAGGGTCACCAGCTGCTCAGTTTTCAGTGGCTGGGCCCATGGTGTACTCAACTTCAAAGGGAGAGCCTGAGGTGTGGGATCTGGTAATCACACAGAGATCCCTTCACACAATGTAGTAATAAAGTTATCACTTTTAAGCAATGTATGTGAATAAACTTTTCTGGTAAAATATTTTCACACATATGGAACCAGTGGAAAGATGAGGACATGGAAAGATGAGGACATCCATCTAACAGACAGAGAACTATTGCTTGAACATACTGGTTCTGTTCCTTAATGCTGGCACATTCTCTGAGACTTGTGCTTTCTGTGTAATTTATCTAATTATTATGCTAGCCGCCACCACAACTTTCTGCTGCAATTTACCCTGTAAGAGTTTCAAAGTACAAATCATAAATGAATACTTCTGTTTGTGCATCTTGATTCTACCACTCTCAATTTGGAACGTTCTGCTTGGAAAAACATCAAAGAGCACCTTTCCGCTTCTTCCTTTTTGTTCTGGATGGAAGCCTCTTCAGCGCTTTGGCACATCCTATAATAGGTAAAATTTAGGGGCTGTTGTCTTGAGGGCATATGATTGAAACAGCCACATGTAGTTTTCCTTATTTGCCACTGCTTACACTTCCTTGCCTTTCTCTGTTGAGTCAAATTTGGATTGTAAGTCCCTTGGGCCAAGACCTATGTTCCTGTATTCCATGAAGTGACATGATATCAGTGGTGATATTAAATAATGACATCCTGAAACAGTGTTTATACAGATTTCTTCTACATGCTTTATGAGCATCTACATGCAGCAAGTAACCCAGGATCTATACCTATTCCTCATGTATTTATATATTGACTGTAGATTTTATGTAGCCCATTTTATTGATGACACTGCATTCTGAAGATCTGAGAAATTAGAAAGACTTTTCATTATGTTTATTGTCCCTATTCCCTGCTCTCCACTCCCCTCACTTTACAGACTTAATGTCTTTTTTTCTGAATTCAGAAACTGCAATGACACTTGCTTTTCTTTACAAAGAATGATATTCTACCTCCTGAAAGTCCTTCTGAACCTCTTTCAGACCAAGGACCACATTCAATTTCAGAGCAGTTCTCAGGGCCAGCATTTCACGAGTGAGTAGGCAAAAGGCAAAAGGTGCGGCTAATACAAGAAATATTCCAAATATTGGCATATTTAGCTTAAAGACCTTACTGCCAGTGAATAAACCTTGAGAGAGGCATTCCGACTTTTCAGGATTGTGTTAGGGTTAGGGTTAGGATGGACATGCAGGACCTGTAAAACCTTCAAATGAGTGGTAGCTAGGAGTGGGGTCAGGAGAAGGGAAGCCCAGAATTCCAGGTTGGAAGCCCCAGAGAGACATATTAGGACCC
Organism: Varanus komodoensis; assembly: GCF_004798865.1. Taxonomy (NCBI): domain Eukaryota; kingdom Metazoa; phylum Chordata; class Lepidosauria; order Squamata; family Varanidae; genus Varanus; species Varanus komodoensis. Next base: position 12,102,371 of record NW_025335568.1, read on the forward strand.
CAGGAAAACTGGAGTTGGCCCACAGACCTAGGGTTGAACACTCCTGTTGTATATTGTAATTAGAGTGCTGGACTGGGGACCTGGGAATTCCATATTCTAGTCCCACTTGGCCATGAAACTCATAGGGTGACTTAAGGCCAGTGACTACCTCTCAATCTAACCAACCTTATGGGGTGGTTGTTGCTAGCATAAAATGAAGTGGAGGAGGACTATGTAAGCCGCTTGTGGGTACTTCTGAAGAGGTAAAAAGTGGAATTTTGTTGTTATGTGCTGTCACACCATCTCCAACATATAGTGTCCCTATGAATTAATGCCTTCCAAAATGTCCTGTCCCTCACAGCCCTCCTCAGCTCTTGTAAACTCAGAGCTGTGGTTCCCGCTATGAAGTTCATCCACCTCTTACTCGTGCTTCCTCTTCTTTTTCTATCTTCAACCTTCCCTGGCACGACTCTCCAGGGAGTTCTGCCTTCTCATGATGTGCCCAAAGTACATCAACTTCAGTTTTGCCATTTTCGCTTCCAGGGAAAGCTCTGGCTTGATTTGATCTGGCACCCACTTGTTCGTTTTTCTGTTCATCCAGGACACTCACAAGGCTCTCCAGCAGCACCATGTTTCAAATGCATCGATTTTCTTCCTGTTGGCTTTCTCCATTGTCCAGTTTTCACACTCATACATAGTGATGAAGAATACAATAGCATGGATGGTCTTGGCCTTGGTCTTCAGGGAAAGGTCCTTAGACTTGGTGGTGTTTTTTAGTTCCTTCACTGATGTCCTTCTGAGTCTCAGTCTTCCTTGCATTTCTTGGCTGCAGTCTCCCTTTGAATTGATGGCTGTACAAATGCAATGCAATGAAAAAATGCACTGTAACTACGACAACAACAACAAAAAATGTGGTGATCAGAATAGTGCACTGCATTATGATTTTGGATGCTCAGGAGCTTTGTATCATGTTATCATATCCAAGAGCTGATTCTCATCTTTCCTCTATCTGCTGATTCTCCTCTATATGAAAGAGGAGAGACATGAGGGCTGCCCAGGGAATCAAAAAGCTTCCAAAAGCACAAAACAACTTTGTTTGGGGAGAAGCACCTAAAGAAGGGGGGCAGTCCAATATGGGTAGAGCTTATTACGTAGTGTGCATGGAACACTGGCTCACTGGAACAGCACTGTGGAGAGGGAACGTAATGGAATAGAATATCCATGAAAAGAACGTGCTTGTTTTTCAGGAACCTCAGACAAGAGGAGTGTGCATCACAGTATTGTGTTGCCGCTTGTAATGCAGACCCACTTCTACCAGTTTACCACCACAATTCCCTCAATATAAGGGCAAAGTCCATTGGCATTCTCTGGCTCAGGCCTCCAAACCGGAACATCACATGTGCAAAAGCAGCTGTCTTGAAAACAGCTTCAGAAGACTAAATTTTAGTAGAGAGGCATCATTAGCCCAAAAATGTAACTTTAAAAGGTCCCCTGTGTGTTGGAAGTAAATTTGAAATGTTATTTGTATTGTTGAATATTTATATCCTGTTTTTCTACCAATCCATACCCAGGGTGCTTGTCAAAGACACAAGAAGTACAAAATACACTAAATGAAAACTAAATTCTATGACTACTAAATCATTACATACATCTATCCAAAAAGCCTTTTTTAAAACTTTGTTATTTCTGAATCTTCTGATTTTGCCATTTTTATTTATGAACTTTTATATTCTTGGATTCCAAACTATTGTACAGAAGGACTTTGTTATTTAGTTGAAATGTAATAAAAACAAAAACAAAAGAACATACAGTGTTGGAAATAAGAAATAAGCAACTATGAAAAGCTCCCCGTTAAAAATAGCAGCAGAAATAGATATTAAAAAGCCTGCTTGACTAAAAATATTTTCCATTTATGTCCAAAAGAGAATGATAGATATTGAGCAAATTGCAAAGGGAATAAACCAATAAACAAGAGGAAATGTGACCCACAGCAGAATATCCCAAGTTGTTTTCTCCCATTAGCCTTCTAGGCAACCCTAAGCATATTCACTCAGAGGTAAAACCAGCTATGACCAATGGGACTTGCTCCAGGTCAGCCTCAGTTTAATACAGTGAAACCTTCATGCAAACTTAGCTTGGGATGTTGTGCTTGCCCTACCACAGATGATCACTGTAAGCTTGAGGATGTAGGTGTGATGCATGTGTCTCTTCTCCCTGCGCATGGCATTCTTACTCTTTGGTATTGGAGATGTGTTTGTTTTCAATGTCTTTGAAATTTTCTTTGGGAGTGGAATGTTCAGACTTGTGCATCTAGTGTGGGAATGAAGGGAGGTTACCCTCACAATCTACCCTGGACATTTGCTCATAGGTGGCCTTTGAATATATTGCTCTGTACCGAGTTTGCTCACAGGTGCGCACAGGCACAAGTAAAACTATGTAGCCTGATCATCATTGTCATCAGCATCTCTGTGCTGCCAAATGGCCAGAGCTCTCTGGGTTGTTTTGAACAGTTTGTCAAACAAACAGGACAAGAAAACACCATTACATTTTCCAAAATACAAAAAATTAAAAACAAATAACAGCTCAAGCAGCGTTTGATACTGAGGTAGACCTGCAAAACACCAGGGATAGGTGGTATGTAAGTCCCAAGGAAACAGGACCAAGAGTGAACCTCAGCCCAGGCTGAAAGAACAGTGCAAGTTGGCCAAAGTGTCCACCTCTCATCTTCCTGGGTTCCAGATGACTGAAAAGATCAAAGCAAGTAACCTGTTGATTTTCTCTCTGAGACTCATAGGAACACTTCTGTATTTTGGAAATTAAAGCAGGCTCTTTTCCTTCACCACCATCAAATCTTACTGGAGAGGATGCTTTGCTGCTTGGCAAAACATGTCTGAGAAAAGTCACACCCACTGACGCAGGCCTTGCAGGGGTGCATCCGTAGAGCCCCCTGAGGGAGGGGTCTGTCTCCTCCATTCCTTTGGGAGGCTGCCCCACAGCAGGGCGCATGTATATTCCTCCTCCTCTTGGTCTAATCTCCCCTGGTTTCTGATTGCAGGATCTGCAAAGCTATGTGCCGTGGAGGGAAGTCTACCCATCATGGCGGAAGAGGACACTGCAGACTCGAAGCACATTTAAATTAATTACAGTTCAATAGCATTGTGTTGCACATCCTCAAGTTCTCCTAGGTATGTGTGCCAAGATTCGGGTTTGGCAGTCTTGGTACAATGGATGGGTTGTCTTGTTTTTGTGCAATTCCCTACCATTCTAGGAGGTTGCCATGCCTCTCCTAAGGCTTAGTCATTGACGTAGGGTGCGATCCTCTGCATATTTGCACAGAAAAAGTCTTCCACCTCCCAGCAACCCTCTAGCCAGTCTTGGTGGCTGGGGCATGCTGGGAATCGCAAGACCTTTTCATTCTAGAAATATATAGCATTGTGCCCTTAAGTTACAGTATGCTGGGGCGTTTGCATTTTTAACTCCACCCCACTTGCCTTCAGCTCCACCCATTATTGGAAGGTGGCCCTTAGAGCTGCTCTGAAATTATCACTTGGGTTGAAAGAGGTTTTCAGCCCTGAGCTAAGGGCCCCATTGCTTCTCAGCATTGTGGAGAGGTCATGCTTTGTATATTAAAAATATGTTGAGCAATGGAGTCCTTACATAAATGAGTGGATTTGTTTTAGAGCAATGCTCATCATGTAAATTGCTCTGCACCATGAATATTTAAAGGGAGATAGTTTTAGGAGTTGAGCAATCTATTGCAAACCTAAAAATACTCTCCATAAAATTTGTATTTCTTATAAGCAGATGTGTTTATTAAACATTGATAGTAACTTTTCTTGTGCAGCATTCATTTGTCAAACCTCACTGGCCATAGGAGGCATTACCAGGGAGAGAACTGAAGTTGATCTTCCCGGGCCAGTAGCACAAGACGTTCTTTGATAAGAATCCATGGGAAATATATGCAAACTTGATGGACCGGGTGTGGTAGCCTTGTCTTGGGATGTCCTATAAGGAAGGCCACCTGGGACCACACTTTTTATCTTGCCCCAGTGATGGGCCAAGACATCCATTGCTGTTGGAAAGTTTTCGAGGGCTGTTAGGTAAGACACTCTCCTGCTGCAGGATCTTTACATTCTTGCCACTGTTGTTGCCGGAACATTCTTTTCTTTCTTACCTTAGCTGTCACTTGCTTCCTGGACAGATGAGAGTTGGGATGTTGCCCGTGGCATATGCAACACCCTGCCTACCTCTGAATCTGGCCCAGCAGAGATAATCTTAACAATGGGCTGATCATTTTCAGAAGAGTCCCTCTCCCTGGTTTTAGGCTTTTACTGTTGCTGACTGTGTTTTCTGTCTTTTCCATTAGTTTTATCATACTGTTTAAAATTACAGAATAATTCAACATTGTTAGATCCTTATTTGTGGTCTAATTTACTCCATGCTAATTGCATATAAGTTGCCTTGTCAGGCAGCTAGGGTGGTGTAGTGGTTAGAGTCTTGAACTGGGGCTCAGAAGATGCAGGTTCTAGTCCACACTCAGTCATGAAATGCACTGGGTGATTTTGGGCCAGTCACCCACTCGCAGCCTAACCTACCTCAGAGGGTTGTCTGAGGATAAAATGAAGAGGAAGAAAACCATGAAAACCACTGTGAATTTCTTGCAAGAGGGCAAAAGGCAAGATATAAACTTAATCATAATTATATACATGGCTATTCATCAAGAAAGGAAACCAGTAACCAATTTGTAACTCAAGAAAATAAATCTTTGGTGTGGCATGCTTCCCTTTTGTGAATTTTCTGGAGTAACTTGCAGGGCTTTGCAAGCACTTGTCTGCTGGGAATATGTCCTCTATTTGCAGCGCAGCCATTTGATTCTGTAGGTTGATTTTCTGCATGTTTGTAGAAAAAGGGAAATGGAAGCAGCCAGGAAATAAAGATGATTAAGCCTGAAATGTGATCAATCAGATGACCTTCTTATGGTTCAACAGTGCTTTTCTTGAAACAATCCATCAGGATCTTTCCCTATGCAAATCCTGTTGAAATGAATAAAACATGGCAGCAGCTCTCAAAGACTGAAGGTGATGATGTGAAATATGTATTTTTGGGGGAACTGAATTCAACAGGATTGACCATACTGGAATTGCATTAGGGGATAACACATCGAGAGAACAGTTTCACTGACAGGACAGCACAGGTAATGTATTTATTATATTTCTATACCTCCCAGTAACCAAACCTCTCTGGGCCTGGGAAGAGATGTCAGGTATGAAGAACTCAGCCCTCCAAGTGGTCCCAGTTTGACCCTGGGGTCCCTCAAATTACCACATTCCATCCTCTTGCCCCATTTGCCCCAACTACTTTTTCCATTGCTGGTTTCTTGGCTTTTCCCTCCCATTCTGCAATGCTGAAATGCCTCCTCTAGGGCTGGGTTGTATGAGTAAGAGTTTTCAGCTATTATTATTATGCTGATATTTTTGGTGCCACTCCTTATGCAATCAATCCCACCCCTCCAGTGGAATATGGCCCTTCAAGGGCTTCTCCAAATGGAATTTGGCCCCTGGGTGGACAGAGATTCTGCGCCCTGTTCTATGGAATGACATTTAACTTATTTGGATGCTACTGGGCTATGAACACCCAGGGGAACTTGCGTAGAACAGTCATGACATCACATAGCCACTAGTCTTGCTGGCTATGTGTTACCTTCTTTAGCAGAGGCTACATGCCTGCATACACCAGTTGCTGAGGAGCTTGTGCAGGAGGAGGGCTTGCATCCACCCTACCTGAGGGATCCCGTGGACACCTGGTTGCCAAGGTGTGTATGGAGCGCTGGACTGGACGGACCTTTGGTCTGACCCAGCAGGGCTTTTCTCATGACACAGTATGTATGGGAATTAGCACATGCTAATTTGTCCTTTCATTTTGGGTCCTGTATCCCCAGACCTTTTACGGGGAATACTTTTACGTTTTGAAAATGGGCTAGGACTATATATATTTATTTATTCAGGCCTCTGTCAAGAGGGAATGCCTTCTCCCCAGGCAATCTGCTGAGCTGAGGTGAAGAGGGTAAGAGAGGAAAAGGGTTGGGACGAGTGAGAGAGAGAGAGAGAGAGAAGGGGTGGCCCTTCTTTCAGATAACATAACTTACAGCAGAGAAATCCAGTGTAATTATATTTGACAGTACCTTGCCTAGGAGCAAATGACCCAACTACAAACCTTTACTGCTATTATTAGCTTTATTATAGGGGCTTCATTTAAAAAGAGCAAAGATGTGCAGATGCCTTTGGCAGAGACCACTCCTGACTACAAACTACACTGTCAATCTCCTTTGGGGATGTTCCTGAAAGTCAATTTCATTCCATACTAATATTAAATCTTCTTACTCTCTGCACATAAACAGCATTTCCCTCCCCACCCCACTTCCAGGCAGGGATCTTAATAGCCTTTAACAGCTGCAAGGCAGGCTAAAATTTAACGAGTGATGCATTTTCCTTTTGGGGAAGCTCTACTTGTCGTATTTCTGCCTGCTGGGGCCTTGCCAGAAAACAAATGAAGCAGTTCTGTATACAGCTGCATACAAGTATTTGTTGTACATTGCCCAGAGAGCTTCAGTTACGGGTGATATAGAAATGAATTAACAACAACAACAACAACAGCTCCTGATATTCTTGGTCTGGCTAAAAGTATATGCTCTCCTAGTTTTAGGCAGGCTGGCATTAGCTAAGTGAGAGCACCATTATATCGTTGATGCAAAGAACACTGGCAGGAAAGTGAAAATAATACTGGCAAAAGCCAAGCTTGGTCTCATATGCTACCAGCTACAGAAAGAAGTGATGGCCTCATCTGGAATGTTGCAGAAAGAATTCTGCCTTTCTTCAGACATCATCAAGAAATAATTCTGGGTGATTCAGTTGCAGAAGCATTAGAATGATTTCAATGCTTGGGAATAAGGCTTGGCAGGCACACGGGCAGCTGCCAAGAGTAACTGCTAATACAGTTAGGAATATATGAAACTTATACCAAGCCAGAAAGATTGGTCTATATAAATCAGCGTGCTCTCCAGTGATGAAAGCATGTGAAAAGGTCACAATAAGCAATAATGGAATGGGCAGGGACTGATGCAGGCCTTCTTCCTAACTCTGTTTCACCCTCTTTCCTTCTGAATCAATGCTGCATTTTAAAAGGAACAGGTTTATAGATAACAAAAGGCTTCTGTAGGTGCCGTGTTGCATTCAGGCACAGTGTATAAGCTGTAGACTTAGTCCTCAAGTTGAACCCCACACCCCTGCGCCTCCTTCCTGAGTTCCACTTCAATACACTAACCGCTACCCCACACTGGCTGTTGTTGGTTATTTCTGAAAAGCTGGCAAAACATTTTCATTAATGTAATTTACAAATCAGAACTTGGTTCACATGCAAAAGCTTTCACTCCAAGCACAAAACTCATTCTAATCCCAGTACTGATGTATCGAGGGGGCAGTGCCATGTTTCTTACCACCTCCAATCACTGCTGGTGGTTGTGTGGAGCTCTGTTGTGCTAGAGAAGCTGGATACACCCAGGCAGGTCAATGGCCCATAGACAGGGAAAAGCCAGCTTTGGATCAGCTGGATCCATGTGGTGGCCAAGGGTCCTCTTTTGCAGAGGACAAGCCTGCCAAGGAACTGTCCTCTTTTCTGCAGAGTCCCTCTGTTTGAAGCACTGTCCAGTCCATCTTGTATTAAAATTAAAGACCATATGAAGGAAGTTCATAATCAACTGCAGCTAACCCGGAGACTAAGAAGGGCTTTCCATCTTCCACCAGCTTTTTTATGCCCCCTGGCTATAGTGAGAGGTACTGATTTCTATTTTAATTACAATAAGCTTTTCAATATTTGCATCCACAGATAAAATTTGCACATGAAAACTTTATATATACCACTCCCCTCTTTTATGCAGTGATGCATTTCTTTTGGGGTGGGGTTATTCATAGGTTACCACCCTCCGTCCGAAGCGATACCATATCTCCAGGTGGACTCAGTCCAGGCCCTTTCACTATGCTGGTCTGGCTCAGTGACAGATTACATGCTTTGCACGCAGATTCCTGGCATCTCCAGATAAGACTCGGACAGCATCTTGCCTGAAACCTGGGAAGCATTAACAGTAGTGCGCTAAAGGACTGATTCATTACACAGAAGCTTCTTATGTTCCTATGCTCTGTAATTTGCTTTTAAATTTTCTCTTTGCTTCTGTTGCTCAGTTGCTCTAGAAACTAATCAAAAACTTAGTAAACATAGCCTTTATGAACTAAAGTATGTTTCCGCTTTGGTCAGGTTTAATTAAAACTGCCCTAAGTTGGGCAGTCATACTGCATCCCGGAGAAGCACCAAATTAGAAAATAATTTGTATTAATAACACATGGTCCATGGGGTGGAGGCGAGAGAGTAAGAAGGCAAGGTACTTGCTGTTTATTTGACAGCATGTTTAATAGACAGTGAGAGTTAATTACATTTTAAATTATACCCTGTGGTGTAGCAATTCAGAGGAACCTATATTCTGTCATTTTTAAATAGTGGAGAAATTCACATTTCTAAACTTTGGAAAAATCTTTTCGGAGGGTTATAGGGGTGAACCAATAAAGACAACTAGGGCTGGCTAGAAAGTGTCTCCCTTCCGCTTTTCTTTCAGCCCCAGTCTTCGACTGTATTATTATTATTATTATTATTATTATTATTATTATTATTATTAGAACATTTCTATGCCGCCCCTTGCCGAAGCCTCGGGGCGGCTTACAGCACAATAAAATACAATATAATACAAAAATAACAATATAAAATTAAAATTAATAATATAAAATAAATAAAAAATATAAACGATATAAAAGGAGTTAGAAAAGTTATAAAAGAAAAGAAAAGAAGTCGCCCTGGCCAGATAAATAAGTAAATATTGTTAACAATTAAAATGACGTTTAAATAAAAAGGTCTTCACCTGGCGCCGAAAAACAAATAACAAGCAGCACCATTACATATCTGAGAGTGGGATGAGGAAGTTATGAGGACGGTGTCAGACTTGGGGAGGTACACCTTTTGCCAGTCAGAGACAGCAGTGCAGTCAGAGTCTTCAGGTATGACTTGCTCTGTTCTTTTGTACTTTAAACAGATCTGGCCACTGTTTTCTCGCTGTGGCAGCAACACTCCCGTGCAGTAGCCTTCTTGCCTCACAATTCATCTGGAAAAGGATCTGCACGTGCCATCCTCTCTCTGATGCACCGTGGGCTGAGATGACCCAAGAGATGTTGCCATGGGAAACAGCAATCAAAAGTCTTCAGGCAAGCAAACAAGGCTTTCTGCATCAAGCAAGGAGCTGGGTTGGACTACATGATCTTTCCACTTTTTATTTCCCTTTGTCTGTCCTGAATTTGCTGCCAGTCGATTGCAATGGATTATATCCAATGGTATTCTGACAATAGTCTTATTCATTTCAGTGAGTTATAATTCATTATGATGTTGGCTAGAACCCATTGGCTCTTTCCAGCTTCTGGTATTATGAAGGAAGGGAGTAAAACTTCTCTTTGTCCACCTCTTTCATTCATTTACTGATTTAATGCCTTATCTATGGGCAGCTTCTGGCATACCTGTTTCTATAGGGTGACATTAATGGGCATTATCCTGGGTAGAGTAGTTGTTGTTTGTTGTGGTTTAGTCACAAAGTCATGCCCAACCCTTCACAACCCCATGGACAACATTCCTCCAGGTTCTCCTGCCCTCCACCATCCCCCAGAGTCCACCCAACCCCACACCCACTGCCGGAGTGACCCCATCCAGCCACCTCAACCTCTGCCATTCCCTTCTCCTTTTGCCTCAATCATTCCCAGCATCAGGGTCTTCTCCAGTGAGTCCCTACTTCTCATTAGGTGGCCAAAGTATTTGAGCTTCATCTTCACTATCTGTTCTAATGAACAGTCAGGGTTGATTTCCATTAGGTTTGAAGGATAGAGTAGTAGAAGAGGTCAAAGAGGTTCCCACCTCAACATTTTTACAATGAAGAGTTTGTCAGAGTTTCAAATGCAACAGAAAGGGAGGTTCTGGGTATTCAGGGATAGGTATTTGACTATGCAGAGCATGGATGTAAACAGCTAGTTGACAGTGGCTTCCTAAAGCCAAGACATTCTAGTTGTCCTATGAATCAGTTTGAAATCCATTCAAGTTGTTCTGCCACTTCAGTGTTGATCACATCCATCATGTGAAGGCAGAAGATTGTACAATAACCTGTTCTTAGACCATTAAGGCAGCAAAAGCACAGGGGTTATATTTATTGCTTCACTTGGAAACACTAAGTTTGATTTCTTCAGTATTCAGCACTGAAGGAACAGAAGCAATGCATGACTCCATGCTTATGTCTGGAAGATCAGCAAGGTCTTTGCAGGTAGCTACACTCACTTTGTTATCTGTCCAGCCATCAGGGGAACATGCTCCACCAGAAGCAGAGTCAAATCACAATTCTGCTAGTATTGCAAGGACTCCTGAATGATCCAGATGGATATAAGTGTTTTCTGAAGAAATAATGGAACAGATGTGAATACTTATTGACAGGTGGATGATACACTCAGCCTCAAACAGCACAATATTCACCACTAGGAGAAAACAGCTTTCAAGTGTCCAAGTACTTCAAATATATTTAGTAATGCTGCTCTCTGCAGGTCCATCTTGCTGTCTCCTCCACATGCTGACAATCTGCAATGCTGAGTAAACATGAAATCATGCAGGCAGCTCGCTATTGTGAACACATCTCTCCCCTAATTTCCCATTCCCATAACAGAATAATGCAAAAGGCTTCTAAAATTCAGCCTTTGTTGAACTAGAATGGCTTTGAAATACAGAGTGAGTAATAATAAAGTTATTAACAAGCAGTATCAAAGTAGTGATTCCTCTGATTGGTGGAGTTAGCTCTTGCCCATGTCAGGAATTAATTATAAACTGAACTCACCTCCTCTTTTTCTCCCAAAAGGTGTTGGCTCCACCCTTAGGGAGGTTTCTGCTGCTTGTGGGCCAGACAGTGGGAACACTGAACATTACTTAATTGGACTGCTCATTTGGTTTGACAAACAAACCACTGGATGGATAAATTCACACCCCTTCCCACTTGATCCTGCTTGTTCTACACTGTCTCCTGCCCAAACCTGAGGCAATCTGGTTCACAACAGCTGCTTAGCTAACCTCACTTGTTAACCTTGGTGCTTTAGCAATTCTTTCCAACCTTCAGAGTCTGTGCTTTCTAGCCTGGAATGCTATATATTGGGAGAAGCTGGCCCAGCCTATGCAGTCACATGAAAACAACCAGTCAGGATGCGGTTACATAATGCTACATTACATCATTGCACTATGCAGTGGAAACTACAGCTCCCAAGATGCACTTGGATACTGTGTATGTGCCACATCTCATATACACAGAATGAGCTCTCATATGCTTGTCTGAGCTCTCATGTACACACTGGCTAAATAATGAATTTCCTTGAGGTACATTCTGCCACCCATGTATTTCATAATTGTTTACATAAGCCCTGCAAATTATTATGTGCCAATTGCAGTGTGGCACAGAGTCAAGGCAGTTCAGATTGAGATGGCAGTATCTCACCTATGAGGTGGCGTTTTTGCAGGAGAGCATCAGTCCTCCGACTTCGCTATTATGCTACATCAATGAAGTGCCTTGGATGCCTGCTTTCTCAATCAGTGAGAGACATTGAATAGATGCTCTGCTGAGCTCTTCCTCCCACCACTTTGGGAAATTTTTCTCCTCATGTGAAAGATGCATTGTTTTTAATGGCTCTTTCACCGGGAGAGCGAGAATTATGAAGAGGCTGAGTAGGTTTTAACCTCTCTACACACATACGGTTCTCTTGATCCAGACTGGGGCAACATGCACTTACATCGGTGTGAAAAAGACGGCTAGTTCAGCTGCATGCCATGCACCTAATGGAAGGTGTAATTGAGTCTTGAGCCCCACTGAACTCCAAGAAACCTCAGTTTAACCACAGGTGACGCTGAGCACATGTCTCAACTGTAAATGCACCTTTTGTGGTGCTGCATTACAGCTGGTTCTCAAGACACTCTGGCGGCCAAAGTCAGAATGCCTGGGGGACGTCCAGATAAGACATTCAGATGAGCACATTTGGTCATTGCGATGTGGCCGTTCCATACCCTTTCAGTCCTAAGGGGAAAAAGAGCCCTGTGAAGATATCAGCTCAGTGGCTTTCTTTCCCAAAGCTGGCAACATGCCGACTGCTGAATAATGCACAATGATTGCTCTTAGTGCATGTTCTCATTTCAGTTATAAATGCATGCATGGTTTCCTAGGAATATTTAACAAGTAATCAAGGATCAAAGGCTCCAGATTTATAGCCTCTGATCTTACGGCTGAGCTATTCCAGCTGAGTTTTGAAAATCCATATCGAAACACCTGGGGCAAAAGAAGCGAAGCAAAGCAAAAAGAAAGAAGGAATGAACGAAAGAAAGAAACCTCCCAAACTCCTCAGATACAGAAATTCACATTTTAATAGCATTCTTGGCTGCAAAGCTTCTGGCGACCCGGTACAAGAATTTGCTCAAAGAATGTGCACAGCTTGGGGCACCAAAATGAATGAAAAGAAAATTAACATAAAAATGAAGACATATGGAGATCTTGGAGTGGGGCAGAAGCCTGGAGGTACTGGAAAAGCAAAACCTAATCCTTTTTGTGTGATAGTCTTCCTTTGGCTTCTTAGGGAGAAAAATAAGATGTCAAGTAGTTTTAGTTCTCTCTCCCTCTCTCTATAATTCTTTGCCTGTGTATGTATGTGTAAAAAAATCCCTGAGATGTTTACCATTACTGAGATTAAATGCAGCTATTTATCATTTTCACAGAACTTTCAGGATGCAGAGGGCTTTCTAATCCTCATCTAATTAATCCTCACAACAACTCTCTGAGGTAGGCCATTTGTCATAATTGGCACCAGAAAGTTCCAGAAAAGAATGTTTTAAGAGCTGCTTCATAGCACGGTCACTATGTTTGCTGCGTTTACACTGGGCCTGCAAAGGTGCGTCGGGGGGAAGCATTCCCCTTTTCCATAGCAGCTAATTCAACAAGGGCACATTTAGACAAAACAAACCCCTACTACTTGCATGGCTGGCTGGAGCAAGCGGGGAGTTTTGTCTGTCAAAACATGCATAGGATCAGGCCCCAAAGCTGGTACAGTGCCAAAGATTTGGTCAGCTCCTCACTTGGAAGCATGGCATTCCCAAACATTTGGCGCTGCACAGCTTTCCTTGACCTGCTGCTCTCCTGATATTTTGCATTACAGGTACTTAGATTCCTGACCATTGCCCATGCTGCCTGAGGCTGATGGGTGTTGAAGTCCAAAACATCTGGATGGCACCTGGTGGGCTGATAAAGAACTTCTGAACAGAGTGGCTAGTTATGACCTGGGGGTGGGGTGGGGATGACAAAGAAGTGAAAAAGTAACTGCAGTGCCATTTTGATAAAAAGCAAAAGGGGACATAGAATTGCATAAAATCTGCATGTATAATTTAGATGTATAGGTGAAAAAATTAGAAATGATTTCTTTGGTCAGTATCCAACTGGGATATTTCACCCCAGCTGGTTCTGTTGTGCTCATGCATTCCTGGAAAATTATCCTGGAAACTCACAGAATATCGTTTCTGGATCAGGGCAGGTCTGTGAAATTTCCTTCTGTGGGCTCCTCTGACCAGCCCTGTTCCAGACACAAAGGTTTCCACTCATTCCAAGATATTTTTAGAACTGGAAAGGCCTCACTGCACAAATGGTGTGTCCTGTGAGGACATGGGCCCAGTGCAATACCACTCCATAATTCAAACAAAAATATAAGCCTACTCACCAGATTGGGGAAGAGGTGACTGGGCCAGCCATGTGCCTATTAAAGCTGCTGAGCAGGGATCCACGAGCAACTTTGTTTCCTGATGTGTAGTATTACACACCAACATTGATTTTGGAAATGTTCTCTTGGTTGCAGTGGCTACCTTTGCCTTCCCCCTTAAGGCCTATTGCCCTCCCTTCCTAGAGTTTCCAGTGGTCCTTTATCTTTATACTTTCCTTGGAACAGACAGCCCTTTAAGCAGCGGATGCCTTTGGACAGAGGGACATGCTTTGTAAGGCAGGACATCTGGTCAGGCTTGCTTCTAAGTTTGTTTATTAAATAGATTTATATCCCGCTTCTTTCTTAGGAACTCAAAGTGGCTTACATCCTTCTCCTCCTGCTTTCTTATTCCCACAACAACAGCCCTGTGAGGTCGGTTGGACTGAGAGTCCATGATTGGCCCAAGGTTACCCACTTGGCGGTATTATTTATTTATTTATTTATTATTTAAAGTTTTTATATGCCGTCCCCTTGCTATATAGCCTCGGGACAGCTCACAGAAATAAATAAATACAATATAAATAACAATCACAATTAAAACCCAGAAATGCCCTGGCTGCACAATCAAAACCTATAAATATTAAACATTATTAAAATATTGTTTGAATAAAAAGGTCTTGGCCTGGTGCCGAAAAACAAATAGTGACGGCACCAGGCAGACCTCTCTGGGGAGCGCATTCCACAGATGGGGCGCCACCGCAGAGAAAGCCCTCCTCCAGGTACTTTGCTTCCTAATATCTCTCCCGGAGGGTTCCCAGGGTAGAGCCTCTGCTGCCGATCTCAAGGGGCGGGAGGGCAAATATGGACGCAGGTGTTCCATTAGGTATCCTGAGTGGGATACTAGAGTATCCCATCAGGATGGCTGTATGGCTGAGAGGGGACTAGAACCCAAATCTTCTGAGTCCCAGTCCCATGCTCTGAACCACCATGTCACACCACACAGCAGTGCCCCTGAACTGTAGTGGTTGAGTTGTTGGCAACCAAGCATAAGGCCTGTTTCATAGTAGTGTCTTGCCTCTGGAATTCGCTCTTGCCTTGTTGCTGAACTGGCAGCTGCTTTGATGAGTTTCAGGTGCCAGGTTAAAACACCTGTATTGGACCTGATTTCCTCACACACAGCAATGCTGTGTTTTATCACTCCTGATTCTACAGCTTCTCTTCTTTTATTTGGTTTCCATTGTTTGCATTTGATACTATGATGCAATGTGATGCTTTCTTGTATTATTGTTGTTGCTTTTTGAAATATACATTCATTTAGTTCTTATTTATTTATCATGGTTATTTATATCAAAGGCAATATATATATTTGAACAAAGATATATTGTTACTTAAATAGTTTGCCGGAGTACAGACAGGGAAAATATCCAAAGGCAGATCGTTTAAAGGAAGGAACAAGGCTTTCCTGCTAGGATAGCAGGGTGTCCTAATTTACAGATGACAATCCTGTTTGATGGTGCCCTTTATTTGAGTGGCTACAGGACACGGAGAGGAATATTTTACCTTTCTCAGTGCCGTGGCCGGAATGAAAACCACCACCCCACCCACATTATTTCTATTTGCAAGCTGTTATTTGATGCCAGATGGAAGTTTCCATCCTGCTGAAAATAGCAGCTTCAGGGCATGCACGATTTCAAACAGGACCATGGCAGGAGGATGAAAGGATAAAACTGTCCCTGTCAAATGAGGTAAGGCAGGGACTAGGAAGGCAGGGGCTACTATGCCTTTTCAGTGTGCCCTTTGTTGTCTTTTCAGTGTCACGGTGAGCACCTTCGCATTATTCCTTTAAAACTTGCTGCTGCATTTTTAGATCTCTGCTTTCCTGCTGCGTTCTATTCTGGTTACTATTTTGCTTTTATTCTCTTTTAAACTTCGAATTTGATATGTTAATTTACGATGTTATTTTATTTTGCAATTGTCAGCTTCATCTTGTAAACCACTCAGCTACTGGGTGGTATCAGAATGTCATCATTAATTAACTAAGCTCTTCCTCTTCCATGATGCTGTTTACTCCCCCATGGCTGATAGTTACATCACAAAAAATGAGCAGTGCAGAATGCATTTGTGCAATTAATGCTGCATCCGGATTGGCCAAGAGCAAGACATTAGCATTACACTGCTTTTATATCCCACCCTCGTCCTCGTGCGACTTAGGTAGTTCCACTCCGCCCCATTTCTTATCCTGACAACACCCCTGTGAAGCAGGTTGGGCTGGAGTCACCCAGTCAGCTGCTTGGCCAAATGAGGACTAGAACCCAGATCTGCCATGCCATTTGACAGCAATGGGCTATAAAAGTGTCTTTATTTTCATTTCTTGGCTGTATTGTGTCTGCTTCTTTTTATGGTTGCATCATTTGCTTCTTTACTGCTTCCCTTTTAACTGGTTGCTTCTCTTCTAATCTTCTTTATGAAGAAAATGAAAACAAAGGGAATTTATTTATTTACTTTCTATACCACCCAGCAAAGTGTCAATAGAAAGGAATGAGTAGAGTGTCGTTGAGGTTATTTCTGGGAAGAAGATAACCAAACCCCACTCCTGTTCCAGGTATGGGAACTTCCATCCCACAGGGTCTCCGTTCCATCATGGTGTCGTTCTGGAGTGCTTCAGAGTCCTTTGGGAATCTCATAAGATGAGATCCT
This sequence comes from Varanus komodoensis, assembly GCF_004798865.1. Taxonomy (NCBI): domain Eukaryota; kingdom Metazoa; phylum Chordata; class Lepidosauria; order Squamata; family Varanidae; genus Varanus; species Varanus komodoensis. The sequence continues at coordinate 12,118,891 of NW_025335568.1, forward strand.
GCAAGCAAGAAGGGTACAAGACCTCTGCCTGCCAAACTCCTCAGCAATTAGTGCATGCCACCTCTGATAAGAAGAAAGCACCTAGCTACAAGGCTAGTGACCACTGACAGCCTTCTCCTCCATGAAATTGTCTGCTCTCTTTTTAAAGCAATCCAGATTGGTGGCCAGCAGTAAATTTGTGGCAGAGAATTCCCCAATATAACTGTGCGTTACATAAAAAGTACTTCCTCTTATCTGTCCCGAATCTCCCACCCACACACGTCATGGAGTGACTCTGAGTCTAGTATTATGGGAAGCAAAGGAAGCAAAATGTCTTCCCCTTCATTTTCTCTACAATATGCATGATTTTGAATACGCCTATCAGCTATCCCCTTGTCTGCCCCTTTTTATACGCTCAACAAACCCAGCTCTTAGACCCATTCCTCACAGAGGAGCTGCTCCAAACCCTTCACCATTTCAGATGCCCTTCTCTGCATTTTTTGCAACTCAAAATGTTTTTTTCAGGTGTGGTGACCAGAAATGTACAAAATACTTTAGGTGCAGCTGCACCAACGATATGTATACAGTGAATACAATTGCAAGTTTTATTTTCAGTTCCTTTTCCATTTAAACCTAACATGCCTTTTTGACAGCAGGTGCACACAGACATTTCCATTGTGCCCTCCATCACAACCCCAAGATTTCTGTCTTGATCTGTCACTGCTACCTCACATCCATATAATTAGGCTGCTATATTATGCTGCGTTAATAAAAATATGAGTATTGCGTCAAAATCACATGAAGTACTAGTTCCTCTATAGCAGTGGCAGTGAACCTGTGGCATGCATGCCAAAGCGGGCATGCAGAGCCCTCTCTTTCAGAACGCAAGCCAAGTCACCCCAGAATCGCCCAGCAGCCGAACACTGGATAACACCGCACAAAAGGCCATGCGCATTCTCAGAAAGGAGTACTGGTGCCAGGCGATGATGTCATGAGCCGCGACTCATTAGGTGTGACCCACAAGTGTTGTTTCATGGCCGGTCAGTGCGCTGCCAGACCCTTCGGGGGTGGGTTGTTTTTTCTAAACAAGAATCTCAGCTTTTAGCATTTATTGTAGTGTTGGCAATTTGTGAAAAAGAAGAGGGTTTAGGGGTGCAGTTTGGGCACTCGGTCTTTCAAAGGTTCGCCATCAGTGGGTTAGGGCTAGAAAAAGGAGGTTTCTTGGCAGGATTTGGATTGTTGGAATGTGTTTAGAATGGGCAGAAAAGATGAGCTGTGCAGGAAAAGCTACACAATGTAGGCTTTTTCAAAATCGCATTATTTTCAAAGGAATATTTGCCCTATATTAGGGTTAGGGGTGGGCACAAGGGTAGGGTTAGGGTTAGAGAAAAGAGGTGTCCTGGCAGGATATTGATGGTTCGAATGTGCTTAGAATGGGCAGAAATGATGAGCTGTACAGAAGAAGCTACTCAAAGCAAGCTTTGTAAAAATCGCATTACATTCAAAGGAATTTTGCCCTGTATTAGGGTTAGGAATAGCCTTACCAGGGTAGGGTAAGGGTTAGAAAAATGAGGTGTCCCGGCAGGGTTTAGATGGTTCGAATGTGTTTAGAATGGGCATAGAGGATGAGCTGTGCAGGAAAAGATACTCAAGGAAGGCTTTTTCGAAATCGCATTATTTTCAATGGAACTTTAGCCCTATATTAGGATTAGGGGTGTGAAGCAGGGTAGGGTTAGGGTTAGAAAAACGAGGTGTCCTAGCAGGGTTTTGATGCTTGGATTGTGTTTTGAATGGGAAAAAATTATGAGCTGTGCAGGAAAAGCTACTCAAGGAAGTATATTTCAAAATCGCCCTATTTTCAAGGGAACTTTCCCCCTATATTAGGGTTTGGGGTGTGCACCAGGGTAGGGTTAGGGTTAGAAAAACGAGGACTCCTGGCAGGGTTTTGATGGTTGGAATGTGTTTAGAATCGGCAAAAATGTTGAGCTGTGCAGGATAAGCTACTCCAGGAAGGCTTTTTCAAAATCGCATTATTTTCAATGGAACTTTAGCCCCATATTTGGGTTAGGGGTGTGAATGAGGGTAGGGTACGGATTAGAAAAATGAGGTGTCCTGGCAGTGTTTTGATTGTTGGAAAGTGTTTAGAATGGGCATAGAGGATGAGCTGTGCAAAAAAAGCTACTCAAGGAAGGCCTTTTCAAAATCGCATTATTTTCAATCGAACTTTTTCCGTATATTAGGGTTAGGGTTGTGCACCAGGGTAGGGATAGAGTTAGAAAATGAGGTTTTCTGGTAGAGTTTTGTTTGTTGGAATATTTTTAGAATGGGCAGAGAGGATGAGCTGTGGAAAAAACGCTGCTCAAGGCCGGATTTTTCAAAATCGCATCATTTTCAATGGAACTTTAGCCCCATCTTAGGGTTAGGGGTTTGAACAAGGGTAGGGTTAGGGTTATAAAAACAAGGTATCCTGGCTGGGTTTTATGCTTGGAATGTGTTTTGAGCTGTGCAGGAAGAGCTACTCAAGGAAGTATATTTTAAAATCGCCCTATTTTCAAGGGAATTTTCCCCCTATATTAGGTTTTGGTGTGTGCACCAGGGTAGGGTTAGGGTTAGAAAAACGAAGTGTCCTGGTGGGGTTTTGTTGGCTGGAATGTGTTTAGAATGGGCATAGAGGATGAGCTGTGCAAGAAAAACTACTCAAGGAAGACTTTTTCTAAATCGCCCTCTTTTCAAGGGAACTTTTCCCCGATATTAGGGTCAGAAATGTGCACCAGGGTAAGGTTAAGGTTAGAAAAACGAAGTATCCTGGCAGGGTTTTGATGGCTGGAATGTGTTTAGAATGGGCATAGAGGATGAGCTGTGCAGGAAAAGCTGCTCAAGGAAGGCTTTTTCATAATCGCATTATTTTCAATGGAACTAGAAAAACAAACTGTCCTGGCATGATTCTGATGGTTGGAATGTTTTTAGAATGGGCAGAAAAGATGAGCTATGTGGAAAAATCTACTCAAGGAAGGCTTTTCCAAAATCTCCCTCTTTTCAATGGAATTGTCGTCCAATATTATTGTGGGGCCATGCACCAGCGCAGGTTCAGGCCAATGGTTGCGAACCTGAGCAGGTGTGTCACAGCGGGCACACAGAGCCTTCTGTGTCGGTATGCAAGCCATGTTGCCCCAGCATCCTCCCTGCAGCCAAGCATCTGATAACAGTGCACATAGGGGCAATGCGCGTGCTCAGAAACGATAAGCGGCGCCATGCAATGACATCACAAGCCACTACTACGCAGTAGCCACAGCACGTGCAATCTTTTGCATGACCAGTCAGTGCGCTTCCAATTATATATATGTATATATTTGCTTGGACTGGCTGTGAGTTGTTTTTTCTAAACTAAAACCTCAGTTTTCAGGTTTTATTGTAGTGTTTTTCACTTTGCGATAAATAGTTGGGTTTTGTGTTGCAGTTTGGGCACTTGGTCTCTAAAAGGTTTGCCATCACCGCTCTATACTCACTGCTAGTCAAACTTTGTCTTGAGTACTGTGTACCTTTGGTCCAGTCACAGAAGCTCAGCCTTCCTACCTTACAAGGCCGTTGTTGTGAATGCAAGATTGATAAGAAGCAGAGAATTATGTAAGCCACCTTGAGTTTCTTTGAAGAAAAAAAGGCAGGATAGAAATACAATACATTAATATTTTGTGGATGAGAAGTTGTGGTGCTGAACTATGACATGAATCCATCTGCATATAAGCTACGAAATCATGATGTTATGCGGAGCCGTACTCAACCAGCCAAACAAGCTCATCTGATAGATACTTAGCCAATTTATTTCAATTTTCTTCCTTTGTCCTAAACAAAATTATTTATTTGGTTATTCATTTATTTATTTAAAACATTTATATGCCATCCTTTATGACAGCATCTCAGGATGGCTTACAACATTAAAGGATGACTTACAATGTTAAAGGACAGCTTACAGCATTAAAATTAGCACTATTTGGAAGCTGAATTTATCTAGTCTGTATCTAAGAAACAAGCAGAGGGAGAATTGTGCATTTCCTAGAAGCTCTTAGTTTCTCTTTCATAATATATGAACACAAGTTCCTTATGAGTTTTTTCCAAAATGGGTAGGAGTGCAATTTTATTATTATCATTGCATTACATTCATATCCCATCATTTTTCCTCTTGGGAGAAACCCAAGCTTTCAGAGTCCTCCTCCACATTCTTTTATCCCCACAACAACCCTGTAAGGTGGGTTAGGCAGAGACTGCATGACTGGCCCAAATTCACCCACTGAGCTTCATGGCTGAGTGGAAGCTAACACCCAGGTCCCCAGTCCAACCCGCCAAGCCACCCTAGCTGAGGCCCCGGATTCACATTTGATAGGTAATTCCACTCTTGACTAATGAGAAAATACTGAAATGAGTGCTCCTGTTCAGAATTCCAGCCAGTGATTCCCTCCAAGGCAGACATATCCACCTCCCTTGCTCCTCTTTTCCATTTTTCTTTTCCAACTAACATTCGCCATTTCTCACTGGAGGAACTTGTGTGTACTTTTGCAAACTTCCAAGTTCCTCCAAGCCTGGGGAGACCCCATTCGGCATTGGTGCTTGCCACCTGAGTTCACTGTTTGCACGAGGCTGATGCAAACATAGGCAGAGCCCCCTCAGATGAGACTGCCTAGCCTACCATCCCATCTCCAACGGATGCCAGCGAGATGCCCACAAGCAACTTAATGGTGGTACATTTGGCTTTGCCAAATCAGTTGGTTTCCTGTCTTTAAAGAGGCATTGTGATCTTTGGTGACAGCAAAATGAATATATGGTGTGTTTGTTAAAAAAAAAAAAACACCATTGTGCCAATCACACGAGTACTCCTAACCGTCGAAGAACGTAAGAAAAACCATGCTGATTCAGAGCAAAGGTCTATCTTGTCCAGCACTCCCTACAATTTACTTATTTTGACACTGCATAATTCTCATGCGTGTCTTCCTGAACGAAGATGACTCCTTTGTCTATTTTGCTTTGGAAGAAAATTCTTCTTCTCAATTCCTGATGACTTAGTACCTCTAGTGGCCACTATAGGATCAACTAGCCAAGGGAACTGTAAGGTAGGATTGCATTGGCTGATTTTCCGTGCAATTTCTACTTGATTATAAGCAAGTATCTTGTACAGCCACATTTTCATTATAAATATTCTCTGTATTACTACTGCTCTGCTGCTGGGTTTCTTAACAGGAAAGTTAGGGCTATTTCTATATCTGGGCTCTTAGACTAGCACCCTGTCCTATCCTATCCTATGCTATCCTAGAATGCTCATAAGAACACAGAAAGGTGAGATATCGGTCGGAGATGATACTTTTAGAGCTAGATGTCTGAATAGTTGTGTGTGCATGCAAAGGAATACATGCATGTTCTCTTTCATATATATGTTATGAGAGTGTGAGTATTCACAAGATCGCTTCAAACAGACAATCTCTTAAAAAACAGGGTGATGTAAGAAATGCCTTTTACAGCTTCTCGCTTAAGACTGGCTCCATTACATCTGCTCCCAGTTGTTTTTCTTCTTTCTCTGCCTTCCTGTATGTTCCATCAGACAACCACAAGGTGGTATAATCCCATTATGGAAATTCCTGTGTGTGTTGAGCACATTTTAGGCAGCCAGATAAAAACATGCTTTTCCTGCTGTAAAAAACCCAAGAAACACAGAAATGCATGGAAGGCAAGAGAGGACCTGGAGGAGCAGCAGGGAGTTGAAACAGTCACCCCCTACTGTGAGTAAGGGATCATGGAGCACTCGCTACACATGTCTTGTCCAGAGAAGTCCCTTAGTTCTTCATCCAAAGAAGCACAAACTGCATTTGCAGCCAACAAGAGAGAGGCATCAAAATTAGTCCCCAAACAAACAAAATTGATACAGGATCAGGCATATGCCAGTTTAGTTTGTGCTGAACCTGCCCAACATTTCAGAGACTACTTCCTTCTTCCTGAGGAGCAGTTTGACTTATAAAGAGACATAAAGTATTTCTGTGTCATGCAAATTTGGGCTGGAAAGAAGTTTTATTTAATAGTTGAAAGAAACCTTAATTTTAGTGGGTGGTGGTATTTGCTTTGTTTTGTTTTACTTGTTTTTACATTTCAGGTGAAATACCAGCTGTGGCCTACTGGGAACTGTGGGCCTTTTTCTGGCAAAACATGTGTAGGATTGTGCTTTTTAAGCATTTATAAATACATGCAAGGAAGTGTTTTTGCTTTTGCTGGAACATATGTAGTTGTGATTACATCATATTTATATCCTGCCAATTTTCCTCTTGTGGACAACACAAAGTTGTTAACATTTTATCTTCACAACAATCCTGTGAGGTAGCTTAGGTTGAGATACAGGCCCAAAGTCTCCTAGTGAGCTGCATGGCTGAGCAGGGGCTGGAATCTGGATCCTGGGATCCCCAGTCCAGCACTTTAACCACTGTGCCACACTGTCTTTTGTCCATGATGTTTTTGCAGCTGTCTATCTTGAATAACTATTTGCCTGAAGATGTAATATCTTATGTACTTGAGGGAGTCCCTGAGGAAAAATGCATTCTATTTTGGCACAAAAGAGATTGGCATCTATGTGATCCAGTATCACTTCCATTTGTTTTGGTTGTTTCTTAACAACCTGCAATTGTCCTTGTTTCTTCTGCCAAGAAACAGCATTCTAATATCCTTCAGCTCCAAGGCTGGTTATGCAACATTCTAGATGTGATGGAATTTGAGTCGTCCTAGTTCACCCCAGATCCAGTGCAATAAAGTACGCTGGTACCTTGACTCGTGAGCTTAATCCGTTTCACGGCTCTGGTTGTGACCCAAACTGGTTGTGTGCCAAGTCAAATTTCCCCATAAGGTTCAATGTAAATAAGGTTAATCCTTCTGTAACTATTTTTTTTCAGTCACAAAAATTTGAAGCAAAGTGACAAAGAACAACAGAGATCGTGGCCATCTCCCCCCCACACCGAGCACGAGCTTAGTTATCTCCCCGCCCCCACCAGCACGACCACAATTGCACCCATCATCCTTGCACAGGTGCGACCATGATCGTGGCCATAGATGGGTGTGATCACAGTCCTGCTCGGGCAGGGAACGTGGGCACGACCGTGCCCCCCCCCCCCGCAACCAGTACGACTGCAATTGCGCCCATCTTCCCTGCATGCATGCAACCGCAGTCGTGCTCGGTGGGTGGGGGAGATGGCCGCGGTTGGGCTCGTGCAGGGAAGGCGGCGCGATCGTGATCGTCACTCGATGTAGAGTTCGCAACCTGAGGCAATTTTTTTCTGAAATTTCTGTTCGCTACCTGATTTGGTTGTGAACTGAGGCATCCGTGAACCGAGGTACCACTGTAGTTATATGGACTGAATGGACTCAGATCCAAATCTTCACCAACGCTTGAAGCTGATTAATTAGGCTTGTTTCTACCTCACAGGATTGTTGTGAGGAGAAATATAGACATAGGAATCTTGAACACCACCATGAACCTCTTGAAGAAAAGGTGTGGGTGATATAAATAAATCCCGTTAGTGCGTAAACAGAAGGGAAATCACACTTTGTTTGGCATCACATACAACTGCAGTTAGTCAGGGAAACATAAATATGTATGCCTGTTTATTTCTGTTCTATGCACAATGCAACATAGCAAGTTGGCTTCCTGACTTAAGTTTCTCAACAGAATGTCCAAGGAACATCCAGAGGCAATTTTTCAGGTTTCTTTGGACTGTAGACGGATCGAGTCCTGTGTAGGCTGTGGTTGTCCTCCATTTTGTGGGCAAAGCCTCCATCTTGTCTGGCTCAGCTAAAAGGCCTGGCTCAGCACAAGAGACAGGCAAAGAACACCTCAGAACATGAGCACCAGTTACAGCAGGATTTGCTAGAGTAAGAAACTTTCAGGTTGTTTGGATTGTGGCGCTTCATGGCATCACCAGCAAAGAGTGCATAAGCAGGTGCTTAGTTCTACCCCCTGCCTTGTTTGGGCATTGATCTTTTAGGCAGCCTTCGCTGACCGTCCGTTCCAGGAGATTGAAGCCTGCCTTGCAGTCCAGTTCATGCTGTGCATTATAAGTGACTGCTGCTCAACACTGTGTAAGCTCGCTGACTTGTATTTTATACACAATTAAGAGCTTTCCTTCTGGTAAGCAAACCTAGACCTGGCATACAGCATTCCTTGGGATTCCAGAAAGCCTTGAGCTCATGGCCAGGGCAATACAATCCTGTCTTTAAAAGACTTTGAAGCTGAATAGGATTTGTTTTGTTTTGTAAAGACAACTTTGGGCCCTTATTTTCCTCATTTGTAAAACCTTCCATCAAACATTTAGCAATAACAGAACTGTCAGATCAGGCAGAGATGATGCATAGGTTGCAGCTTTGCAACGACGGCTTTTCCTTTAGAAAAGAAGATGTTTTGGTCTGTGGCTTCATATCTCACAGTACAATTGTATTCGCATCTGCTTAGATGAGAGCAGGTGCATATAGAATGACAGGCTTCAGCTGCAACCCTATGCGCACATATCTCAATGGGGCTTATTTCTGGTGGGCCTACAGGACTGTGTTCCTTATAACAGGGGAAGGGGGGAGGGGTGAAACCAATGACCTGAAACTGGAGATGAAGGAGAAAAAACACAGGTCAGGCAATATTGATCATCATTTGCTGGTTCCCCTATGATGTGACGTTGGTTGACTGATTGAGAACAGCTCCTTCCCTTTGAAGTTATTTCTTGCTATGTCTTTGCTGGACTGAAGGTGCAATCCCAGAGCCTCCCAGAATTGTCTGGGATGGGGGCGGTGGGGAGTAAAGGATTCTTTGGAGTCCTGGCTCTGTGATCCTGCAGTCTTGGAGCCCCTGGTCAGCTCCTCTTGCAGCCCGTGTGGAAAGAACCATGAAGGTCACCTCCCTGCAGGTTACAATTGTCCCTTGGAAGGGAGAAAAGGGGTGTTCCAGGAGGCAGGGCTTGACCAGAACTTGCTCTGATTGCTGTCAGTGCCCTGGCCTCCTTCCTTCCCCTTCCCTGATGCTTAATCGAAATAGCTCGAGAATGCTTCCTAGATAAAACGCATGGCGCAAGGCAAAGCAGCAGTGGGGACTGCCAGCTCCACACCCCTTTCCTTGAGATTGGGGGCTTACATGCATTAAGGGTGCAGGTGATTTGAATGTGCCCTGTATAGGCAAACCTCTTCTATGTTTTCTCATTTCATGTATCCTGAGCTCCTTTTCTCTCCACCCAAAGTGCTCAAGGCAGTGCACATGATCCTTGCCCCTATTTTATCTTCATAACAACCTTATGAGGCAGGTTAGGATCAGGACTAGTGGCTGGTCCAAGGTTGCTAGAAAGTCTCATGGCCAAATAATGATTTAAACCTGGCTCTCCTTAGCCCAAGTTGAACACTATCATTCTACTTGGGTTCTGGACATAGCTGAAGAGTTGTAAATAAGGAACTTTGGTCTAGGAATCAGCATCATCTCAGCTGAGCTGCAACTACCAAGAAGGAATGAGGTACAAGCAACTTCAGCAACATCATAAACAACGCAGCATCCCCTCTTGCATGTTTGGATTCCCAGGAGGATTGCTTTCTGCAACATGGTGCCCTCCAGATGTTTTGGACTGCAATTCCCATCACTCCTGACAATTGAATATGGTGATGGAAGATGATGGGGCCTGTAGTCTAAAATGTCTGGAACGCATTGTCGTGGGTACAGATGCTGTGGGAGATTATACTTTAGAGACTCTTATTGTTCAGGCATAATGTCCAAATTTAAATGAATTGTTCAATCCGTGGGAAGCTGGCCTGGTTCACATAACACAAGGGTTGATAATAATCCATGGCAGCTTCTTAAGCTTCCCACATGCTGTTTATTTGCCAGCTGATTTCCCTAATTATCTCCACTGGGTCTGGGTTGTTATGAGATGTGAACCCAGCAAGGGTAGCTTGTTGGGATGATTAACAGATCACCCAACCTCATGACCTGTGGTAAGGCTGTGGGGTGATTTGTTAATCATATGAACAAGCCACATTCAAGGGCCAAGTGGAGGTTGTCACTGAACCACTGGTTGTTTTTGAGATGTGGGTTATCATGTTTCAGCCCAGCCATATGAGCACGCAAACCATGGTTTCTTGACAAGCCATGAAGAGAGCCCATGGTTGTTGCTCTGTTCTGAACAATGCATTGTCCATGATCATTTATTTATTTATTTATTTATTTATTTAAAACATTTCTATGCCGCCCCATTCACCGAAGCCTTGGGGCGGCTCACAACATAAACTTATCAATTTGTGGTTGGTAAGCATGATAACAAACCAAATCTGTGGTTTGTTATCATGTCTGGGTTTGGACAGCACAGTCAATCACATTTCAACAAGAATATATGATTCCACTACAATGCATGCCCACTCGGCCCATGCTCAACAAAATGCGTTGGCCCCTCTTCCTACCTCTCCTCCCTCCAGGTATTGCCTGGTCTCCCTTTTAGGTGTGAGGGTCCCTCCACCTGTGTTGTAGATTCTGCTTCAGTGCCAGCTACACCCTCACTGGCTCGTGTCCCAGCTGACTCAGACCCCAGGTTTGAGGAATTCCCCATGGGCATTGCAACAGCAAGTGTGCGGCAGCTTTAAAGTAACCTTTCCTAACACAGTTTCCACCACAGCCATTCTGGCTGGGGATGATGAGAGTTATAGTCCAACATATCTGAAGGGCATGAATTTTGGGAGGCTGCTCTGAATGAATGATTATCTACAGGGTGTTTCATAAGGTACGCAGTTTTTAAAAATGCAATAAACCAGCCAAAATCGAAGCAACATTCAAAATTTTTATTTAATTTCATTCAACATATACTTCGATTTAATAATGAAAAATGATATTGAGCATATGTCCACCTCCACTTTCTCTGCAGACAGTCATCAGATCATTGAAATTAACGATAACTCTTTCGCAGACGTCCCTGTCGATTTCGCTGATTATCTGTTGAATTTCCCTCTTCAGTTCGGCAATCGTTTGAGGTTTCAGCTCTTGTGCCAACTGAATCTTGTAGGGGTGTATATGAAGATCTTTTTTCAGTATTCGATGCAGTGAAGTTGTTGACATACCCAGCTGTTGTGAACGACGGCGAAGCGACTTCACATGACTCACTTTCACACTGTCTTGCAGTACCGCAATGTTTTCTTGCATTCGAACATTACGGTTTCGACCGGGTGATTTTTTTGGTTGCAACTGACCCAGATTCTTTGAATTTCTGTACTAACCTCGAAACTGTTGTTGCATTAGGGGCATTGTCATGTTCAAAGATTGCGTGAAGTTTACAGACAGTCTCTGAGTAGCACTTCCTGTTTTTGTAATGAGATTTCACAATAAGAATGCGTTGCTCGAAACTGAAACACTCCATGGCTACTAAATGGAAAAATGACAAATGGTCTTCTAATTGGAGTGATAATAGATAACAAAAATGATAGGAACAGTGCTGACAATTTTCAAACAAAAAAATACCGCGCAATTCAAAAACTGCATACTTTATGAAACACCCTTTAGCAAGCAAGCTGGTGACTGGGAGCTAACCAGGGTGCTGAATGAAAGATCCTTGTAAGTTGGAACACTGCATCCAGGGCTTAACAAGGACCACCCACCACTCAGCATAGTCACCAGAATGCCTTTGTTTTAGACTTAATATACTTCGAAGTGATCTGTCTGTCTTGTCTCTTTTTGTGTGCCCATCAACAATAATGTTTCATGATCTAGAAATCTTATACATTCTGCGGTTGATTGCATTATGATCTTTCATCCATACAACCTCTCCATTCTGGTCTGTGCAATGCTTACTATATTATATATGGTTTTCCAGAAAGTAAGCAGGAAGCTGTTGGAAATGCAAAGGAATTAAGACGCTCAGCCATGCATTCTTTACGCAGGTAATGTGAAAACTCTCATGTTCTGGGACACACCCTGAGAAAGCAGTCTCTTAAACTAATTTGAATTCAGTCTGCTCTGCAAGAAGAGCACAAAAAAGATTTGTGCTAGTTCAGATCGAGCCGATGCAAGAACCTGCCTACAAGTAACATGTGAATTACTTCTTACATATCTGAACAGTGATAGAGCAAGCCTGGGAGGGAGAGGGAGGAACCAGGCAGAGGGAAGTGAAGCCATGACTTCCCCAGGTGGCAGATGCTGTGGACAAGAAAAACCTGTGTCATATGCCCTGTGTCCCAAAAACTAGTTTGCTTCCCGCAGGTGCTGTGGAACAGTATAGAAATAATGATTCCACTGCTAGTCTGTTCAGCTTCTGTAAAAGGAACAGAAGGGGATGTATTTTTGTCCTTCACCCAGGGGAGCAAAACATCTTTGGTTGATCCCAGAGGGGAAAGTCCTTTTAATGACCCTATGGCTCGTGCCAGCAAAGTGGAAGGGGATAGTGTTGCTCTCCTCCCATTCTGGTGGCATGTTGGGGAACAGGAGGGTACAATCTGTCATGGGCTGGAACCCCTCTTTTTCTGGCCAGTGGGCTTGTCCATGATCTACAGATGAGGCTTGTGAGATCAGCTCTCCCTTTCTGAGGGTGGACTTGCTCTCAAAGGGGAAGATCCTGTGACCCCTAATATGAGGAGGCCCTAAGTTGCACAGTTCACTGTGTATGGATGTGAAAGCTGGACAGCGAAGAAAGCCAACAGGAAGAAAAGTGATGCATTCAAACCACGGTGCTGGAGGAACCCTTGGCAAACAGAAAGAGAAACAAATGGGTCCTACAACAAATCAAGCCAGAGCTTTCCCTCGAAGCAAGAGTGAAAAAAAAGAGGTTGTCATACTTTGGGTACATCATGGGACAAAACTCCCTGGAGAAGACAGTCATACAAGGGAAAGCTGATGCCAAAAGAAGAAAAAGAAGACCAAATATGAGCTGGACTGACGTCATGAAGAAGGCCATGGACTTGAATTTAGAACAGCTAAGCAGGGAAGTCATGGCTTTTGGAGAGCTTTCATTCCTAGGGTCACCATGAATTGGAGATGACTTGACAGAACATAACAACAGGTTGGAAAGTAGAATTGCTTCCTAAGGTGGAGAAAACTGGTTTCTGTCTTCTGAGCACAGATATTTGGGTATTCACTGTTCCTGTAGCGCCATCCCTGGTGACCTCACTTGACATCACTGTATTATTATTAGTAGGTATTGTGTTTCTGTACTGTGAAAAGTGAATTAAAGTCTAGTTTAGTAGTAAATCTCTAACAGCTCGTGCAAGTAAGTCAAACCTTTGCACAAACCAATTATTAGCCAATGTGACATGAGGAAAATTAAAACTGACCACAGTGTTTAGGTGGCCCACAAAGTTTATAGATGTTACCTTGGGCCTGTTATAAAGCAAGCTCTGTTAGGTTAGCTTATAAAATTTGCTATAGAAAGCTAGCAATACTTATTTGTCTCGGCAGAGTCATAAGAATCTGAAGCGTACATTAAATCTGTTCAGCCACAGGTCCTGTGGGCTATACAACCCCCTTTCTGTAACCCAGTAGCAAACTGAAATGGGCAAACATTGTTCAGAAGCCAAAAATACACAAGAGGCCAGTTTACCTTCTGGACAACGAGTGTGCTGGGATACTGTAGTTGTACTGAATGGCAGTTTTGTAAGATTTACCCCTATAGAACCATTGCAAATGCTTTGCAGGTTTATAGCCACAGAATGCTTCTGCACAAGCACAGTGGAGATATAATTCCAGACCTACCAGAATCCCAGTACTGATATCACAATTACTGAGAGCCAGTGTGGTGCAGTGGTTAAGAGCACAAGACTGTGAGTTGTTTGTTTTGGGTTCTAGTCCAGCTAGCCATGGAGCCAACTGGGTGACTTTGGTCCAGTCAGATCCTCAGCCCAACCTACCTCACAGGGTTGTTGTGGGCATAAGATTGAGAGCAGCAGGAGAACATTGTAAACTGCTTTGAGTTCTTTAAAAAAAGAGGATATAAAGGTAGGATATAAATCTAATAAATTAATATTTAAAATTGTTGTGGATTGCCTAGAATTTGGCTGTTGGATATGTAGAACTGTAAGAAAGAAGGATCATGGGCTGTGATTTTACCTGTAGAAATTCTGGATGCTTGAGAGGTTGTAGTCTGGGGGACCCTGCGTCCCCTGGAAACTTATTTGGGGGCTCAGTATGAATGTATCCATAGTGGCAGAAAAAGTGAAGGAAGGGAAGAGGCCCAGCTGAAACTGGAAAACTGGTTGACAGAATGCTGGACTTACGATGGTAACGCATTTCTGGGATAAAAAAGAGATAGATAAAGTATAGTCAAATTATCTCTGTCCCTGGTTATCTGGATTGTTTATTGCCCTTATATAATCTTGTGGGTTAACTGTGTATTTTCATTTGGATTTCAAAACTTTTCCTATTAAAATAGTGCTTCAGTAAAACAGTATGAGGGAAAGGCACGTGTGTGCAGGAGAAAGTGATGCAGAAAATTAAATGTTTTAAAAAGGCTTGACTGGCAAGGGGAAAAAAGTATTATTATTCCTATGCCTTTCAGAAATGTAGATTTCCTTTGTCAGCAGCTACCAAGTAACACAAACATAACATTTTGAGTATTTGATGACACTCCAAAGTATCTTAGCATGTCTAATTATAATTATAAATATGCACCATTGTTATGAATTTGTGTTACCCCAAAGCATATGGAAACAACTAAAAACAAAAAAGAAATAACAATTATACATCATATTTCTAAAAATGTTTTCAAAAACAGGTAAAGTTAACATGTATATTAAAATCATTTACATGAAAAATCTTATACATTATTAAAATCATCAAAGGGAAGAAACATGCAGAAAACATTTTAAACATTAATACTATATTTATGTATAAATATGAAAGAAGAATACCTCCACTCATTTAACCACAAATATTATTTATGATTTTGAATAATATGTTTGCATTTTTTCTATAGCCCCCAGAGAAAAGAAATTACATTTCTGAAACATATAGGGCAACAAAAGATCTTTTTTCCTTGGCTGCTGGGAGTTTAAAAACTTGTCTCACCTCACTTTTCCTTGTAAAACTGAAAGCTTGTGGCCTCTTTTCTTTTGGGTTACGCATCCCACATCTAAATAGTCACTCCCAAGATTATCTGCAATAGATACCTGAGTTCCAGGGACTTTAAAGTTGATTTGATGGAGGAGGCAGAGGTGGGGGGTGGGGTGGGGTGGGAGCAAAAAAATAAATAAATAAAAACTAGGAAGGGAGGGGGAAAGGACTCAGCATACACTATTTTGCCTCTTCTCCCTTCTATTCATGGAATAAGGGGTTGCTGGTCCTCAGCATAAACAAAGTTTATATCATGGAATTGTGATAGAGTTGCAATGCTCTGGTTTGTATGTTACCCCAAAGTGGGCACCTCACTTCAGCAATGTTCATTCAGTAGTGTTTGCTTACTGGAATGTGTTCTTCCTGATTCATATCCATTAAAGGTATGCAACTTTGGGAGGTCTGGGAACCATTTTTGCTGTTGGACATCCCCCCACCCTACAATGCACCACGGGCTTCATCTTCTCCACACCCACAGTTCTGGGGAAAAAACCCATAATGACTATTTTAAAAATGTCTAGAACGTCTATAAAGAGTCAACAGTATCAACATCAGAGCGATTTCAAGAGACTTTTGACTCTTCCAGTGCCTTGTGGTAGTTACAAATCACCAAAAGGATATAAAAGCTTCAACACCTGTACTCTCAATGCCATTTTGTTGTTATTTACAGTTGGGGGGAGACACAAACGGATCATGGGGCACCTATTGCCCATCCCTTTAGTTTCCTTCTTTGTTTCCTGGGGGAATAGAAGAGCTTTTTTCCCAAATAAATGAGAGTATGACTCACATCTATGGCCAATTCATGGTCATAAAAGTAACTCATTCAGACAAGCAGCATTTACAAGGCTTACATTTCTTTTGGCACCAAAATGTTCTGCAGGTAGGAGAGGATGGCCTGGTTTTGATGTATTATGAATGCACCCAACCAACGGTCTTGTTAAAATGGTGCTAGAGCTGGAGACTGTCAGAAGCAAGATTAACAGTTTTAACAAATGGAAGGTAGATTCTATTATCCTTCCTAGGCAAAGTATATGACAAGACAGCGGCTGATGAATGCCACCGTTCACCTTTCTTCAGCTGACCAAAAAATTAAAAAATAAAAAACACTGCTGCACTTGTCTCATCAATTGATCTATCCTTTGCACATGTTTCACTTCCTACATTGCAGAATAAGACCCACTTCATGCATCAGCCATGATGAACTTTTGCCAAACACTGCCTCCTCCTTCCCTTGTCATTGTTAATAGAATTATCACAATCTATGCCTTATTGTTTTCTATTTTCCACATGCGTGGCTCTGGTAATTGGAGACGTGTGCACCACTGTAACCTTTGGAAGTGACCTTTGTGGCTTGGAAAGCTATTTGTTCTTTTGCAGCTGCGGTAGTAGCCATCAATTTCACATCACGGGACCTGTGCTCCAGTTGAAACGTTCCCCATCACTGAGCCAAATTAATCATTTGTGCTTATCACGGGAGACGTTTGTGAATGGAAATAAATGTTAAAAGTCACATTTGCCTGGTAGCCTGTTTCCTGGCCCAGCTCTTTTAGGGTGCAATCCTCTGGGGGGGGTCTTGGGATTTTTCAGAGCCCCTGGTTGCAGATCCTGCCACCTCGGAACAGAAACTCCAAAGGGGCCACCGTTGGGGCCACCTCACAGCCTTGCTGGCTGCCTCACCGAGGTCGCAACTAGGCCTTGAAGGGCGAGAAGGGGTCGTGTTGGTGGACAGAGAGGGGAAGAGGTTGTTGCCAAACATTCTGGCCACATTCCTGGAGCTTTATCTAGGTAGTTGAAAAATACTGTGTAGATAAAATACCTGGTTTGAGGTATGGTGGCAGCCGAGACTGCTTCCACCAGGCCTTGTTCCATCGAATAGGCATAGGATGCAGATAGGCCTCCTAGTTTGCAAGGTGATGTGCACTGAGGGTGCAGGATTGTGTCTTTAAATAGAGTGATGGCTTGAGATGCAAGTCCTGTTCCCCACCCACTTCCAGATAAGCCTGACCGCTGAACACTGCAGTGTTTATTGTATATACATCTTTTCAGTGGCATAAGGAACGGGTGCACCCACCCACCCCCAGCCACAATGCATGATACTTCCCAAAATGCTTCTATTAGAAAAAAAAAATGCAAGCAGAACATGCAAATAAGAAGCATTAGAGAAGACAAGAGTAAGAGAAACAGAAAGGAAAGAAGGATATAAAAGTACAAGAAGTAGAAATGAAGATGTCTTGCAAAGAATGTTGAGGTTATCTTCCTGCCTTAAATTATAGTTAAGGACTGAGCTTCCCACCCCGCAAAATGTACAGCTGAGGATCTGAAAACCCTGTCCCTTGTTTATAATTGTGGTGACTAGAATTTATCCTTTCACAAGATCGGGTGTTTTGAAGCTTCTGTGTGACATAGTAGGGATAATAGCAGGTTCCACGGCAGTCACAAAAGAGAGGCTGCTCACAAATGACTGTTCAGACTCTCCACTGCTACCTTTAACCTGTCAAGCCATTATAAAGCTTGGGAACAACTGCTGCAATAGGAAGATCAGGCCTGGCTTGAACCTCAAGACACCTACATTTCCTCTGACATGGTAAAACACTTGGGAAAAAATCCACCAGGAATTGGTGTGAAACCTTTCAAAAGCTAAGCGCTTTACCATTGATAATGGTGTGGGCTGTGTTAGGACAAAAGGGCAGTCCTCTCTGTTAGAGGAGCAGAGGAGACAAGTGCAACCACACTGTAATCATCTTCTGACTTATTCACAAAACTCTCTGGAAATGCACAGAAATACTCCTTTATCTTATATATAACTCCTTTATCTTATATATAACAGACTGGGCTCCACTTTGTCTAGATTTCTGGTGAAGTTTGGCCAAGCTCTGTATATAAGTAGCTGGCTAGGATGCGCTGAGGGCTTGTCAGAGGCTAGAAGTCTCTGAGAGACGTTTCTTCCTGAAGAAGCCAGTGATGAACTTGAACCTTCTGGAAATCCAGAGAAGAGTGTTCTTCAAGGGTTCTACCCTTCTTCAGAGGGGTGAAAGGAAAGCAAGATCCCAAAGAACCTTGGGAATTGAGTTCCCTGGGAAGTGTGTACCCTGTGTAGTAGGTGTGTTGTGCCTGAGAGAAGACAGAAGAGTAAGAGGTGGAGAAAGTGGGCAAGGAGCCTACACGAAGAGTTGAAAATGGAGCTGGGTTGTCTCCTGAAAGAGACCCAGGCTACATTTTGCTGAATGGCTGAAAGGGAAGAAGTTAGTTCAGGTGCTCCTGAGGAGACCCGTTGAAGGCCATAGGTGGAGCACAGTCTGCTTTGCCGGCGTGGGGCCCAGACATCACAGAACTACTTTGCCTTGGAAATTGCTTCTGGAAGTTTGGATGAATGCAAGGCCTTCATCCGTAGGGGTATATTTAAACAGAATTATAGAAAGCAGTGATTCAGCCTTCTTTTAACCCAAACGGTCACTCAGTTGTTAATCCAATGTATATTTTTCCTACTTAAGAATTCATTTTGGTACATCAGTTGCACTAGGAAAAAACATCAATGCAAGCTCTCTGTGAAGCTGGCTTGTCTCCTCCAAAAGTGCATCACTTCCAGCACCACCTGCCGTGGCTCTGCTCTCTGATATAGCCCATACACCACCTGCAGACTTAGCATGAGCTCTCACCTGTCACTGCTGATAAACCTCTAGTGTACTACACCCTCAGCTGCTCCAGCAGTACTCCTAAATTCCCCTGACTGCTGACAAACAGGAGAAAATTGGGGACCCTCACAGTGCTATTGCAGTTCCTGAAAGGGCAATAGCTAAGCAAACATTTCTGGTGGAGTGTCAGGTCATAAGGGTTTATGAAACCAAGTTTCAAATTAATAAAGCACAGTAAATGGCTGACAATATATTAGGTTGTAGAACATATTTCAAGTTCCTGACATAGTAGAATTGGTTTTACTGATTTCTCAGATGTCCCCACTGCAAAAGAGTGTGGATATATTTATAAGAACGAGAAAATTCAGAAGTGTCTGGAACAATCCTACTGTGGTGAAAGCACTGAAATGGTCCAATTGTCAACTTGACATGTGTGGAAAGCACACAGCTTTCCTCCAAAGGAAAGTCAGTATATAATGCCAATTGTTAAAGAACTACAACAACGGCCAGAGCAAAGACGTAGAAGAGAATAACAAAAGAGGAAAAAACAAGAGACTTCTTTGGGAATATCTAAGCAATCAAAGGAAAAGCAAAGCCCACAGAACGAAAATGTTAAATATGCATTCCAATTCTCAAGAAATGAGATACAAAAAAAGCAACTGTAGAGCCATTGCACTAATTTCCCATGCAACCATAGTGACAAAGGTATTGTCACAAAGAATTTTACCCTATATGAAGTGAGAAATGCTTAATGCTCTAACTGGATTCTGAAGTGAAAGAAGTATTTGAGATTATATTACAAATATACATTGGCTATTGGAGCATATTGAAGATTTTCAGAAGATCAGTCTTGCTTCATAGACTGCAACAAAACCTTTGACTGTGTGGATCAAAGGTTGCTTCTGAAAGAAACAGGTGTGTCTTAGCACCTGGTGCATAACCTGTATTGTAGATGGCAGAAGAAGACTAGGAAGACCAATTATGAGGTGGCTCAAATCCATAGAGGAAGCCACAACCTTCAGAAAGGTAAAGGAGGGTAAAAGGAAGTGCAGAGGTATCCTTGCTTCCAAACTCCTCCCACTTCCACTGAATGCCCATAATCCTCCAAGTTCAGCAGGTTATAGGCAGCCCATTGGATGGCACTGTTAGTTGGGAAATCTAGACAAATCCTCCAGAAGCTTGTAGTGCTGAACATATATGTCTACACATTAAAGAATTTTGATACTTGGCATTTCCTAGTCATCGTCATGAAGAAGTCTGAAGAATAGGAAGTACATTGGTTTCTTGCATTCCTTCTTTACTTTCTGGCTAAAGTCTTTGATAAGTACCAGAAGCAGTTGCAAGTTGTGTTGTGATGCAGCTCTGTGGAATCCATAAGAACATTAGAAAAGTCATGCAGGATCAGACCAAAGGTCCAACTGAAGCAGGATGAACTTCTGCAGTTCATGGGCGTCCTTTCCTGCTTGACCCTGTCTTAGAAAGTGAGCCAAGTGAAGAGGAAGAGCATGAAGGCTCACAGAACCCCAACTGGCAACGTCATTTCATGTCACCTGCAGTACAAACAAAAGCACAAACCATGTGCAAGCAAGAGGAATATGCTTGTGCAGTGGTCACAGGGGGCCTGATGCACACCACTAACCAGATTCTTCACAGACCCCTAGTTGCAAGGAGATGGGTTCAGCATCCCTGACAGAGAAATAATGTTGGTGAAATCAACCCTACAGGCACTGAAAGAGCAGTACTGACGTGATGGGGGAGTTAAGGTGTTCAAGAATGAAGCTGTTGAACAGCCAAATAGATCAGTGATGCTGAATGGAACTCAGCTGCTAGCAAAGCACAAGAAGGCATGCACGGAGCGTCACCACTGTGTATTGGACACAAGATATGCTGGCGCCTCTGCAATTAAGTGATTGACTCTCCTGTTCAGTTCTTGAATCAATGCTTTGAAGGTAATGATGATGAAGCTTTTGCCACCTTACGAACCTGGAAGGAACCTGTAGTAAACCTGGAAGCAGTTTATGAGGTGCTTGGTACAGCCTTGATCTGGTGGAACTCTTGTTAGCATATGAGGAGATGCTGCAACTTGAGAGCAGCAGTGATGTCAGTGGCCATTTGGTCCCTTCCTTCGTAGTGTCCGAGGAAGGCAGCAACGTGACGACACTCAGGGCACATCTTTTAGCAGCTAAGCCTTATGGTGCTGAACGGGAACCTCTTATAGCACAGGTGTCACGTTGAACCCATAACCAAAAAGAGACTCTCAGTTACCTCTGTGTCTATCACAATATGCCACCACTCACGGATTGGGATCACTGATGGTGAGAGGAGATCACAGGTGAGAGAGCCGATATAGCTTAAAGGAATTTCCTCAAGCAGCACTGCTGATCCTGCCCAGCTAGTGACAGGAGGACCATTGAAGGACATTTTGATATGAGAGCTGCAGCGTGAGAGGAGGCAGGGCCCATGGCTCAGTTCCGTGCTCCTCTTTGTATTTGTTTTGCCATGTGCCACTGCAGTCTACCTATTCTGTTAATAAATGCCTTTGACGAGTCAAGCAGTTGGTCCCTATAGTATTTGATTTGTATAAGATTATAAAAATTGGATGAAGACAGTAATTATCCTATGTTCTATTTATATTATTTTTCTTATCTATTTCTTTTAAGCAGCAACCTCGCTCCTTCTAATACTCCGTATTCCCCACTGCACAAAAACTTTGTTTCAGATGCACAATTACTTTTTTTTCCAAACACATAAAGTGTCTCCAGCTGCACATCTGAATATACCCTAGAGCACCAATACTGAAGCCACATATGGCAAAAGTAGCTTTTGCCATTATGTCCTTCTTCCTTCTGTTTGGCCATGGAAAACATGCGATGCTATCATACCTGGGCTCATTCTCTTCCCCATTTCCATGCAGAAGTTTCTATACACTAGCCTTTCCCAGTCTAGTGCCTTCCAACCATTGTGGACTTCCACTCTCATCAGCCCCAGTTAATGTGGATGCTGTGAGCTGTAGTCTAGAACATCTGGGGGGCAACAGGTTGGGGAAGGCTGCTATGCACACTTACCCTAAAGTAAACTTTGGCTTTGGCTATGGGGTGGTATAGAAATGTAATAACTACAGCAACTAGCACAGCAACCTCTGTTGCCATTTGTGGGATTAACCTCTGAGAAGATACATTGAGATTGGAACTTGCCTGGAGGATGTCTATCATAATATGCATCCACTGGCTTACTCCTAATAGCAATCATGTTGCTGCATTATGAGCGCCTGAAATGTTCTGAATAGTTTGCAGGCACATTTGTCCTGCCTAGATGTTACCAAAGTGAATTCTGGGATATCTTCATTAGGAGACACAGACTAGCCTGCGCGCTCCTCCCACCTCCCCTTACCACGTCTGTGACCTCTCCAGGTTCCCCAAGATCCTTAGCTGCACCACTGGGCAGGGGTGGGATTAGGCTACTGAGAGGGTTAGGCCAGCAAAGGCAGTGTGGCTCTCCTGCGCCATTCAATGTTCACCATATGCGGCAGAACACCTGACGGAGAACATCACTTTCGCCATGTCTTTCCCCTTCATCACGTGTTTTGATGGAGCTCCTCTTTTCCTTCCAGGACCCAGATGATGCGTGTTTGGAAAGAAGTGGGAGTTGGACTAATGAAATTTCAATTTAAACTCAGAATGCCTCCATTTTACTGACGGGCACAGCCAAAGGCTTTTGAACACATCCATTTGAATCCTGCCCAAGTCAGAAAGGAACACTTTTACACCATCCAACGCGGTCCAAGAATCTTTATAGCAAGTTGCTCTCCAAGTGGCAGTGGCTGGCGTCTGCAGAACAAGCACTAGGGATAAAAGTTGGTGCTGGCAGAAAGCTCAAACACTCAGCAGCCAACCCTCCACCCCACATCCATTCTGGACTGGAATGAAGAATGCTACTTGGCCTAAATTTTCACACGTACAACATACGTTCTGTTAAAAATACTGGGCTTTCAAGCTGCAAATGGGAAATGACCTTTGCACAGGAGCCATAAATAAGAACTGGACAGAAATAAATTAGAATGGATCACAGAGGCATTTCATGATATTGCAGTCTGACATTTTCAAGAAAAATGTCTGCTGAGACCTGTTTTTTTTAAAGACTACCATGATTAACAAGTCATTTTATTGGCACAATCTGATTTTAAAGGCCTGGATTCTGTATTGTGTTTGTTGTTACCCATTCTTGTACTGATCACCAATCAGAAATGTTGTTGGACTTGGAGTGGCACATAAATTGGATAAATAAACAAACAAATAAAATTGAATGTAGCTAACAAGGGATTACGTATGAAATGGATGTACATTGATGGCTGAGACGGGATTTGAAAACCCAGCAAAACGAAGAAGTGGAAGGTGATGGGCTTCCAAATTCCCTATTATGTTCTGAACACAAATGTTCATACTCAGAAGAAATGACTTGGCATGAAACTCAGTCCCCCGGTTGAATTCAACCTCCTCCAGCTTATCTTGGAGGCACTTTATCTAATTTAAATTATGCCGTCTTCATATTTAGCTAAAATGTGAGAGAGTCTTTCATTAGTATCTGAGTGCCACTTACAAAAGCCAAATAAGGGATTTTTATTCTGCAACAAACTGGCAACTCAAGTCAATCACTAATAATTAATCACACATTTCTTAGTTCATAAAGTAAATGGTTTTCCTTGAAAAAGAACATTTATGTCCAAAATGTATTGAAGAGTTTAGAAGCTGAGCTCATCTTCCATCTACTGGTTTTGGCTCCATTCTGCTGCATTGTCCAATTTTTCTTCTGCTGAGGTGGAATTGGAACCAGGATTATAATGCAGTAACAGATCTGCTGGACTGTGATGTCTCAGCATTTCTCGTTCAGTTCTGTGCAAAAGAGCTTGGAGAGGTTTTCTCTGTCACTGTTAATCCCTTACACTGGATTTATGCCTGATGGTTCTTCTTTCTCAATATAATAGAGGCACTCTGTAGAATTCCTTTTTTAACTTAGTGATTACATTTTGCCTTTCTTTGCAAATGGGGGAAATGATCCAACTTCCATAGTATCTTTCAGCTACATTCCAATTTTTTAAAATATCTGCCTCAGAAGTCCTGTAAATTCTTTTTTCAACATGCACCACTAGGCATTTACACTCTGTCCGGCACTTTCCTAAAAACACAACACCCAGTTGGATAACTAAATCTAATAACTGGTATCAATCTGATAATTTATAGGTCAGAAAACTGCACATGATTCTTCTGATCCATGAAGACGACCTGTGGCAATATTGGTTTGGATCCAGATTTAGTGTGCCTTCCTTCTCATGGAATCCCTTCCACCCTCTGTAAATGCTCTAGAGAGAATCAAGGGACCCTGCTGAAGGGGGTGAGCTGTGGTGGGTGTGAGAGGAGGGTCTTTCAAATTAGACCCTCTGGGATCGTCACCCTTCCTCTCACAGAAGGCAGGCTCTAGATGCAATCCCATTATCTCTGGATTGTAACAAAGATCAAAGGGCATTTTTATGGCAAGTCACTGTCTAATGAGGTGGAGAAGAGCAGCACAATGGCAGGATGCCGAGGTGCTTTCTCCTCCCCCCCCCCCGCCCCGATCTCTCCATACAAAAGAAGCAAGCCCATTGCACACTAGCAAGGCATCCTCTGATTGACTGCATATTCACAAGTTCATAGAATTCTGATGTTTGGAGACATCCCAGAATATGTTAGCCAGAATATGTTAGATGTTTTTCCCATCTGTGAGTCAGTGCTGGGAAGTGGGATGGAGAGAGCAAGGAATCAAAGAGGAATTAGGAACAAGGACAGCAAGGAGACAAGTTCAGAACAAGCCAGGGATGGTGACCAAGCCCAAGCCCAGAAATTCAATAGGGTGACTTTGTTGTTCATACAAAGATGAGCTGAAAAAGGAAGACATCTGGCTCCTCTTTCCTGCCCAGAAGGAAGAAATGGGTGGCAAGGCAGGTGGTCCTGGGCCAGATCTGGAAGATTCTTTCCTGAGAGACGGGAGTTGTGTGGGCTGCCAGATAGACCAGTGGTCAGCAGTCTGAGTGCTAGAAACAGGAGGTTCTTCTTGCTGTTCCCAAGCTAATTTAAAAATTGGGAAGGGGTTCTGTCACATCTCTTCTTCTCCATGTCTGAACCAGCCCAGCAGAAGAGAAGTCCTCATCAGAAGAGGACAAGCCTGCCAACAGCCTCAGAACCTACAGGGAACCAGGGAACCATGATAGACCTTCTGAGACAGACCTTCTGCCTGCCTCAGTGGGTCACTCTACTACCCTGATTGCTTGCATGCAGTTCCATCTCCTCCACAACCATCCCAGGATCCCAGAGGCAGAGAGGGTGAGGAGTCTGAGCTGAAATTTAGACTTGGAATGCTGGGCAGACTCACCAGGAACTCAGACTTGGGGCTGCTGCAAACTGGACTGGAGTCCCAGAAGCTGAGCTCAGGAAATCTAATGGATTCCCACCCACAAATGGATTCCTCACACATCCCTAGGTGGGACCAGCCACAGCCTATAATTTGACCAGCAGGTGGCTTATACTCACAGCTCTAGTGGTGGCTGACTGAACAGGGCAACTCGCCCCAGGCCAAGAGGCCCTAGTTCTTGCCCCGGTGACTCATGACTAATGAGATCCTTGAGTACTACTCAAGGATGGAGCCACAAACAGAAGCAGGCAGGAAGCCAGGCAATCGTTCACAGTTGCTTGTGCTCTACCTCATACTGTCCAGTTCGCCGTTCGCCTCCCTTCGCCAGGCAGCTGTCCTGGTGCTTCTGATCCCTTTCCATGGACTTCTTCCCTGCTCTGCTGGACAGCTCCCTGGCCTTGTTAATATAGCGTGATTTTTCCTTGAAGTTTGAAAGGGAGAAGCAGGGGAAATTAGCCACCAAGGCACAAATAACAATACAGGTCTAAGGCAGTCTAGGACTCCTCGTGACCTGTGCCTGGCTGCATTCCTCTAGAAAGTTCTGCTGTCGGGCTTTCAGGAAGGCTTTCAGAATTTTCAAGGACAGACCCAACTCTTCAGATCAATAGCATTCCAGTAGTTTTACTTAGACTGGGGCTTGGAGAATGTCATGTCCCCAAACTTCTTAATAAAAGATAAGTCTTGGAAAGCTATTGTGTGCCTTAATTGGGAATGTCATGGTGATGATCATAAAGCCGATTAAAACCTTGATTCCAACAAGAAAAATGTGCCATGTTTATTCACAACATATTAAAACGGTGGGGAGGGAGACATATCAAATATTTTCTTCATCCACAGCTGTGCTTCTAGCAGCTAATTTAGCTTATTGTTTGAATTACAAAGCTAATGTTGGAGCTGACAGAGTCTGATGTGGTAGGTGGAGCACATTTTTAAGAAGCCTGCAAAAGCCACAGGGGGGAATGTTTTGATTAGGTGAAAGGGACTTTATATGTTAAGGGATCTATTACTTACTGGCCTAGCTAAGGAAACATCACCTCGTGTTGTGATGATTTCTAGATACGCTTTCAGGACCTGGTTGCATTGCCCAGGGAAGGCTCAAAGGAAGCAGGAGTATTTAGATCAGATCTTACTAGGAATGTTTTCCTTACAAAGACAGGAATGGATCTAAAAAGTGGGAATGCAAAAAGGACATGGTATGTGCAATGTTGTTTCCCAAAGCCAACTGAATCGGTGGGCAGAATGGGTGCTGCAGATGGGACAGATTCCCTTCCCCCTCCATATCCTTGTCCTTCAGGTCTGCTCCAGAAGGTTGGGGCTGCAGGTGGGAGGAAGGGAAGGTGAGTTGCCCACTCAAGCACACTCCACTGGAAGTTGTTGGATGGGAGCCATTGTTGTTTTGGAAAGAGGGCGATGCAGAGGCTTCTTGCTGAAGCTTCCTTGGAGGAGTTAGGGTCCACTCTACCATGAGCCATTGGTAAGCAGATAATGGCCCATTAGTCAAAGATTACTGAAATCAGCTGCACTGTCAAACTGTAGAGCTCAGACTTTCTAATCATAGAAATATAGGTGGGTGGCAAAGGGAGGGGAAAAAACTGGCTTACTAGCTGGCAATGAATTCTTCTTCACCCAGGTCAAGAAGAATTGACCCTGAAAGTCTGACATGGCTTCAGACAGCCACACCTGGAAGAGCAGCCCTCCCTGCATGAACACTACGCTCATCACCTTCTCCAGGTGCCCTCTCTGAAGGAAGCTCAGTGGCCATTGTAACTCCCCAGTGATGGAACGACATCCCCACCGAGGCCTGCCGGGTGCCAAATTGCTATTTTTTCACACCAGGTCCAGACATTCCTCTATTCCCAGGTATTTGGTGGCATAGGCTAATTTTTAGTCAGGTCATGGGATTGCTGTAGCTAATCTGTTTTTATGTTATGCATTTTTCTAGTGACTTTCCATGTTTGAGTGGATGACTTGAAGACACTGTTCTCAAATATATAGGTCTGCCTTTGTGGAAGTGTATTTGCAATTGATACTTTTAAATTTATGGAGTTATATGGCATCACACACACTCATCTTTAATTTAGATTTTGTTCTGTTCTGGTGAAATTCAGAATAAAAATACATTGAAATTTGCATAATGCTGTATTTTAAAGGTTTTTAATCCTTGTAAGCCTCCCAGACAGATTGGCTATTGGGCAGTCTAAAAATGTAATACAGGAAAGCATGACAGTAGCCCTTGGATTCCACAGGAGAAAATGTTTCCTCTCAGTCCTACTTACAGGAGGAAGGGGAGGCCCATTTAGAATTGGTACCTGTTGCCTTTAGCACCACACCCGATATTGTTGAACCTGTGCTTGTTGGCAAGCCCTCACCACTGTGCTAAACCCTTTTGCCAGGATGAATGCTACTATAAACCAGGTGGTAGTGAAAAGGTTAGGTTTGGGGTTAGGGTCCCCATTTCACCCTCTTAAACGCTGAGCCTAAAGTTCTCATAGAATGCCTCCTCAACTCTTTCCGCACATGCTGGTTCATTGTTTTTATCTCAAGTGGGATCCCCCATTTTACTAAAGAGTAACATTCTCCTCGAGTCTCTGGCTCTGTTCTACTTTTCTGTCATTCTTCTCTCCTGGAGCTGCATTTTGCAACAAAACCACTAGGGGGAACTCTCCTCCTAGGAAAAAGCAAATGTTTCCCACAGTAGCAGCAACCTGAATTTTATTTT
This sequence comes from Varanus komodoensis, assembly GCF_004798865.1. Classification (NCBI taxonomy): domain Eukaryota; kingdom Metazoa; phylum Chordata; class Lepidosauria; order Squamata; family Varanidae; genus Varanus; species Varanus komodoensis. The sequence goes on from NW_025335568.1 coordinate 12,146,741, forward strand.
ACTGTTGGAGGAGAGCCCATAACAAATGTTCATGGTAGTAGTAATCTGTTTCTTCCACCAATTTATTGAACACTAGTAAAATGCCTGTCATTCTGGTGGTGGGAAAAGAAGTGGCAAGAGGGTAGATCCATGGATCACAGGGACTCATTTGACAACAAAATAAACCATGACAGTTCATCAGCAAGGGCGGCTTGTTGCACCCTCTGAACACAAACCCTTCCACTGGACTGCATGCATAGATATCAGTGGACTGCATGCATAGATACATGTTTATTTTACTCTCTGCAAGGGTTGTTCTCTCTGCCAGGGAAGGCCAGGGCAGGCCTGGGGTGCAACTGATTCTGATTTCAGAGTAAATAGAAATAAGAATGGATGATAGATCAGGGAGTCAATGTGGTGTAGTGGTTAGAGTCTTGGTGGGTTATCTGAAGATCTGGGTTCCAGCCCTCATTTGGCCACCTCACAGGGTTGTTGTGAGGATAAAAAAGGAGAGGATGGGGAGGAAGAGGAGGTCTGCGCAACCTGCCTGGAGTTCCCTGTAAGAGGAAGAAAACTGGGCTATAAATATAGCTGAAAAATCAAGAAAAACTCTGTAGGGGTGCAATAGTGACCGCAGAAGTGTTTTGCTAGTAAGAAGCATCAGCTGCAGCTACAGGACGAGTGATCTGGAGGCCAGGAGCAGGGCAGGGGCACCTCTCTCAGCACCTTCGAAAAGTGCTTGTTGACCGTGGGTGCTGAACCAGTCAGCAAGCACAGACTTGCACAATATTGCAATCCGGCTGCTCAGAAAGCAGAAACTTCTTCCTGTGCTCTCTGCCAAGAAGCTCCTCTACCAGCTGAAACGTTCTGTGTCTTTGCACCACAGTTCTGCCCCTGAGAAGTCAAGAATGGACCTTCATGGCAGGAACAGCAGAAACCCAACAGCCACAGCCATTCTTGTCTCTTTACCCAGCATTCCCAGCAGCTGTTTGGCAGCATCTAACCCAGCCTCAGTCGCCTAACACCTCCAGGGCTACCTGCTTAAACATTGCAGACTGTGGGGCTTCAGCAACTACGGCCAGCTTCTTCTTTCCTTTCCCTTCTCCAGCAATGGTTTTACTTCAATATCCAGCCTGAAGAAGAGTTTGGAAAACTCAAGGATGTGTTCACTCAGTGGTGATGTTTCAGTGGGTCCAAATGAAGGAAAGAATCCACTGTGGCTCTCGGAACCACTCCCTGAAAGAGGAATGGTGGGACAACCATTCTGTCAGAGGGCTTCAAGAACAGTGACTCAGACATTTCCAGCCCTTGGCTGTGCTTCCGTGAACACAGTGGAAGGGACAAAAGAGTGCCAGAGTGCAGGACACGGACTAACCAATTCAAGTTGTGACAACCCAGATTCAGGCTGGACATCAGGAAAAGCTTCCTCACTGTCAGAGCAATACAGCAGTGGAACCAGCTGCCTAGAGAGGTGGTGGGCTCTCCCACACTAGAGGCATTCAAAGAGAAACTGGACAGCCATCTGAGTGGGATGGTGTAAACTGGTGTCCTGCAACAGCAGGGGGTGGACCCGATGGCCTTCATGGCCCCTTCCAACTGTACTATGATTCTACGAAAGGCATTTCTCCCACTCCTTAGGCCAGGGTGGTCCAGCTTTGTGTACCTCAAGGGCTGCATGAGGACGTCGACATGGAGCCCAGGGGCTGCACAATGAGGCCTCATCGGTGCGGGTGTTCAAAGATAGGCTGGACATGCACATGGTGGGCATGTCGAGAGCGGAGCCGGCTGGAGCCGGGGGTCAGACTAGATGGCCCGGGAGACCCCTTCTGACTTGCTCTGTTTCTATATTTCTATATCTCCATATCGTAAATTAAAGTGTTTGCAATATACTTATTTAATTTAGCATGCACCATTAATATATTTAATTAACCATTAATTGAGGGAGAATTAATTTTAAGACTACCTGAATGAAAAAGAATGCTTTGGGGGCTTTGCACAGTTCCCAGGCAGCTCCTGCTCTGCCCACAGCCCAAGCACAGTGACCGCTTCCCTGGGGTGGCCCATCCCTTTCTTTGCTGTTTCTCCCACCCATGTGACCCTCGCATGTGACCCTCTATGGCCCCTCCTTCCTTCTTGGATTGGCGCTCTGAGCCTCTTGCACGTGAGCCAACGGACTCGCTCCAGCAAGCCCCACCTGCTCTTGCCGACACGTGCGATGGCGCTCAGCTCCAGCTTTGCCCTTGCCAGCTGGACCAGCACTGGGCACGCTGCGGCCAGCTCTTGCCAGCCAGCTCTTCCAGAGCCTCAGGAAGAGAGTGGGACAGGCCGGCGGCCTCAGGAGAGCTTGCTGCAATCACGCCTGCACTCCCACTGGGATCTGGGCTGCGAGGGCAACGGGGGGGGGGGGAGGTGCTGAGTGGCAAGGAGGTTGCAGAAAAAGGCCTTGGGGACCACCCTGCCACCCCTCAAACCATTTCACAGTAGGAGGAGGGAGGTCCATTAGATGTGCTCCAGGGCTGGGCTGAATTCCACCTCCCCACCAAGGGTGGCGTTGGATTCTCGGAGAGGTTTGCTCATGCAGAAGGTGAGGGATGTGGCTTTTCCATCAGGGGCAGGGAGAGGGGATCCGAGGCCAGATCGGCCACTCCGGGGCCAGTTCTGTCCCAGACCTTGCGGGGGAGGATCTCCTCTTTCCTGTGGCCCCAGGTTGCTGTCCCAGAAACATCGGGTCACACTTTTCCACGAGTTGCAAGTAGACCTCACCATGTTCAGCGAGGGTTATCCCCAGCAAGAGCACGGTGGGGGTGGGGGGGTGGGGAGATACATATATTTGCTATTCTCAATTTATGTGGATGGTTTTCATAAAGTAGCAGTTAGCTACTTGGATTGATTTTAATTGAATCCAAATACTTCGTAAGACTTAATTCAAAAAGATATAAAAATGAAAAACACTTATTGGAAATTAAAATGTTTTGCAGATGGAGGGAGGGGAGACGTCGAGCAGCATACAAAATTTTCTTCACACAAAAGTCTCTCTGTTATGATGCCGATCTTTTTCTTTTAATCATGCTGAGTTTCTCCCGGAAAGAATTAATTTTATTGCTGTGTTCTGAAAACCATATAAATTCAACATGATTAAAATCTTTCTGGAGACTTGCGGGGGTGGGAAGGTAGTTCAAATGGGTATATTATTTATTTACAAGATACCTATCAAACATTTCAGCAGGAATGCTCTCAAAGTGATACACATAAAACATATCTAGCGTCAGTATTAATATTTCAAACCCTTAATGTTTAACAGCCAACACCCAGAAAACAACAGAGCAGCCACAATCAGACCCAAAGCTAAAGTCTCAGCTTCCAAAATCTCATTGGATCAACCAGGTTTTCACCTGCCTCTTATAAGAGGCAAAACAAATGGCTATTTTATATTTTATATTTTAACTGATGTTTTGTAAGCCGCCCCGAGGCTTCGGTGAATGGGGCGGCATAGACATTTTTAAATAAAAAATAAAAATAAATATTTGGCCTCTCAGAAGAGGGAGCTGTTAATCGGGGCCACCAGAGAAAAAAGCCCTTCTCTAGTATATAACAATATAGCATCTGACAATGATGCTTGCAAGAACAAGGACGGTGCTGCAGACAAAAAACTTGGCAGGAAGAGAAACAAGAAGGACACTTCTTGGCATATCCAGGACATGGACTAGTAAGAGTTTTTATAGTTAGAGCCAGCAGCATGGATAAGTCCAGAAACAAAGTGATATGCAGTGCAGTTGTTTCAAGACAGGGTTTGTGTGTTCTCCATGGCAGAGGTGGTAGCAGCTTGATTTCAGAACTTCCAGCAGGAAGCCCAGCTGAGTCACAGTCTATGCTGGGCAAACAGCACTCCGAGTCATAGAAGTCCACAATCATGGCTGGGGTGCCAAATTCTACGCTTGAGGAGGAGTATGGCAATGCAAGGCCCGGTTACTTCCTGGACCGGCCCGCCAGCATGCGGTCAACGCATCTGGATTAAGCCGAAGTTTCTCCACATTCCTCCAGTCCATCGCTGATCTCAGAAATTGGATCAAGGAAGTCACCACTGCAGCACACCTGATGGAAGCGGCCGCTGAAGCCAGATGTCTTCCGTGCACACACCTGGATCTGACGCACGCACTGGCGGCACTGCACTCCAAGCCTCATGCTGCGCCCAGCATGGTCTACAGGCCCTGCCCGTCAGCCCCGCGAGACTCCAAGTCGCTGCTGTTGGAGGTCAGGCAATGGGGCTTGCAGCAGGACCACTGTTTTTTGACCACTGCCAACCCAATGACCAAGAGTGGGCTGCAGGTGTCTCCTTTCCAAAGGACTCCAGGGCAACCACCATTGCTGCTTGATGCCATCCACAGTGGCCGTAAAGCAGCAATCAGGCAGTGCTATGGGGCAGGTGGGGGGCAGCAGACTTCTCCCTCCCCTCCTCCATCGTCATGCAGCCCAGACTACTGCTGTTTAGTAGACCTTCCCGCTATAAAGCATGGGTGGGGGAACCGTTGCAGACCCATGGGCTCCATGTTCTGTCCAGTGGTGGGTTGGAAGCTGCATCCACCTGCACACACCTGCACAGGGTGGCTGAGAGAGGCAGAGGTAACACCCCTCCGTGTGGCAGCCCTGGCTGCAGTGGGGATCAGCTGTGCCAGGGAAGAGGGATGCCATTCCCTGCATGCCCCTCCCCAGCTCAGTCAGGTCCTATCAGCCAAGTGTCTAGTGGGCTGTTAGCAGGGCAGTTGAGCTCTAGAGCAGGCTCATCTCCACCTGTCCTCTTGCCCAGCACAATTTGCACCACTTTGGTATGGGAGGGAGAATTGTGGGAGCACCTTGGACTTCTGGCAGGCTGCCGGCTCGGCCTCTGAGGGCTACACATGGCCCGGGATCACAGGTTGCCCATGCCGACGCTGCAGGCTCTAGCTTCCTCGTTTGCTGCATCCCCGGTGGAGAAGGGGCAGATGGGCTTGCTTTCTGGCACTTTCCCAGGGGGGCAATTAGTCCTGGGTGACAAGGAAGTGGGAAGGGAACCATTTCCATACTTTAAATATGAACATACTGGTGCAGACTTAGAGTTTAGCTTAAACCCCACAAAATGGCTGGAGAACTACCTGCCTGCGTCCAACTTTTCTGGAACCTTGCTGAATGACGACACTAGGGTGAAATAGGACATTTGTTTAGAAAATCGAGGGATTTGTAGACTGACCGGTTTGCTTTCCTTTCCACTTCTTTCCCTTTTGAATGCCCCGAGCTGAAGTCCATGCCAGTCGAGCTGCAGGGCCCATTTCTGGTGAGAAAGTGGCTACAACTAGATGGCAATTAGCATCATTTGCTCGCAAAGGAAGACTACAGCCCATCGGCTCTGGCAAATGGCTTGCTGTCTGCTCCTAGCCAGGGAAAGAAAATGAGTCCCCAAGTTCACATAAAACTCATTCATCCCTGCTTCGATTATGCTTTTGCAATGCTCTGTGAGTCAGGCATGCCCTAATCCAGGCCAAGTCTAGGTACAGAGATTTGCAGAGGGGTTCTCAAAAGCAATTGGGGCTGATACTCCCATTTCCTTCAACAAGATGATTCTGGTAGCTGTTTCTCTTTGCAAGGGACAGAGAGCGTAAAGCCTCGGTTTGAAGGGTGGGAGAGCTTCATGTGGCCAGAGAGTCCCATTCTCTCCTGCTCACAGTGCAGGCAGCATGATACATCAGCAGCCACGGCCTCCCTTCAGGGATGATGAAGTTTAGACCCACAGGCCAGCCGAGCATCCTAATGCATTTGGTGTTAGGTCCCCTGCCTCTGGTGCTGCAGAAGACCATTCCCTTCACCCCAGTCCCACGTGCTGAACCTTGGTTGGTTTCCTAGCTTTTGCACAAGTCCCTGCACCTTTCTAAGAGGTTGTGATGCTTCTTCTAAGGCCTCACTGCTGGCAGTAAGAGCTTTAAGCTGCATTCTTCCGACAGTTTTGGTGTTTTGGCCCTGCCCCATTTTGCTTTTGGCCCTGCGAAATTGGGATGAAGCCATGGAGAGCTTCTCCCCAAGTGGATTCAGCCTTCAGGGGGAGCACTTTCGTTATCCTCCTCCTCCCTGGAGGCCCATTCAGTCAATGGACCCTGCCAAGGCTCAGCTTATCTTCCACGTGAGCAGGCACACAAGAATTGGAAGTCTGAAACTGGGCATCCTAGTCTTTTTCAAGGCAGGAGAAACTCAGAGGCAACATTTACCTCTGTTCTCTTCCCATCCTCGAGTTCGGAGGGTGATGGGCAGCCATACTGGATTGTGCCATAGAAGAATTACATTTTTACTACAGGCCTACATTAATATTTTGTTCAAAACTCTGCTAAATGGGTGTGATGCATGTTTTGTTTTACTATGCAACAAGATATCTGAGTCAGCCCAGCTGGAAAAACTCCACAGAAGGAGCAGGCCTGGGTGCCTGATGGATGGAGATAGTCCCTAATTTTCGAGATTGCAGGCCCAAGCTTTAAAACCAGCAAGAGGATCTCACTTCAGCATCTAGGTGGAAGAAAGGGGTGAATGTTGAGCTGAGGACCCCGTGGCATTTGGGGAAATGGCAAGGAGACTACTTTCTTTTGCCTTGCTTGTTTATTTATTTAAAACTTTTTTATACCTACCCATCACAGACATCTCAGGATGGTTTAAAACAACATTAATAAAACAGGATAAAAATAGAATTAAGAGTAGCACAGCATCCCATGTTCAGTGTAAAACCACAAATTGAAACAGGAAAGGAAAGAAGCATTGGCACCAGGTGAATCTCTCTGGGGACCGTGTTCCACAGTTGGGGTGCCACCACAAAGAAGACCCTCTTCTGGGTAGTCACCCTCCTGATCACTTTCAAGAAGGGCTCCTGGAGGAGGACCCCTCCCTCAGATCTTAAGAGGTGGGAGGGCACATAGGGGAGAAGGCACTCCTTCAGGTATCCAGGACCCAAACCATTTAGGGCTCTATAGGTCATCACCAGCACCTTAAATTGGGCCCGGACTTCAATTGTTGTTCTGGTGGATTCCAAATACCTTTTCTGTTTTACATGTAGCATCCTCTTTTCGAGGCATACCTTTGAAACAGGATTGTATTACTTAATACATGTTGCAAATTATTGTGTCTTAGACATTTCTGATGAAATACATCTTTGATGATGTGATCTGCCTGATTCTTCCCACTGAGGCAGCTTTTTGACTTCAGAGCCATACAGGGCAAAATATCTCAATTCATCTGTGATCCATCTTAGCCCTGTCAGGATTACAGGATGGCACAGTGAAACAAAGAGAGACAGAACCATGCTTGATGGATGGTGACAGTTTTGGTTTACGATTCCTTGTTGCAGTTCCCTCCAACGACACTTCAAAAATCCAAGCCAAAATGGTTGGAAAGCACAGGAGAAGCGCTGAAGGATGCCAGCACCCTCTAAAGCACCCCTAAAATACAGGAAGTCAGGAATGGTTAGCACACTTTGAAGAGTTGATCATGTTGAAGAGTTCTGGGTTGCCCATGGCATGCATTTTTACCAAGGTTACCAGCCTTAAAGTTCAGGTGTATCAGCATATAGTTGTGATTGGTGGGTGCATCTGAGCCATGGGGCAAAAGAGCATCAAAAAAGGTCTGCTCGATCAGCCCATCCAGCCCAGCATGCGGCTTCTCACATGGCCACCAACTTCTCACAAGTCCACCTACAACTTGCCTTCCATCATTTCCCATGTGAGACCTGAACAACACCCTGCACTTTAGCACTGAAGCACAGCATCTTGCAATTGATACAATCTTGATTCAGGAGTGCAGAGAATTGTTTAACCACAGTCCATCGAAAAACTAGATTCAGTTTAAGTCTCTGATACGTTTGAAAAGCTTCATTTTGACAACTTGAGTGGCATCTGCAATGTCTAGTCCCCCAAATAAACAAGCAATCAAACCAGCGTATGTAGAGCATTTAAATGTGCACCTGGATTTTTTTTCTGGAGCTAAATCAGACCAATTCCCCTCCCCCTCCCCCTGGTTGCAATTTTTAAAACCTTGTGGAAAAGCACTCCAAATACATCCACAAAGAAATGTCTCATGCCACCAGCCCTCCGTCATGAGTATTACTGCAATCCACCTTTTTGATTGCAATGTTAGCCAGAATTGGATGTAATGGCAGCTGTAGCTACGGCCAAGACCTTCTATAGCGGCTACTCCAGTGAAGATTTCATTCTGCAAATTGCATTCCGCAAAGGTCCTTTCTAATGCTAATTGAAAGACTCCTGTTTGCAACTTTAATCCATGTTTTTGGGTCCTTCCAGATAGAGGGCTCTTAATCCTGCCAAACTACTGCTCTTCCATTTAAGATGCACGGAAACTTCCTGAAAATCGAGGAGTGTAGCAGTGCTTCATTCTAGTATCTTCCTTCCATGCTAACAGGCATTACTTAACTGAACGAGGTATGGGGAAGTAATAACCCTCCCCCCCCCTCACCTGTTTTCTTCAGTACTGCACTAGTCACTGGGAAAAAGTATTTTAGCCCGGCAAAATAGCCTGCTTTTGTGGGGGGAGAAGGCTTTACTTTTTATTCTGGCTCTGCCTTGTCCGCCATTGTTACCTTGCTGTGCTCCACCAACCCCTTTTCCCCATTTTTTCCCCATGTCTAGCTCCAATACCAGAGAGAAAAGAGGAGGATAAAACTGCTGTATTTTACTTCAGTGAAAATGAGCACTTGGAGAAGAGGCTTAGAACGGAAGGGACGGTCTTCACATTTCTCTAGGGTCTTTTCTGGCTGGAAACCTCAGAAGGCAGAAGATGGTTGCCTTTCTTCTTGTTGTTGTGAGCTGTCAAGTCATCTCTGGCTCATCTCTGACCCTGTGAATGAAAGCCCTCCTGGGTCCATGATAGCAACTCTCAGCTCCTGTAAACTCAAGGCTGTGGCTGCCTTGATGGAGCCTCCCGTCTCATATCTGGGGTCAGCACATTGTTCATTCTTTAATTATAGTATTCACCCTTCCTCATGAACCTTGATAGCAATGCTGGACGCAGAGCTAAGGGATGGAGGGAAAGGGTTAAATGTTTTCTGTGCCACAGCCCTGATCCTGACTGAGGGCCCTAAGACTGCTTCTAAAGGAAGAAAATTAGTTCATGGGGCCCAACAATATACCTGCTCCATAGCATTTACCTGGGCCCTCAATATGTCACATGAACTGATGGGTGTCCAGTGCAGAACTCTATATCTTGTGTCACATCAAGTGGGATTGTGACCTGGCTGGTGTCGTGAGGGCCTGAGGAGGTCAAAGGCCTTTGCCAGTTTCAGGGGGTAGCAGGCAGGGGGACGTAGCAGGAGCTTTCAGCGCCAGGTGGGGCCATCAGCCGCTCAGTACCGAGGGCTGCTGGTGCCGCCTGTTTGGAGCAGTATCCTGAGGGCCCTGTAGGGTTGCAGCCTTGTTTGGCAGCCTCCCCTTGTGCCTTGAGCCCCGATCCGTGATGCTAGAAAGACAGTGAGGTTCCCCCACCGGCGACCCCTAAGCCAGGCCCAAAGGAGAGGAAAAAACCTTCACCTGCATCATTTCTGTGCAACAGAAATGCACAGGAGCTGGGCTTGCTGTAAAACAAGTCCAACAAGAAAAAGAGAGAGAACAGCTGGAACTCAGGCCATCCCAAGAAGATGCCATCAAAAGCAGGGCGACTCACCTCCCCACCGTAGGCTGCAACCAGATTGCTGTCCTGCCCAAAGAGGAACTGGGAGGCAGGCTGGGGAGGAGGAGCATCTTGCGGAGTTCTGAGGAAGGAAGAGCACTTGGGGATGATAAAAGGAGTATTGTCTGCATTGTAGCCCATGTAATTGAATTGTCAATTATGTTTTTTAAAATTGTCAATTACACCAGGCCCTCCCAAATGGAAGAAGCGCCACAAATTACAAAGCAATCGTTCTCTTCTCTCTGGCCTCTTAATAATAATCTACGGCTCCCGGAGGCTCCTGGTGCCCGTGTCAAGGAGCCGGAGGCTGTGACTGGGTTTTTAAATGGGCTGTGCTGTTTTATGGCCAACTCTTCTCTTTGCATGGGAGAAAATGAATGGGAGGGGGCTTTGCAGCAATCAGGTCCTTGAATGTTGGGCTGTAAACCGGCACTGATTGCTATTCTTCCCACTGCCACTTTCAAAAATAAATACCATAGCTGAGGCATGCAAATGCATCATATGGCAGGGGCCGGGGTGGAAAGGAAGGCAGGCTGCCATTAAAGGGGAGGTAATGAATCCTGATCTGCAGAGAATATAAATGAGTCCGGCACTGACTCTCACAGATTGCACAGAAATCAATGCAGGTCCAGAGATAAACTCAGAGTTCACAATTGGTCCATTTTGACAAAAGACGGGGAGAGGACCACTTCTGGGGGACCGTGGCCAAAGCTTCCCTCCCCTACTCCGAATTCAGCTGTACCCCAGCATTTGCTGCTGACATTGAGCAGTATAGCTGTTGGGTTACTCAGCGGCATATAAATGTAAATATTGCCCCCCTCTTTCCCACATTAGCAGTGTTCTTTGTTTTGTTTTGTTTTGTTTTGTTTTACACACTTTCTTCAAACAGTGCTTGCTATGGATGAATAAATATCAAGTACTATTGTCTCTCACAGGCCCTTTCTTTATATATCTTTATAAGTCTCTCTTTATCTCCCATATTTACCATTTAAGAACCATAAAAGGTCAGTAATTAAAAACTTCCCTCTTTCTTCCATCTCCTGCAGGAAAAGAAACCAACACTGGGGCAATTCAGAGTGACTATTCAAGGGAAAAAATCTCATCGCTGCTAGTCCTGGGTACCATCAGGAGTTGGTCCCTCCTTGCAAAACCTCTAAGACCCAGTTGTTGTTATATGCCATCAAGTCACTTCTGGCTTATGGCAACCCTATGAGTGAAAGCCCTACAAAATGTCCCTTCCAGAAGAGCCCTGCTCAGCTCTCAGAAATTCAGGATCACCACTTCCTTTATGGAATCCATCCATTTTATAGCTGATCTTCCCTTTCTTCTTCTGCCTTCAACTTGTTCTAGCATGATTGTCTTCTCCAGGGAGTCTTGCCTTCTCATGATGTGTCCAAAGTAGGACAGCCTCAGTTTTGTCTCTTTTGCTTCCAGGGCAAGTTCTGGCTTGATTTGATTCAGGATCCACCTGTTCATCTTTTCTGTCAGTCCAGGGTATTTGCAAGCTCTCCTCCAGCATCATGTTCTGAATGCACCAGTTTTCCTTCTGCCAGCTTTCTTCACTGATTGTCTTTCGCACCAATGCGTAACAGTCAGGAATACAACAGTATAAATAATGTTGGTCTGGCGTCATCTGACCCCCTTCGGAGTTCTCTGTCCGCTGGCTTCCCCCCTGCCCCTGTGGATGATGTGATAGGGATCTCCTTTCTCTGTCACTGTCCTTGTCTTTCCTGTCCAGAGCCCTTTCGAGCTTTCCCTCACCAGATTCTTATGCTGTATGTTACAGAATTGAGATCCAAGCACTATGCAAAGAGCATCACCTTTCCTGCTTTTCCAGGATATGACCTCTAGGTGGTGCGGTGGTACAGCAGAATAGCACAGTTACGCAAAAGCATTATTTTTCATAGATAATACTGCATTTCTCTGTTTAAAGCACCTTCACTGAGAGCGCTGTTTAAAATCAGTAAGGAAACTGGAAGGTCATGACATTGCCTAAATAATCTATAAACAACTGTGAATAAGGACTGATTAGTGCAGAATAAATGCCTGGTACAGAAAGGCTCTTTGTTGCCTCAAGACAACCTGTTCTCTCACGTTCATCCCTCACACCGCTCCCCTAATCTTCAAAGCAGCTGCATAGATCTACTAATCAATCAGTCACCCCTCCCCACCTCATGGACAATGCACAATGGGATTTATACTTCAGGTTTGCAAAGAATTGGAGAGAATCAGCCATAAATTAGAGCAAAATGGCAAACATTCTAGTCTTGCCCAGGAAGAGAAGCAAGTTTATTGTTGGATGAGAAGTTGCAAACAATTCTTCACACGCTCAGGTGTAACAGGCAGGTTCAGAGGTGCATCTGTTGCAGCATGTATGTTCAAAACCAACAATACAATCCTGTACCCTGGAAGTACCTGGAAGTAAATCCCATGAAGTTCAGTGGGGTTTGTGATCAGCTGAGAAGCCGATGTAAATGGTGGCATTTTCCATTGGGGTTGGTGTTGTCACTCAGGCATATTTCACATGAATATCATTGCAGGCTACCATATATGCATGTCTGCACTGTTCAGGAATGGAGGAATGTTGATCTGTTTTTACAAATGGCCCAAATTTATTTCACATGGATATTTATGACTATCTGTGGTACACGGAAGGATAAACCATGACATAGTTAAGCAACGGGGTGTCCTCTAAGCAAAGATGAAATGCTACCTTCTCCTAAGACTGGATTTGTTTACTTGTGTTGCTGATACTGTTGAGGGTGAGAAAGACATCCACTCTTGGTACGTGCTCCCAAGGCCATCTTGCTGGGACTTGGAGGAGGCTTTGGAATGTGGGCCAATTCCAGACAGCGAGATGAGGGAAGTGGAGGCTGGACTCCCCAGGTGCACAGGCAGCCTCTGAGAATAGCCCACTTGTACAGGTATCAAGAAGGGGATTGGAAGTTTATTGGAGACAGATGGGGCTCAACCCCACAATGCAACATCAGCAGAGAAGGGCTATCCAATCTGGCATGCAGAGAGGAGGTGTACATGTTTCTGAAAGGCCCCTCCCAAAGGGATGGGGCCCAAACGTAGTCATAAGGAGTGTTCTAAAGTGAATACTAAATAGGGTTCAAGGCACTTCTCTGTGTGTGCTCAAAGATTCATTCTGGATGTTCATGCTTCTGGAAATAAGGAAAGTTTTGCAAGAAAGGTCTGTAGGCAAAGGGAGGAAACCTAGCTCACCCCAGATACCTTTATTTCTCAGAAGGTGGGAGAAGGAAGAAAGGGATTTGACTGGATTTGTCAGTGACCCCCCCAGTCAATCAATCAATCAATCAATCAATCAGGGAATGAAGCCAAATGTATTATTCCCCCCACCAACCTGTCCATCATCTGTGTTCTTAGATTTTTTTTTGAAGTTTCCTTCTTAAGAGGCTCTCACAAGGAAAACGTTAAACTTCTTTTGCATCCTTAGATACAAGGTTATTTCTGACAGTTAAAAATAATGTGGTTTGCATAGGCATGTACAGGTGCATTGATTTTGCTTCCTAATGATGTATCTGTTCCACTTAAAACATTCATATGATCTCATCAGAATTCATCTTGTATGCAGGGTAATGAGCGGATAACCAGAAGATTATTGAAGGACTGCTTCATTTCAAAAGAAATTCAGAATCAAATATTAGCATGCTGGTTTCCTTCTTCTTCTGCATACCTAAAATTCAGAGGAGGGGAAAAATAAAAAAGGGGGGATGGAAAGTCTTGAAAAGGTATGTTTAATAAATGTAGGCAAAATCATCCCCCTACAAGATCTTTCGGCTCAAGGTAACTTTGATTTCCAATCAGATGCATGAAGGGCGTTGCTTTTTTTTTTTTAAGTTGAAGAGCAGTTCTATGAATTTTAAAGCCCATGGGAGAAGAAATCATAGTGAAAAGCTTCAAAATTTATTTTATTTTATTTATTATAGCTATATAGCATCCCATAGTCCATTGGGCTCTCTGGGCGGTTTGCACAATAAAAAAGACATAAGAACAACAAATTGTCATAATTGAATAGATGGACAATAAAACCAATGCAACAAAGATTGACAACCCCATAGCAACGGTAATAAAACTAATATATGACATAGCAGCAGTAAAAACACAATTAAAGCAAAAGTTATCTATTAAAATGTCTGGAAAATGAAAAGGTTTTCACCTGGTGCTGAGAAGAGAACAAAGATGGCGACAGGTGCATCTTCTTGGAGGTCATGTGCCAAAGATGGGTTGCTGCTGCTGAAAAGGCCCTTCTGATCATCGTCTTTTCCCTAGCTTCTTTTGCAGGGAGGGGGTTTTCCTGAGAAGGACCCAGCAGATGATCTTAGATGCTGGGTAGGAACATTCAGAACAAGGTGTTTCTTTAGATAGCCTGGCCCCAAGCTGTTTAGGGCCGTGAATGTTAACACCAGTGCTTTGAATTAAGCCTGGACTCCAACCGGGAGCTGATGCAGCCAAAAGAGGACTGGAACTATAGGATCACATGAATCATTCCTCATTAGTAGCTGCACTGCCCCGTTTGAAATCAGCTGGAGTTTCTGGGCTGTTTTCAAAGGCATTTGGAGTGTTTCAGTAATCCAGACCAGAGGTAACCAGAGCATGGCACTGTGGCTGAACTCTGCCTGTCCAGAGAGGGTCATAGTTGCTAAACCAACCTAGGCTTATACAAGGTGCTCCTAGACACTGAGTTCACTTGTGACTCAAGTGATAATTCTGGGACTAGGAGAACCCCCAACTATGAAACTTGTCCTTTAGGTGGAGTGTGACCCCTCCCAGGACAGGCTGACTATCTCCCAAATGGACAGATTGGGAACGCAGGACGCTGCTTTATTAGGAGCCCAGGGAAGTGAGCTTAGCTCACCAGCCAGCTGTCCTGTAAGGCTGCCTCTCCCCTGCCGAGGTTGTGCTCAGAGGGCTTGGCAGAGAGGCAGAATCTTATGGAATGCGCTCCCCAGAGAGGTCCGCCTGGCGCTGTCGTTATTTGTTTTCGGCGCTGGGCCAAGACCTTTTTATTTAAACGTTATTTTAATTAATTGTTAATTTATTTATTGGTTTTAATTTATTGCCTGGATGTTTCCAGTTTTTATGTATTTGTACAGTTATTTATTTGTTGGAAGCTGCCCCGAGGCTTATGTGAATGGGGCAGCATACAAGTTCCCAAATAAATAAATAAATAAATAAATAAATAAATAAATAATCTTCCCTCACTGGTGCAAGAGGAGGCACCTCAGGGATTGGGTGGCTGCAACAATGTGAAAGCAACCCTGCTGCATTAGACCAAGGTGTGTTTGGTACCAAGACTGTTCACACAGTGGTGAAGTTGGGAACTCACAGGTGGGACAAGGGAGCAACAGCACCCTCCTACCCATGTTCCCCAGCCACTGCCTTTGATAGTAGAGGGAGTGTCTAGCCTTCAAACCCAGTAGCCATCGTGTCCTTATCCTCTTGGCTGCTTCTGCATTGCCTCCAAAGAGGGAATGTATTACCAAAAAAAGAAAAGAAAAAGAAGCCAAAGGCAAGTGCGGATTGGCAGAAACCTGGCACCTGCTGGTTGCTTCAAAGCAGGGGTCCTCAAACTTTTTCAATAGGGGGCCAGTTCACTGTCCCTGTTGAGGAGCTGGACTATAGGTTGAAAAATACAATGCATGAATTCCTATGCACACTGCACATTAAAAATTATTTCAAATTAAAATAAATTTAAAAATTATTTCAAATT